>NC_135234.1:313274777-313595546 GCF_051348905.1 Ranitomeya variabilis | reverse complement strand
AAATCTCTCAGGTGTGCTGTCATGGGAGACGGGAAAACACCAAGGTTACTTACCGGTAGCCGGTTTTTCCGGAGCCCATGACAGCACCTGTATATTCCCTCCCTTCTCTTTTTCACCCTTTGGTGCGTACTTTTTAGCTGGGTGTATTTTGTTATATTTATAATGTGGTGATGGATTACCATGTACTAACCAAAAGGGCCTCTCATGCTCTGAAAACCAACTGAAGCGAGGGAGAGGTACCGCCCTTTTATTTCAGTAGGTTTCCTGTCCTGACTGGGCGGATCCCTCTCTCAGGTGTGCTGTCATGGGCTCCGGAAAAACCGGCTACCGGTAAGTAACCTTGGTGTTTTCGGACCCTAGAGGTCCATCTTACCCCTTCAGACGACGCAGGCGCTAACCGAAATCTCCATTTTCTTATGGCACACATAGCGGCCGCCATTATTCCTGTACTAATCTCGGCGTGCCTGCACTGCGCATGCGCCGTTTTCGGGCCCTAGAGGTCCATCTACTCCTTCAAACAGCGCTGATAATAGTAGGAGTCTCCATTTTCTTGTGGCACACGTTATAGTCATTACGACTTATACCAGCATTGTTATCGTGGGCCCCATAAGAGGAATCCAAGGCACCGCATAGGTGTAGACACACATGAACAAAGTAGACACATATTTATATATAATCTCTAATATTTGCTATAACCTCATGTTCATATCGCTATCTAGCAATCATATGTCAAATCCAGTACCAGTTTATCTATAGACATAATTATCAGGGAACGGCACCTAAAGCACCAAATCCCCCGATATGGAATATTATCTAAATATACCAGCCTAAACAGACCACTTCACACATTATTTGGGAACTTTTCATGATCATGGCTGTATAGCCCCATATATATAAAAAAAAAAAAAAAAAAAAAGGGCAAATAAATCCCCCACCTACACTAATCTTATCCTTAAGCCCATTACTGGCAAATAATTATTAAAGTTACAATCTTAGGTAACCATTTATTATTATATATTGTGAACCATCTAATAGATCCACATAGCCTCTACAATCATGTCAGGGAAACGGGGAAGCTTAGATCTATGTAAACAGTTCACACGAAGCAACTATAGGTTAGACGTTCATTAAGTCCTCTAGGGACGAATGACTCCATTCTAAATATCCACTGGGTCTCTTTTTGTAGGATGACCCTATCCCAATCGCCTCTTCTCCCATTTTGTTTCACCACCTCCAGGACACAAAAGGAGAGTGTCCTATTTTCACCCTGATGGAATTCCCAGATGTGACGTGCTATAGGGGTGTCCCTACAGTTCTTTATGTCCCCCAAATGTTCCCCAATCCTCCTTCTCAGCTCTCTCTTGGTCTTCCCTATATAATTTTTCGGACATCCACACGTGGCCATATAGACTACACCCGTGGTCCTACAGTTTGAAAATTCCCTGCAGAAAAATTGTTTACCATTAGATGCACTAGCGAAACTCCTGCAGGGAGTTATGAAATCACAAAACGAGCAATTTCCCTAGGGCACCTTTCCCTAGGGGGACTCAATTATCTGTAGGGACCTATTAAGGGCATCCAAGGGACAGCCGCCGAGGAGCGGGGGCGCCACTTTGCGATCAAGAGGGTGCCAACCTCCGCTGTCAGGCAGGGCAGTGCGGATAGGGACGCACAAGGGTGTAATAGCCGGTGAAGGAGGCTTAGAATAGACTGTTTATTGTGCCGTATATAATTAAGCTTTTGCTACCGCACACTTTTTTGACATTGTGGTATCTGGGTGAAAATTTCAATTGGTATGTGTTTTGTTAGGTGTGGGCCCTAGGTGTGGGCAGTCGTTAGGTGTCCCCAATTACGGTGTACTAGGGATCCATAGGGCATTGAGGGTCAGTCATCGAGGAGCGGGGGCGCCACATTGCGTCCAAGAGGGTGCCAACCTCCGCAAATAGGTAGGGGACACTATAGGGACGCATAGGTGTCAGATCATACATAGGTACCCTACCCCTCTGCCCGTGTACATACATACCAGGTAACCCTGTCTATAATAGAAGGGTTTTTTAAGGGGTTGTGTTGGTTTATTTATCCTAATATTATAATAAAGATATTGTTTAAATTAGTTCTTGGTTAAATTTCTGTTAAATACTAATTTGGGGTTATCACCTTATATATTTCTATTTGATTTTGTGTAATATGGCCGGATTCTTGTCGGGGCCTATCAGTTCGGAAACTTGGGTTAGTGAAGCAGATCGGGTGTTTTCAGTTGACTCGGGGTATACGGGTACTGACTTCAATCCATCTATATATACCACATTTAAGGATTTGACTGGGTGTTACAAGAGGTACCTGAAATCTCTGTGGGAAACAAAAGCCTTAGAAAACTATATTAAGAATAATATTGTTCCTAAAGGATTACGGATAAACATCTTTCCGTCACCAAGAGTGAACAATCCCTGTCTACTTAAAGCTTGGCAGGAGGAGTCCACAGCCTCGTCTGTTAGGTTTATGAGGTTATTGTTAGAGGAAGAAAAAAAGATTTTCGAGACTACCTCTAAACAACTTAATGAACTAATAGAAAAAACTTTACAGTTTAAGTCAGACCCTGAATTTAATAAAAAAGAAAGCACTCTACAGATATCGGTGGAGCGCTATCAGAACCAGTTAAAAAATCGTAAACACACACAGTTTATGCGGGATTCTGAGGAATTTAGAACCAACAGGGCATACAACTTTACAGGAAGTGTGGACACTAATTCAGAGATATCTTCTTCAGAAGCAGAAGGCTCTGACACAGAGAGAACAGGTGGTTTTTGGAGACAAAGAGGAAGGGTTTTTTTTTCGTCATTTAGGGGAAAAGGAAGATGGCAGAAACAGAAAAATTACAAGAGCAGATATTTTGGCGGCAGGGATCAAGATCAAGGTCATGGTGGCCCAGTAAATGGAACTGGAGGCTTTGGGGTACCCCAAAGATCCCAAGCACAAATGACACCGTCTTCATCTTCATCTGCCTCTATGCCTTCCTCCTCTTTTTTAGAACAGAGACCCCTTGGGGGGTACGATCTGAGGAAACGAATGTAAAAGTAGGGTATGATGATAATCAAATTCTAAATCTTAGTAGTCATGCTCTATCACCTAGTGAGATGAGTGTACTTAAAAGGGGATTAACATTTGTTCCAACAACACTGTTTAATACCTTCTCATGGGTGAAAGATCTAAATCTGTACTGCCGTAAGTTAAAATGGAAAAAGTTTTTTTGTTTGCACAACAGACAACAATGTATGGAACTTGGTATATCCGAGGAAGATCTGGAAGGGGTTAACATCTTGACAGGTCTTTTGGAGGATAATGAGAGGGAGGAGGGCTCGGGTCCACATACTAACCTTAAATTAAAGAGTAACAGGATGCCCCCTCCTGGAGACTATGTTAACATTGATATGTTCTTAAAGGTGGTCGAGGATGACCTTAAAAAAGTTTGCCGAAAAAATGGTAACTCATTACAAAATTTGAGTAGTAAAGAGTGGGAGGCTTTAGAGACATTGGAGAGAAATGACCAAATTATTATTAAGCCATCCGATAAGGGCGGCAATTTGGTCATCCTCGACCACCAAATGTACGTAGGAATGTGCAACTTGATCCTTAATGAGAAGGGGACGTATGGCAGACTTGCAAGTGATCCTACTGATAGGTACACTACCTTGCTGATTTCTATTTTGGACGCAGGACTAAATGATAAATTGATTTCTTGTAATGAACATAAGTTCCTGGTTCCTCGTACCCCTACAATCCCTACTTTCTACGCCCTGCCAAAAGTCCACAAGGGTCTCTCGCCCCTAAGGGGACGCCCCATAGTTTCGGGTGTTGGCTCACTAAGTCAGAACGTGGGCATATATGTGGACAATATCCTACGTCCGTTTGTAACATCTTTACCCTCCTATGTGCGGGACACGTCAGATTTACTCCAAAAAATAGATGGCATTGTGGTGGAACGGGGTACCATCTTGGGCTCGATTGATGTAGAGGCCCTATATAGTAGCATTCCACACACAGAGGGTCTTAGAGCTTTGGAGTATTATTTGAAAACAAGGGCCATCTATTTTGAGGGACATAATAAGTTTGTGGTGGAGTTAATGAAATTTATTTTAACCCACAACTATTTTCTTTTTGACGGTAAGTACTTCCACCAGCTCAGGGGGACTGCGATGGGGTGTTCCTGTGCACCCTCGTACGCAAATCTCCTCCTGGGCTGGTGGGAGGAAACCGTGGTTTTCCCTGGAATTGAGGGATGGTGAAACAACAAAATAACGGCATGGTACCGTTATATAGACGATGTCCTGGTCATATGGAGTGGTACACAAACGGAATTTAATGACTTTGTACAGGAGCTGAATAATAACAGGATTGGCTTAAGATTCACTTCAGAGAGTGACACATATGAACTGGCCTTCCTGGATGTAAAGGTCACTATTGGTGTCAATGGTATCCTGGAGACAAGATTATTTCGAATGCCCTTCTTCGGTGGGAGAGCCATCACCCGGTTCCCCTGAAGAGGGGCATTCCTCGGGGTCAGTACCTCAGGGCTCGTAGGAATTGCTCCAACCCGGCCACCTTCAGGACACAGGCTTACGATCTGAGGGAGAGATTCCGAGATCGAGGCTATCCAGATGAGGTCCTTGATTCAGCCTTTCAGAATGCTATGGGGAGGAATAGACGGTCCCTCTTGAACACCACCAGAGAAAAAGAAACTGAAAATGCTCTGAGGATTATTGGAACCTATGATAATCAAACTAATCGGGTGTTCAACATCCTCAAGAGACATTGGAGTATATTACAGATGGATGAAACCCTGACAGAGGTCATCCCAAATAGACCCCAAATTACCTTCCGTAAGGGACGCTCTCTGAAAGATAGGCTTGTACATAGCCACTATAAAAGAGAAAAGCAAGCAGGAACATGGCTTGACATACGGCCAAATGGCACGTTTAGGTGTGGAAATTGCTCGTTTTGTGATTTCATAACTCCCTGCAGGAGTTTCGCTAGTGCATCTAATGGTAAACAATTTTTCTGCAGGGAATTTTCAAACTGTAGGACCACGGGTGTAGTCTATATGGCCACGTGTGGATGTCCGAAAAATTATATAGGGAAGACCAAGAGAGAGCTGAGAAGGAGGATTGGGGAACATTTGGGGGACATAAAGAACTGTAGGGACACCCCTATAGCACGTCACATCTGGGAATTCCATCAGGGTGAAAATAGGACACTCTCCTTTTGTGTCCTGGAGGTGGTGAAACAAAATGGGAGAAGAGGCGATTGGGATAGGGTCATCCTACAAAAAGAGACCCAGTGGATATTTAGAATGGAGTCAGTCGTCCCTAGAGGACTTAATGAACGTCTAACCTATAGTTGCTTCGTGTGAACTGTTTACATAGATCTAAGCTTCCCCGTTTCCCTGACATGATTGTAGAGGCTATGTGGATCTATTAGATGGTTCACAATATATAATAATAAATGGTTACCTAAGATTGTAACTTTAATAATTATTTGCCAGTAATGGGCTTAAGGATAAGATTAGTGTAGGTGGGGGATTTATTTGCCCTTTTTTTTTATATATATATATGGGGCTATACAGCCATGATCATGAAAAGTTCCCAAATAATGTGTGAAGTGGTCTGTTTAGGCTGGTATATTTAGATAATATTCCATATCGGGGGATTTGGTGCTTTAGGTGCCGTTCCCTGATAATTATGTCTATAGATAAACTGGTACTGGATTTGACATATGATTGCTAGATAGCGATATGAACATGAGGTTATAGCAAATATTAGAGATTATATATAAATATGTGTCTACTTTGTTCATGTGTGTCTACACCTATGCGGTGCCTTGGATTCCTCTTATGGGGCCCACGATAACAATGCTGGTATAAGTCGTAATGACTATAACGTGTGCCACAAGAAAATGGAGACTCCTACTATTATCAGCGCTGTTTGAAGGAGTAGATGGACCTCTAGGGCCCGAAAACGGCGCATGCGCAGTGCAGGCACGCCGAGATTAGTACAGGAATAATGGCGGCCGCTATGTGTGCCATAAGAAAATGGAGATTTCGGTTAGCGCCTGCGTCGTCTGAAGGGGTAAGATGGACCTCTAGGGTCCGAAAACGGCGCATGCGCTGCATAGGCACGCTGAAAACAGTATAGGAGTAATGGCGACCGCAATGTGCAATATGAAACTATGGACTGGGGGCATTCATTGGACATCTGCGCTATGATTAGCGTATTAACCCACATGTTCGTAGATTTGGATTAACTCCCTCTACACCGGTAGGTGGGTGGGAGTGGTATAAGCTATATAAGCTAGTCTGTATCCGTGTTATCCCTGCACCTACAACCAGGCACAGCATATCGCCGATGTGGTAACACACGGCTCTTTTTCCCATGTGCCTCCTGAGGAACCATATCATGGGGGGGAAACGCGTAGAGGCGAGATCCGGGCACAGATAAGTGCACCAGATTTTTTTTAATCATTTAGTATTTTGATCTTTTCACCATATATTATCTGATATAGCAATGCCATTAATGTGTACATGCATCTTTGGTACGTAGAGAATATTGGTATTTTTTTGTTTTGTGTGAATAAATCATTAGTATAGCTGGTATATGCGGACACTAGGTCTCCTTCACTGTGCTTTTTGGTATTGCAATGACCTTGTGCTCAGAGTATAGCCCACTAATATAGCCCCATAGGCACCTTTCCCTAGGGGGACTCAATTATCTGTAGGGACCTATTAAGGGCATCCAAGGGACAGCCGCCGAGGAGCGGGGGCGCCACTTTGCGATCAAGAGGGTGCCAACCTCCGCTGTCAGGCAGGGCAGTGCGGATAGGGACGCACAAGGGTGTAATAGCCGGTGAAGGAGGCTTAGAATAGACTGTTTATTGTGCCGTATATAATTAAGCTTTTGCTACCGCACACTTTTTTGACATTGTGGTATCTGGGTGAAAATTTCAATTGGTATGTGTTTTGTTAGGTGTGGGCCCTAGGTGTGGGCAGTCGTTAGGTGTCCCCAATTACGGTGTACTAGGGATCCATAGGGCATTGAGGGTCAGTCATCGAGGAGCGGGGGCGCCACATTGCGTCCAAGAGGGTGCCAACCTCCGCAAATAGGTAGGTGACACTATAGGGACGCATAGGTGTCAGATCATACATAGGTACCCTACCCCTCTGCCCGTGTACATACATACCAGGTAACCCTGTCTATAATAGAAGGGTTTTTTAAGGGGTTGTGTTGGTTTATTTATCCTAATATTATAATAAAGATATTGTTTAAATTACAACTTCAAATTGTCCACCACCTGTCCCCAAATCCGATGCAACCTATCCACCATAGTATCCACCCCCGGACAATCCGAAGACTCCACCTGACCGGAAGAAAAACGAGGGTGAAACCCCGAATTGCAAAAGAAAGGAGAAACCAAAGTGGCAGAACTAGCCCGATTATTGAGGGCAAACTCTGCCAACGGCAAAAAGGCAACCCAGTCATCCTGATCCGCAGACACAAAACACCTCAAATAAGTCTCCAAGGTCTGATTAGTTCGCTCAGTCTGGCCATTAGTCTGAGGATGGAACGCAGACGAAAAAGACAAATCAATGCCCATCCTAGCACAGAATGCTCGCCAAAATCTAGACACGAACTGGGTCCCCCTGTCAGAAACGATATTTTCCGGAATACCATGCAAGCGAACCACATTTTGAAAAAACAGAGGAACCAATTCGGATGAGGAAGGCAACTTAGGCAAGGGTACCAAATGAACCATCTTTGAAAAACGGTCACACACCACCCAGATGACAGACATTTTCTGAGAAGCAGGGAGATCAGAAATAAAATCCATAGAGATGTGAGTCCAAGGCCTCTTCGGAATAGGCAAGGATAACAACAATCCGCTAGCCCGAGAACAACAAGGCTTGGCCCGAGCACAAACATCACAAGACTGCACAAAAACTCGTACGTCTCGAGACAGGGAAGGCCACCAGAAGGACCTAGCCACCAAATCCCTAGTACCGAAGATTCCAGGATGACCTGCCAATGCAGAAGAATGAACCTCCGAGATGACTCTGCTGGTCCAATCATCAGGAACAAACAGTCTACCAGGCGGGCAACGATCAGGTCTATCCGCCTGAAACTCCTGCAAAGCCCGTCGCAGGTCTGGGGAAACAGCAGATAATATCACCCCATCCTTAAGGATACCTGTAGGTTCAGAATCACCAGGGGAATCGGGCTCAAAACTCCTAGAAAGGGCATCTGCCTTCACACTTTTAGAACCTGGTAGGTATGAGACCACAAAATTAAACCGAGAGAAAAACAACGACCAGCGCGCCTGTCTAGGATTCAGGCGCTTGGCAGACTCAAGATAAATCAGATTCTTGTGATCGGTCAATACCACCACCTGATGTCTAGCCCCCTCAAGCCAATGACGCCACTCCTCAAAAGCCCACTTCATGGCCAAAAGCTCCCGATTACCAATATCATAGTTTCGCTCGGCGGGCGAAAATTTTCGAGAAAAGAACGCACAAGGTCTCATCACGGAGCAGTCGGAACTTTTCTGCGACAAAACCGCCCCAGCTCCGATCTCGGAAGCGTCGACCTCAACCTGAAAAGGAAGAGCAACATCAGGCTGACGCAACACAGGGGCAGAAGAAAAGCGGCGCTTAAGCTCCCGAAAGGCCTCCACAGCAGCAGGGGACCAATCAGTAACATCAGCACCCTTTTTAGTCAAATCAGTCAAAGGTTTAGCAACATCCGAAAAACCAGTTATAAATCGACGATAAAAATTAGCAAAGCCCAAGAATTTCTGTAGGCTCTTAAGAGAAGTAGGTTGCGTCCAATCACAAATAGCCCGAACCTTAACAGGATCCATCTCAATGGAAGAAGGGGAAAAAATGTACCCCAAAAAAGAAATCTTTTGAACTCCAAAAATACACTTAGAACCCTTCACACACAAGGAATTAGCCCGCAAAACCTGAAAAACCCTCCTGACTTGTTGGACATGAGAGTCCCAGTCATCCGAAAAAATCAAAATATCATCCAGATACACAATCATAAATTTATCCAAATATTCACGGAAAATGTTATGCATAAAGGACTGAAAGACTGAAGGGGCATTTGAAAGACCAAAAGGCATTACCAAATACTCAAAATGGCCCTCGGGCGTATTAAATGCGGTTTTCCACTCATCCCCCTGCTTAATTCGCACCAAATTATACGCCCCACGAAGATCAATCTTAGAGAACCACTTAGCCCCCTTTATTCGAGCAAACAAATCAGTCAGCAGTGGCAAAGGATACTGATATTTGACTGTAATTTTATTCAAGAGTCGATAATCAATACACGGCCTCAAAGAGCCATCTTTTTTAGATACAAAGAAAAAACCGGCTCCTAAGGGAGATGAAGAAGGACGAATATGTCCCTTTTCCAGAGACTCCTTAATATACTCTCGCATAGCAACATGTTCAGGTACGGATAAATTAAACAAACGACCCTTTGGAAATTTACTGCCTGGAATCAGATCTATGGTACAGTCGCAATCTCTGTGAGGAGGGAGTGAACCAAGCTTAGGCTCCTCAAAAACATCACGATAATCAGATAAAAATTCCGGAATCTCAGAGGGAATAGATGACGAAATGGAAACCAAAGGTACGTCCCCATGAGCCCCCTGACATCCCCAGCTTAACACAGACATTGCTTTCCAGTCAAGGACTGGGTTATGAGATTGTAACCATGGCAATCCGAGCACCAAAACATCATGTAGATTGTACAACACAAGGAAACGAATCACCTCCTGATGGTCTGGAGTCATACGCATAGTCACTTGTGTCCAGTATTGTGGTTTATTACTAGCCAATGGCGTAGAATCAATACCCTTCAGAGGTATAGGGACTTCCAGAGGCTCTAGATTAAACCCACAGCGCCTGGCAAAGGACCAATCCATAAGACTCAAAGCGGCGCCAGAGTCGACATAGGCGTCCGCGGTAATTGACGATAATGAACAAATCAAGGTCACAGATAGAATAAACTTAGACTGTAAAGTGCCAATTGAAACAGACTTATCAACCTTCTTTGTGCGTCTAGAGCATGCTGATATAACATGAGTTGAATCACCACAATAGAAGCACAACCCATTTTTTCGCCTAAAATTCTGCCGTTCGCTTCTGGACAGAATTCTATCACATTGCATATTCTCTGGCGCCTTCTCAGAAGACACCGCCAAATGGTGCACAGGTTTACGCTCCCGCAAACGCCGATCAATCTGAATAGCCATTGTCATGGACTCATTCAGACCTGTAGGCGCAGGGAACCCCACCATAACATCCTTAATGGCATCAGAGAGACCCTCTCTGAAATTCGCCGCCAAAGCGCACTCATTCCACTGAGTAAGCACAGACCATTTACGAAATTTTTGGCAGTATATTTCAGCTTCATCTTGCCCTTGAGATAGGGCCATCAATGCTTTTTCAGCCTGAATCTCTAAATTAGGTTCCTCATAAAGCAACCCCAAAGCCAGAAAAAATGCATCCACATTGAGCAACGCAGGATCCCCTGGTGCCAATGCAAATGCCCAATCTTGAGGGTCACCTCGCAGCAAGGAAATTACAATCTTAACCTGCTGTGCGGGATCTCCAGCGGAGCGAGGTCTCAGAGAAAGAAATAATTTACAATTATATTTGAAATTCAGAAAAAGAGATCTATCTCCGGAGAAAAACTCTGGTATAGGAATTCTAGGTTCAGATATAGGAGCATGTATAACAAAATCCTGTAAATTTTGAACTTTTGTGGCAAGATTATTCAAACCTGTAGCCAAACTCTGAGGATCCATTTTAAGCAGGTGAGATCAGAGCCATTCAAGGGTTAGAAGGTTAGGGAGACAAAGACTGCAATTAGAGCTGAAATGCAACTGATTAAACTATAGAGCAAACACAGAGGGAGAAAAAAAAAAAATTTGCAGACTTCTTTTTCTCTCCTTTCTTCTGCCAACAGTTTTAACACGTGGCCGGCCATACTGTCATGGTTCCCAATGGCAGGGGAACGTCAGGACACATAAATAACGAACGAGCTCTTGGGTGATGGAATCTCGAGCTGACCGTGAGCTAAACCTACCACACAACTAATAGTGGCCGGGGGGCGTGCCTACATTTTATCCCTAGACGTCTTTCGCCAGCCAGAGAACTAACTTACCCTAGTAGAGGAAAAAACAGACCTGGCTTACCTCTAGGGAAATTCCCCCAAAAAGGAGACAGAAGCCCCCCACATATATTGACGGTGAGTTCAGAGGAAAAGACATACGCAGTATGAAGGTAGGTTCAGCAAAGCGAGGTCCGCTTACTAGATAGTAGAAAGATACAAAAGGGAACTGCACGGTCAGCTGAAAACCCTTTTAAAATACCATCCTGAAATTACTTTAAAACTCATGTGTCAACTCATGACACCGGAGTGGTAATTTCAGCCCACAAGAGCTTCCAGCTACAGAGAATGACTTAACTGTAAACTGGAACAAAAATGCAAACAAACGTAGGACTAAGAGTCCAACTTAGCTGATCAGTAGTCTAGGAGCAGGAACATGCAACAGAAAGGCTCTGGTTACATTGATGGCCGGCAAGGCAATGACTGAAGAGCAGGATTAAATAGGAACACCCCACTACTGATGAAAACAGGTGAACTGAGAAAGAAAACAGACCCGAGTCACCAGTACCACCAGCCACCACCAGAAGGAGCCCAAAAGCAGATTCACAACAGTACCCCCCCCCCTCAAGGAGGGGGCACCGAACCCTCACAAGAACCACCAGGGCGATCCGGATGAGCCCTATGAAAGGCACGAACCAAATCAGAGGCGTGAACATCAGAAGCAGTTATCCAAGAATTATCTTCTTGACTATAGCCCTTCCACTTAACCAGATATTGTAGTCTCCGTCTGGAAATACGGGAGTCCAAGATTTTCTCTACAACATACTCCAATTCACCCTCAACCAGCACAGGAGCAGGAGGCTCGGTAGAAGGAACAACCGGCACCTCATACCTCCGCAACAACGACCGATGGAAGACATTATGGATAGCGAAAGATGCCGGAAGGTCTAAACGAAAGGATACAGGGTTAAGAATCTCCAAAATCCTATAAGGACCGATGAACCGAGGCTTAAACTTAGGAGAAGAAACCCTCATAGGGACAAAACGGGAAGACAACCACACCAAGTCCCCAACACGAAGACGAGGACCAACACGACGACGGCGGTTAGCAAAATGCTGAGTCTTCTCCTGGGACAACTTCAAATTGTCCACCACCTGTCCCCAAATCCGATGCAACCTATCCACCATAGTATCCACCCCCGGACAATCCGAAGACTCCACCTGACCGGGAGCCCAAAAGCAGATTCACAACATACATCTATCTGTCCATCTCATGTATCATCTATCTGTGTGTGTAATGGAGTGTGGGTTGGACAAATGTAAAAGAGGAGGTTGGACAATAATGACATCACAAATCTTTTTTTTTGTTGTTCAATAATACTTTATTTAGCTTTCAAAAACGCATTAAAATAACGCATAAAAACCGCGCAAAAAGTGCATAAAAAATGAATCAAAAAATGAATTGAAACCGCGCAAAAACTGCACCAAAAACTGAATCAAAACCGCACAAAAACGCATCAAAACAGCACCAAAACCTGAATCAAAAAACTGCATCAAAACCGCGCAAAAACCGCACCAAAAACTGCACCAAAAAGTGCAACAAAACTGCATAAAAACAGCACCAAAACCTGAATCAAAATTGTGCAAAAACTGCATCAAAACTGCACCAAAAACTGCATCAAAACCGCGCAAAAACCGTACCAAAAATTGAATCAAAAACTGCACCAAAACTGAATCAAAATCGCGCAAAAAACTGCACCAAAAACTGCATCAAAAACCGCATCAAAAACTACATCAAAAAACCGCACCAAAAACTGCATCAAAAAGCATCAAAATTGCACCAAAACCTGAATCAAAACCGCACCAAAAACTGAATTAAAACCGCGCAAAAACTGCATAAAAAAACGCATCAAAACCTTAATCAAAATCGCGCAAAAAATGCACCAAAAACTGCATCTAAAAACACTTCAAAACCGTGCAAAAAATGCGCAAAAACGCATTTAAAAACGCAGCTGCGTTTTCTGCCAGGAGATGCAGATTTTGTGCAGAAAATTCTGCACCCAAATCTGTAACGTGTGCACACAGCCCAAAACTGACCTGCCATTATGATTCTCCAGGTCATTACGAGTTCATAGACACCAAACATGTCTAGGTAATTTTTTATCTAAGTGGTGCAAAATAAATTCCAAACTTTGCTAAAAGAAAAAAAAATAATTGCGCCATTTTCCGATACCCGTAGCGTCTCCATTTTTCGTGATCTGGGGTTGGGTGAGGGCTTATTTTTTGAGTGCCGAGCTGACGTTTTTAATGATACCACGTTTGTGCAGATACATTCTTTTGATCGCCCGTTATTGTATTTTAATGCAATGTCTCGGCGACCAAAAAAGCATAATTTTGGCTTTTGATTTTTTTTCTCGCTACGCCGTTTAGCGATCATGTAATTTTTTTTTTTTTCAATTGAAAACAGCTGACATGTTGCGGCTTTGAAGTGGGCGCACCGCCGGAGCCCACCTCAAAGCTAGGGATACTGCCAGCTGACGTACTATTCCGTCAGCTGGCAGAAAGGGGTTAATGAACAATACGTTTCAGTTAAAAAAAAAAAAAAAAAAATGGCGTGGGCTCCCATGCAATTTTCTGCGCCAGAGGGGGAAAGCAGACTGCCGGGGGCCAATATTTGTAGCCTGGGAAGGGGGTAATACCCATGGCCCCTCTCTAGGCTATGAATATCAGCCCGCAGCTGTCTGCGTAGCCTTTACTGGCTATTAAACTAGGGGACCCCCCCAAAAAAAAGACGTGGGGTCCCCCTATAGTTTATAGCCAGAAAGGCTACGCAGACAGCTGCGGGCTGATATTCATAGCCTAGAGAGGGGCCACGGATATTGGCCCCCTCCTGGCTACAAATACCAGCCCGCAGCCACCCCAGAAAAGGCGCATCTGTTAGATGCGCCAATTCCGGCACTTAGCCCCTCTCTTCCCACTCCCGAGTAGTGGTTGGATATGGGGTAATAAGGGGTTAATAACACCATGCTATTGTAAGGTGACATTAAGCCCGGTTAATAATGGAGAGGTGTCAATAAGACGCCCATCCATTAATTTTTTTTAACCCTTTCACTACTATAGGATTAATAAAGACACAGCCAGATACAAGTATTTTATTATTCTTAATTTCACCATACTTGCCATACTCGATCGCCTGCAAACAAATTAAAGTAATAAACCAACCGTATACTACCTGTCCGCTGTAGTCCAATTAATAACGAGTGTCCCACGACGATCTCCCCTATAGAACAGTGACATCGGGTGATGTCACCGCTCTATAGACCTCCAGTGACACACTGACAGGAGACAATGGCTCCTGCAGTGTATCACTGAGGTTACCTTAGTTCAGACACTCTCACTTTATGGCAAAGCTGTGTGAGAATTTTCACACACAGCAATGCCACAAGTGAGAGTAGGGATTATTTCTCACAGGGGCGGAGGAATACATTGTGGAAGGATACCTTCCATCATTGTATTCCTGGAGAGCGGTCGCATCAGCACGGGAGATCGTCGTGGGACATTCGTTTTAATTGGATATCTGCGGATCAGGGAGTATATTGTTTGTTTATTATTTTAATATTTTTTTTACAGGTGACACTGGCTTTGGGCATCAAGGTGATGGTGAGTATGTACTCTGTTTAATGTACTGTATGTATGTTGTATGTATGTACTGTATGTATGTTATGTATGTTGCATGTCGCGTGGTGCATGTTATATGTTGCATGGTGCATGTCGTATGTTGCATGTTGTATGGTGCATGTACTGTATGTGTGTAATGTATGATGTATGTACTTTAGATGTATGGGCTTTTTTTTTTTTTTTTACATTCAACACATTAGCCGGATGATGGGACTACTACTGTCCCATCATTGGCTAATGTGTCATTCACTGTCACTGTAGCAGGCATAGCCCCATGGGACTTGTAGTCACAGAGACACACCAATGAGACAGAAACACACACCTCCGTCCGAAGCAGACCCACCGCACAGCCCTGCAGAGCCCCCGCACACTCCAGCACCTTCTGCAGACCCACGGCGCAGGAACCCCCCACCGCCGGCTGATTCACCGCACAGACCGCCGCCGCACAAGCTGCAAGTCCCAGCACATGATCACGCACAGCAGACAACAGCCCCGCCCGCAGACCCCAGCCCCGCCCACAGCCCAGTCACTCTTGATGATGAGTGACCGCTGTCTGTGGAGACTGGGTCACGTCTGCTCATGACGTAACGTCAATTTCCAGAGTCTGGAAATTGACGTGACATCGGCGGAAATTAGTGGCGGCTGCAGCCTGGGGGTCACGTGACCCGGACTCAGCCGCCGGCATAGCGCAGCTCACAGGCGAAAACGGCAAAAGAAGGTATTTAGAAAATTCATTAGGGGCACCGGGGGGATACATTGGGGGGGTTAATTGAAAGTAGTGGACAACCCCTTTAACATGCGTAAAAATACTTTTTAAAAAAAATCCTGAATAAAGAACAAAAAAAACATATTGTTCCGATAAATACATTTCTTTATGTAAAGAAACAAAACAATAAAAGTGCACATATTTAGTATCGCCGCGTCCGTAACGACCCGACCTATAAAACTGTCCCACTAGTTACCCCCTTCAATGAACACCGTAAAAATAAAAAAAGGCAAAAAACAATCCTTTATCGCCATACCGCTGAACAAAAACTGGAATAACACGCAATCAAAAAGACGGATATAAATAAACATGGTACTGCTGAAAACGTCATCTTGTCTTGCAAAAAACGAGCCGCTATACAGCGTCATCAGCAAAAAAATAAAAAAGTTGTAGCCCTCAGAATAAATCGATGCAAAAATAATTATTTTTTATATAAAATAGTTTTTATTGTATAAAAGTGGCAAAACATAAAAAATAATATAAATGATGAGGTATCGCTGTAATCGTACTGACCCGAAGAATAAAACTGCTTTATCAATTTTACCAAACGTGGAACGGAAAAAACGCCTCACCCCAAAAAAATTCATGAATTGCTGTTTTTTTTTTTTTTTCTTTCTGCCTCCCAAAAATCGTAATAAAAGTGTCATGTGCCCGAAAATGGTACCTATAAAAATGTCAACTCGACCCTCAAAAAACAAGACCTCACATGACTCTGTGGGCCAAAATATGGAAAAATTTAGCTCTCAAAATGTGGTGATGCAAAAACTACTTTTTGCAATAGAAAGCGTCTTTTAGCGTGTGACAGCTGCCAAACTTAAAAACCCGCTATAAATAGTAAATCAAACCCCCTTATCACCCCCTTAGTGAAAAATAATAATAAAAAAAAATGATTTATTTCTATTTTCCCATTGGGGTAAGGCTTCTTTTAGGGTATGTGTCCACGGTCCGAATTACATCCAGATTAGCTGCGGATTGAACGCTGTGTACAACCGCAGCATCCAGATGTTACAGCATAGTGGAGGGGATTTTATGAAATCCTGTCTCCACTATGCTTGCGAACACGCACCCGGCAGCCCTGCGTTTACAGACATGTGACTCGTCTTTTTAGAACGCAGCATGTCTGTTTACCTTGCAGCAACACTCCGTCGCCGCAAGGTAAATAACAGGGTCCTACTGTATAGGTTGCGGCAATTCCGGATGTGTGCAGTGAATAGATCCGGAATCACCGCTCATACAGAAGGGGGTGGCGCTTTGGGCGGAGCGGGGTTTCCGCTTCGTCCAAAGCACCGACAGTCCGGACTGTGGACACGCACCCTTACACATACCGTTGTTTTGCGGCCCATTTTTGCAGCCCCAGTAGATTTCTATGGGGCCGCAAAAACAGGCCGCAATAATTTCACGGTGCACCGTGAGGGCCGTATTTACGTCCGTGAAAAAAGATCGAGCCTGCTCAATCTTTTTCCCGGCTTACGGACACAGCCCCCATTGAAAATCAATGGGGCTGCAAAAACAACGGAAGGCCCAAAATAAAACCCGGTATGTGTAAAAGAAGCCTTAGGCTATGTGCACACGTAGCAGAATTGCCGCGGAAATTTCCGCGGCAATTCTGCGCCTCCTGCCGCGGGTATATCGCATGCAGAATTTGCATGCATATACCCGCAGAAAACTAGCGTTTTGCAAGCATAATTAGCTTGCAGAATGCTAGCGTTTCCCAAGCAATCTGTAGCATCGCTTGGAAAACTGTTTGACAGGTTGGTCACACTTGTCAAACATAGTGTTTGACAAGTGTGACCAACTTTTTACTATAGATGCAGCCTATGCAGCATCTATAGTAAAAGGTAGAATGTTAAAAATAATTAAAAAAATAAAAAAAAAAGGTTATACTCACCTCAGCGGCTTCCGTACCTAATGCTGTGTGTTCAGGACCTTCCATTGACATAGCGGTCACGTGACCCGCGGTCATGTGACCGTGACGTCATCGCAGGTCCTTCACACACACCACAGAAGCCGTTGAGGAGGTTAGGCCGCCCGAAGGTGAGTATATCGCTATTTTTTATTTTAATTCTTTTTTTTTACCACTTATATGGTGCCCAGTCCGTGGAGGAGAGTCTCCTCTCCTCCACCCTGGGTACCAACCGCACTTGATCTGCTTACTTCCCGCATGGTGTGCACAGCCCCGTGCGGGAAGTAAGCAGATCAATGCACTCCTATGTGTGCAGAATCGCCCGATTCCGCAATTTTAATGAACATGCTGCGTTTTTTTCTGGATTGCGATTCCGCTCAGGAAAAAAATGCAGCATGTGCACAAAAAATGCGGATTGCATTCTGTTACATAGGATGCTTAATGTTAGCGTTTTTTTCGCGGTTTTATAGCGTTTTTATAGCGAAAAACCGCGCAAAAAATCTGCTACGTGTGCACACAGCCTTAGGGTTAGAGCTAAAGTTAGGGTTGGGGCTAAAGCTAGGGTTAGGGTTTGGATTACGTTTACGGTTGGGATTAGGGTTAGGAGTGTGTCAGGGTTAGAGGTGTGGTTAGGGTTAGGGGTGTGTTGGGGTAGGCGTGTGATTATGGGCGTGTTCGGGTTACGGTTAGAGTTAAAATTGGGGGGTTTCCACTGTTTAGGCACATCAGGGGCTCTCCAAATGCGACATGGCGTCCGATCTCAATTGCAGCCAGTTCTGTTGTCGTGCGCCCAAACAGGGGTTTACCCCCACATATGGGGTATCAGCGTACTCAGGACAAATTGCACAACAACTTTTGGGGTCCAATTTCTCCTTGGGAAAATAACAATTTGGGGGCTAAAAAAATCATTTTTGTGGAAAAAAAAATAATTTATTTTCATGGCTCTGCGTTAGAAACTGTAGTAAACACTTAGGGGTTTAAAGTTCTCACAACACATCTAGATAAGTTCCTTGGGGGGGTCTAGTTTCCAATATGGGGTCACTTATGGGAGTTTCTACTGTTTAGGTACATCAGGGGCTCTGCAAACACAACATGACGCCTGCAGACCATTCCATCTACCGTATATACTCGAGTATAAGCTGAGAATGTCAGCCCATTTTTTAGGCTGAAATTGCCCCTCTCTGCTTATACTCTAGTCATACCCAGGGGTCGGCAGGGGAGGGGGAGCAGAAGCTGTCTAATAATACTCACCTGCTCCCTGCACATCCCTGGTTCTCCGGGTGCCGGAAGCTCCTTCTTGTAGTGAGCGGTCACATGGTACCACTCATTACAGTAATGAATATGGACCCCACTCCACTCCCATAGGGGTGGAGCCGCATATTCATTACTATAATGAATGGTACCATGTGACCACTCACTACAGGAAGAATCTGCCGGCACCGGAGAACCAGGGACAGCACGGCACCAGGAGCAGGTGAGAATAACACTGCGCGATATTCACCTGTTCCCCGTTCCACCAACGGCCGCCGCTCCGTCTTCTGCGTCCTCTGCAGTGACGCTCAGGTCAGAGGGCGCAGTGACGTGATTAGTGTGCTCGCCGCCCTCTGCCTGAACAGTCCGTGCAGAGGACGCGGAAGACACAGCGGCGCCGACGGTGGAACGCAGACCGATGAATATAGCAAGTGCCGGGGGCCTGAGAGGTGAGTATGTGATTTATTTATTTATTTATTTTAATCGCAGCAACAGCATATGGGGCAAATGTCTGTATGGAGCATCTTATGGGGCCATGTGCAGCATTATATGGGGCAAATATCTGTATGGGGCCATGTACAGTATTATATGGGGCAAATATCTGTATGGAGCATCTTATGGGGCCATGTGCAGCATTATATGGGGCAAATATTTGTTTCGGGCCATGTGCAGCATTATATGGGGCAAATGTCTGTATGGAGTATCTTATGGGGCCATGTGCAGCATTATATTTGGCAAATGTCTGTATGGAGTATCTTATGGGGCCATGTGCAGCATTATATGGGGCAAATATCTCTATGGGGCCATGTACAGCATTATATGGGGCAAATATCTATGGGGCCATAACGTTTGTGCAGCATTATATGGGGCAAATATCTCTATGGAGCATCTTATGGGGCCATAATCAGCATTTGTGGAGCATTATACGAGGCAAATGTGTCTATGGTACATCTTATGGGGCCATAATCAACATTTGTGCAGCATTATGTGGGGCATATTTTAATATGGAACATCTTATAGGGCCCATCATGAACTGTATGGAGCATTATATAGGGCTCCTGATTCAATATGGATATTCAAAAACACTTAACCTACTGATGTCTCAATTAATTTTACTTTTATTGGTATCTTTTTTTATTTTTGAAATTTACCAGTAGCTGCTGCATTTTCTACCCTAGGCTTATACTCGAGTCATTAAGTTTTCCCAGTTTTTTGTGTCAAAATTAGGGGTCTCGGCTTATACTCGAGTATATACGGTAAGTCTGTATTCCAAACGGCTCTCCTTCCCTTCCGAGCTCTGCCATGCGCCGAATCGGTGGTTCCCCCCAACATATGGGGTATTAGCGTACTCAGGACAAATTGTACAACAACTTTTGGGGTCCAATTTCTCCTATTGCCCTTGGGAAAATAAAAAATTGGGGGCGAAAAGATCATTTTTGTGAAAAAATATGATTTTTTTTATTTTTCCGGCTCTACATTATAAACTTCTGTGAAAGACTTGGGGGCTGAAAGTGTTCATCGCACATCTAGATAAGTTCCTTAGGGGGTCTACTTTCCAAAATGGTGTCAATTGTTGGGGGTTTCCACTGTTTAGGCACATTAGAGGCTCACCAAACGCGACATGGCGTCCTATCTCAATTCCAGCCAATTTTGCATTGAAAAGTCAAACGGCGCTCCTTCCCTTCCGAGCTCTGCCATGCGCCCAAACCGTGGTTCCCCCCCACATATGGGGTATCTGTGTACACAGGGCAAATTATACAACCACTTTTGGGGTCCAATTTCTCCTGTTACCTTTGGTGAAATAAAACAAATTGGATCTGAAGTAATTTTTTTGTGAAAAAAAAGTTAAATGTTCAATTCTTTTTTAAAACATTCCAAAAATTCCTGTGAAGCACCTGAATGGTTAAAAACTTCTTGAATGTGGTTTTGAGCTCCTTGAGGGGTGCAGTTTTTAGAATGATGTCACTTTTGTGTATTTTCCATCATATAGACCCCTAAAAGTGACTTCACATGTGATGTGGTGCCCAAAATAAAATTGGTGTTGTAAAAATGAGAAATCGCTGGTCAACTTTTAACCCATATAACTTCCTAACAAAAAAAAATGTTGGTTCCAAAATTGTGCTGATGTAAAGTAGACATGTGGGAAATGTTACTTATTAAGCATTTTGTGTGACATATCTCTGTGATTTAAGGGCATGAAAATTCAAAGTTGGAAAATTGCAACATTTTTGCCAAATTTCCATTTTTTCACAAATAAACGCAAGGAATGTCGAGGAACTTTTACCCCTAACATGAAGTACAATATATCACGAGAAAACAGTGTCAGAATCATCAGGATCCATGAAAGCGTTCCAGAATTATAACCTCATAAAGGGACAGTGGTCAGAATTGTAAAAATTGGCCCGGTCATTAACATGCAGACCACCCTTGGTGGTTAAGGGGTTAAATATGAGCTGCAGTTCTAGGCTATGTGCACACGTTGTGGAAATTGCTGCGGATCTGCAGCTGCTGGTCCACAGCAGGTTCCCATGAGTTTACAGTACAATGTAAACCTATGGGAAACCGAAAACGCTGTGCACATGCTGCGGAAAAAAACGCACAGAAACGCAGCGGTTTACATTCTGCAGTATGTTAATTCTTTGCGTGGAATCCGCAGCGGTTTTACACCTGCTCCATAATAGAAAACCGCAGTGGAATCCGCACAAAAACCGCGGTAAATCCGCAGGAAAAACGCAGTGTTTTTGCCCTTTTATCTTTATATTCATTTTTGCTTATTATATACAGTACAGACCAAAAGTTTGGACACACCTTCTCATTTAAAGATTTTTCTGTATTTTCATGACTATGAAAATTGTACATTCACACTGAAGGCATCAAAACTATGAAGTACCACATGTGGAATTATATACTTAACAAAAAAGTGTGAAACAACTGAAATTATGTCTTACTAGACTGTGGCCCGATTCTAACGCATCGGGTATTCTAGAATATGCATGTCCCCGTAGTATATGGACAATGATGATTCCAGAATTCGCGGCAGACTGTGCCCGTCGCTGATT
Source organism: Ranitomeya variabilis (assembly GCF_051348905.1). Lineage (NCBI taxonomy): Eukaryota > Metazoa > Chordata > Amphibia > Anura > Dendrobatidae > Ranitomeya > Ranitomeya variabilis. The sequence continues at coordinate 313,573,724 of NC_135234.1, read as the reverse complement.
GGTCGAGGCAACCTTTATGACATCGTCGCCATGCTGTGCCCGTCGCTGATTGGTCGAGGCCCAGGTGGCCTCGACCAATCAGAGATGCGGGATTTCCAGGACAGACAGACAGACAGACGGAAAAACCCTTAGACAATTATATATATATAGATATTCTAGGTTCTTCAAAGTAGTCAGTCACCTTTTGCTTTAATGACTGCTTTGCACACTCTTGGCATTCTCTTGATGAGCTTCAAGAGGTAGTCACCGGGAATGGTCTTCAATTCACAGGTGTGCCCTGTCAGGTTTAATAAGTGGGATTTCGTGCCTTATAAATGGGGTTGGGACCATCAGTTGTGTTGTGCAGAAGTCTGGTGGATACACAGCTGATAGTCCTACTGAATAGACTGTTAGAATTTGTATTATGGCAAGAAAAAAGCAGCTAAGTAAAGAGAAACGAGTGGCCATCATTACTTTAAGAAATGAAGGTCAGTCAGTCCGAAAAATTGGGAAAACTTTGAAAGTGTCCCCAAGTGCAGTGGCAAAAACCATCAAGCGCTACAAAGAAATTGGCTCACATGAGGACTGCCCAAGGAAAGGAAGACCAAGAGTCACCTCTGCTTCTGAGGATAAGTTTATCCGAGTCACCAGCCTCAGAAATCGCAGGTTAACAGCAGCTCAGATTAGAGACCAGGTCAATGCCATACAGAGTTCTAGCAGCAGACACATCTCTACAACAACTGTTAAGAGGAGACTTTGAGCAGGAGGCCTTCAGGGTGAAATAGCTGCTAGGAAACCACTGCTAAGGACAGGCAACAAGCAGAAGAAACTTGTTTGGGCTAAAGTACACAAGGAATGGACATTATACCAGTGGAAAACTGTGCTTTGGTCTGATGAGTCCAAATTTGAGATCTTTGGTTCCAACCACCGTGTCTTTGTGCGAAGCAGAAAAGGTGAACGGATGGACTCTACATGCCTGGTTCCCACCGTGAAGCATGGAGGAGGAGGTGTGATGGTGTGGGGGTGCTTTGCTGGTGACACTGTTGGGGATTTATTCAAAATGGAAGGCTGAACCAGCATGGCTACCACAGCATCTTGCAGCGGCATGCTATTTGATCCGGTTTGCTTTTAGTTGGACCATCATTTATTTTTCAACAGGACAATGACCCCAAACACACCTCCAGGCTGTGTAAGGGCTATTTGACCAAGAAGGAGAGTGATGGGGTGCTACGCCAGATTACCTGGCTTCCACTGTCACCAGACTTGAACCCAATCGAGATGGTTTGGGGTGAGCTGGACCGCAGAGTGAAGGCAAAAGGGCCAACAAGTGCTAAGCATCTCTGGGAACTCCTTCCAGATTGTTGGAAGACCATTCCTGGTAACTACCTCTTGAAGCTCATCAAGAGAATGCCAAGAGTGTGCAAAGCAGTCATCACAGCAAAAGGTGGCTACTTTGAAGAACCTAGAATATAAGACATAGTTTCAGTTGTTTCACGCTTTTTTGTTAAGTATATAATTCCACATGTGTTAATTCATAGTTTTGATGCCTTCAGTGTGAATGTACAATTTTCATAGTCATAAAAATACAGAAAAATCTTTAAATGAGAAGGTGTGTCCAAACTTTTGGTCTGTACTGTATATATAATTTATATATTTTCACTGCAGCGGCATTATTTGATGTGGTGCTATTTTCTGCCCTCCCATCCACTATAATGCACGTGGTTCCTGTGTGTTACGCCTGTGAAATCAATCAGTTATTCTACTTTGGCTGTGAATTTTTGTTGTTTTTATTTTGTTTGCTTTATATGTAATTTTGAATAAATTATGATTCTGATTTTATTTGGGACTTTTAGTGTACTCTGGTCTCAGCGGTTTTGCAGACAAGACACTACTAATGTCAATTGTTCAAATGCATTTCTGTGAACTACACTACACTATTTTTTTTTTTCATTAAAATTACCCTAACTAGCAATAATGCAAGTGTGAATAAAGCCAAATAAGTTTTCTCCTTTATCACTGATATCATCCTATTTCAAAGTCATTCTTCAGTTTTTCTCTTTAGGCAGTATACTAGACCAAGGACTAGAGAGCCTCCTTCACCGCTTACGTGGATTATGTGACAACATGGAACCAGAGACATTTGCGGATCATGAAAGTGTATATTTACTAAAAGGCCAGCAGGCGAGCCCCTTTGTACTTCGTGCCCGTCGACCACTTGACCGTCCAGGAGCACCGTGGCACCTTCGTTATCTTGGCCAACCAGAGGCTGGAGACCGAAGCCGACACACATTAGTTAGGAACTGTGTTGACATTTCTACCTCAGAAGTCTTACCTGAATTTCTTCAAGAGATGGGCTTTCGAATGGATCATGAATTTATAGCAAGAGGACACTTGTTTCGCAAGGGAGTTATGAAAATTGCAGTCTACAAAGTGTGTCGTGTTTTGGTGGCAGGAACAGCTGAAGGTGCTGAGCCACTGTCCCTTTCTTATTTGGTAGAACTCAGCGTAGTGGCACCTGCTGGCCAGGATAGTGTCTCTGATGAAGTCAGAAGTTTCGCTGAACAGCTTAGACCATTGGTGCAGCTAGAAAAAATAGATCCGAAACGTCTAATGTGAAAAGTTAATTTCATTCTGTTTAAGACTGTGTTTTGTGTTCTGTTCAGTGGCTTTTTCAAGGCTTACATCCAAACCCCTAAAAAAGGATTCCAGCATATGTGCCGACAGGGCCATTGAAAGTAACAATGCAGATGGAGTCACCGTGTGCTCTGTCATACATCATTTTCAGCCACATACGCCTATTGGAGGCGGACAGCCAGATATAGTAGTTGTCAACCTCAACTAGGTATATGTGCAGCTGAAAATGATGCATAAAAGCACACTTTGACTCCGTCATGACTGCATCATTACTTTCAATGGCCCTGTCGGCGCATATGCCGGAATCCTAATTTATGAGGGTTCAGACATAATCCCTGATGGAACCACCAAAATTAGGGTAAAATATCATGTTAGCCTTGCCTTATAGAAAAAAAACATAAAGGGGCCACAATCACACAGTTCAGTTTTCTCTTTTAAATGTATGAATCTTTATTACTAGCGTTTGTACCAATATTCATAATTTATGAATGAATAGAGAGCTGTGCGTGCATGGCCATCTCTTCATGACGTGTGATGGACCATGGTTCTCAAGATAAGGGTTCACACTCATCAGCGTAAATAAAATCGCTCCGATGTTGTTCCTGAAAATAGGACGAGTGCCATGCAAGTACAATGCGATTTTTCTCGCCTAGCATCCGTATGACATGTTAAAAATGCATTATATAAGGATTGCATACACACCAGCTTTTACATACTGTATCTGTCATTTCAAGCTAGTTTACTAACTAACTAAACAATTTTATATACATATATATGTCATTGAGCTACATAATCATTGCAATGCATGTTTAGCTTACTGTACATTTTTTTTTAATTATTAGCTAATTACAAGAAAAAAATGTAGTGGGGTTCCCCTAACTTTTCTTAACCAGCTGAGGGAAAGCTGACAGCTAGGGGCTGATGTTTATGGTCTGGAAAGGGGGTAATAAACATGAAGCTTCACAGGCTATTAGTATCAGCCCACAGCTCTCTACTTGGCCTTTACTGGTTGTTAACAAGGGGTGACCCCCCAAAAAATTACATGAAGTCCCAATAATCATCAAAGGCTAGGCAGACAGCTGCAGGCTGATATTAAGAGCCTAGGAAAGGGTCATGGATATGACTAATAACAGACTAATAACACCAGCCTTAAGCTGGAAGTGGAACATCCATTGGATGCGCCAATTCTAGCGCTTGGCCTCCGCTGTTCCCACTTACCCTGGTGCGTTGGCAAGTGGGGGTAATAGTATTAGGGTTGATGTCAGCTGACATCAAATAGTTAGTTATGGAGAGGCTGTAAGACACACCCATTACTAACCCCAAAGTCAAATGTAATAGATACACAGAGAAAAACCTTTAATTGAAAGAAACACACACAGTCCTTTATTTGAAATAAAAACTCCGACTCTCTTTTAACCATTTATTAATGTAAAAATAATAAAATGCCATATTCCTCACCTGTCTGCAGATAATCCCTATGTCCAACTCTGCTACATCCGAATGGTTTGTTGAGCGGTGGCATGATGCAACTACTCAGCATGCCACTTGGAACACACTGAGACTGGAGCGTGATTACACTCCTGCAGTATCTAGCGCTGACTTGAGTAAGGTCACCAGAGTTCATAGCTGATGAACCCAGGTCACCTTACTTCTGTCACTGCTACCATCGTGAAAAAAATACGATTGTACTCTGATTAATATTAGTCAATGATTCTTTGTTCCTCTATGATTTTTTTTTTCTCAGCTCGGATCTGACCGAGAAAAAAATAGCAGCATGCGGCAAATGGCTTTGTATATTGGAATTTTTTTTTTTTTAATCTGATTGCACTCGTCTGTTTTAAACGCAGATGAGTATGAGTCCTTAATCTGGGTCCCAGAGTTGGGTCTCTCCTCTACTAGATATTTATTCCACTTCCTGTGGATATACCATTAATATTTGGAATGAGACCACACCTCTAGGCAAAGATAATAAATACTATTACTTTTCAATTGAGTATTTCTTTGCTTTTGACAAATGATATCCATTTTTTTTTATTATGTTTTCTTGGATCTTTATTCTATTGTTGTGTAAACATTTTTATTAAATCAGTGTTTTGTATACCATTTATCTATATAGTTTACTTTTCTTGGGCAAGATTCATTGAGCTTTAAAAGTATTATCTAGTAATGTGAATCTATGGAGCTGATTTCAGGGAGTTTCTACTGTTGGTGGTCCTATTCACAGCTGGTACCAGTAAATGATAATGACTTTCATTTATAAAGCGCCAACATATTCTGCAGTAGTTTTACAATTCAGAGCGGACATGAGAAGATAAAATCAGCTATTACAGTCTAACAAATTAAAGGGAATCTATCACCCCAAAATTGGCCTATAAGCTAAGGGTACTGTCACACAGTACCATTTTGATCGCTACGACGGTACGATTCGTGACGTTCTAGCGATATCGTTACGATATCGCAGTGTCTGACACGCAGCAGCGATCAGGGATCCTGCTGAGAATCGTACGTCGTAGCAGATCGTATGGAACTTTCTTTCGTCGCTTGATCACCCGCTGTCATCGCTGGATCATTGTGTGTGACAGCGATCCAGCGATGTGTTCGCTTGTAACCAGGGTAAACATCGGGTAACTAAGCGCAGGGCCGCGCTTAGTAACCCGATGTTTACCGTGGTTACCAGCGTAAACGTAAAAAAAACAAACAGTACATACTCACATTCCGGTGTCTGTCCTCCGGCGTCTCAGCTTCTCTGCAGTGTGAGCGCCGGCCAGCCAGAAAGCGAGCACAGCGGTGACGTCTGACGTCACCGCTCTGCTTTCCGGCCGCTGTGCTTACACAGTGGAGAGAAGCAGAACGCCGGGGACAGACACCGGAATGTAAGTATGTACTGTTTGTTTTTTTTACGTTTACGCTGGTAACCACGGTAAACATCGGGTTACTAAGCGCGGCCCTGCGCTTAGTTACCCGATGTTTACCCTGGTTACCGGGGACTTCTGCATCGCTCCAGCGCCGTGATTGCAACGTGTGACCGCAGTCTACGACGCTGGAGCGATAATCATACGATCGCTGCGACGTCACGGATCGTGCCGTCGTAGCGATTAAAATGGTACTGTGTGACAGTACCCTAAGGCCACCGGCATCGGGCTTATCTACAGCATTCTGCAATGCTGTAGATAAACCCCCGATGTCACCTGCAAGATAAGAAAAACAAGTTAGATTATACTCACCCAGGGGCGGTCCCGTGTGGTCTGGTCCGGTCCGATGGGCGTCGCGGTCCAGGTCCGGCACCTCCCATCTTAATGCGATAATGTCCTTTTCTTATCTTCCTGCCGCGGCTCTGGCGTACTTTGTCTGCCCTGTTGAGGGGCAGAGCAAAGTACTGCAGTGCGCAGGTGCCGGGAAAGGTCAGAGAGGCCCGGCGCCTGCGCACTGCAGTACTTTACAGCATATTACAGAATGCTGTAGATAAGCCCCTGATGCCGGTGGGCTTGGCTTATAGGCCAATTTTGGGGTGACAGATTCCTTTTAACAATTCAGCCAAGAGGTTTGAGGGTCCTGTTCACAAGACCTTGTAGCCCATGCGAAAATGGGGATGAATCTCTGGTTTGTCCATTTTTCGATAATGACATTTAAATCCGTGGATGATCAGTCATTTTAGTGAAAACCTGCAGCACTGGAAGACCTAAAATGATATTTTGAAGGTGAAAGCCCCCACAAGATTTGGTCACTTATAAGAAAAAAAATAAATAAATAAACAGGTCACACTTTTATTGAGTGCTATGCTATGTTTCTTTTTTTCCCCTCACAGTTTTTTGTAGATATTTGTGATTTTTATAGAGCAAGGGTTAGAAAAGAGAAAAAGAATAGGTCACGCATAGGGGATGAGCATGAAAATGAAGGTATCCAGCTCCGGAAATAAAATCAAAAGTCTTTATTTGGACAAATTTAAAAAGTAACCTGCTTGACAAACCAGTGCATACAGGGGGAAGGAATGTCTTGAATAACTGGACGCGTTTCGAACACGTGTAGTGTTCTTAGTCCTCAGGACTAAACTGAACAAGAAGTTTAAAGCCCATGGCACTGTGGCTAACCTTCCTAGATGTGGATGGAAAAGAAAAATTGACAAGAGATTTCAACACAAGATTGTGCGGATGTACATAAAAAAATCCCGAAGCAATAATATCCAAACCGAGCTGGTGGAACTGCGTCAAACCTAAAAAAAACTTTTGAATATACAATCAGCTAAAATTTACATGAGATGCAAACAGAAGTTTTACCTCTATGGTAATAGAGGCAGTAAACTCATGACTTAACTACTTAACCCCTTTCTGACATTGGACGTACTATCCCGTCGAGGTGGGGTGGGCCCGTATGACCACCGACGGGATAGTACGTCCAGCGCGATCGGCGACGCTCACGGGGGGAGCGCCGCCGATCGCGGCCGGGTGTCAGCTGATTATCACAGCTGACATCCGGCACTATGTGCCAGGAGCGGTCACGGACCGCCCCCGGCACATTAACCCCCGGCACACCGCGATCAAACATGATCGCGGTGTGCCGGCGGTACAGGGAAGCATCGCGCAGGGAGGGGGCTCCCTGCGTACTTCCCTGAGACCCCCGGAGCAACGCGATGTGATCTTGCTCTTACCTCCTCCTCGCTGCAGGTGCCCGGATCCAAGATGGCCGCGGCATCCGGGTCCTGCAGGAAGGAAGGTGGCTTACCGAGTGCCTGCTCAGAGCAGGTGCTTGGTAAGCCTGCAGTGCTGTAAGTGTCAGATCACCGATCTGTGATGTCCCCCCCTGGGACAAAGTAAAAAAGTTAAAAAAAAAATTTCCACATGTGTAAAAAAAAAAAAAAAATCCTACATAAAGAAAAAAATATATATATTATTCCCTTAAATACATTTCTTTATCTAAATAAAAAAATAAAACATGTGCATAAAAAAGAAAAAGTTTGCAGCACTCACCCCGTTTATTTCTTCAGTTCTTTATTCAAACACAATTATCCATGATAGGATGTGGCACAAAGACGGCTTGGGCTTGTGAGGGGAGCAGGGATGTGCAGGAACGAGACGGACGACGGCCGTTTCGCGCGTTTGCGCTTCTACGGGTCCACGTCTTTGTGCCACATCCTATCATGGATAATTGTGTTTGATTAAAGAACTGAAGAAATAAACGGGGTGAGTGCTGCAAACTTTTTCTTTTTTATGCACATGACACTGGATTGTTGTATCCTTTGCATAGCACCGCCCCTGTCTTCCGAAGAGTTGCTATACCCCCTCAGCTTTAGAGGGTTTCCCTTGCGGGCACAACTTAAAAAACTACATGTCCATTCAGTGCCAGTGCTTTGTCTTCTCACGTTTTACTTTAAAAAAATAAAACAATAAAAGTACACATATTTAGTATCGCCGCGTCCGTAACGACCCCACCTATAAAACTATATCACTAGTTAACCCCTTCAGTGAACACCGTAGGAAAAAAAAAAGAGGCGAAAAACAACGCTTTATTATCATACCGCCGAACAAAAAGTGGAATAACATGCGATCAAAAAGACAGATATAAATAACCATGGTACCGCTGAAAACGTCATCTTGTCCCGAAAAAAATTAGCCGCCATACAGCGTCATCAAAGAAAAAATAAAAAAGTTATAGTCCTCAGAATAAAGCGATGCCAAAATAATTATTTATTCTATAAAATAGTTTTTATCGTATAAAAGCGCCAAAACATAAAAAAATTATATAAATGAGGTATCACTGTAATCGTACTGACCCGAAGAATAAAACTGCTTTTATTTATACTTTACCAAACATGGAACGGTATAAACGCCTCCCCCAAAAGAAATTCATGAATAGCTGGTTTTTGGTCATTCTGCCTCACAAAAATCGGAATAAAAAGCGATCAAAAACTGTCACGTGTCCGAAAATGTTACCAATAAAAACGTCAACTCGTCCCGCAAAAAACAAGACCTCACATGACTCTGGACCAAAATATGGAAAAATTATAGGTCTCAAAATGTGGAGACGCAAAAACTTTTTTGCTATAAAAAGCGTCTTTTAGAGTGTGACGGCTGCCAATCATAAAAATCCGCTATAAAAAATGCTATAAAAGTAAATCAAACCCTCCTTCATCACCCCCTAGTTAGGGAAAAATAGTAAAATAAAAAAAATGTATTTATTTCCATTTTCCCATTAGGGCTAGGGTTAGGGCTAGGGTTAGGGTTACGGCTAGGGTTAGGGCTGGGGTTAGGGTTGGGGCTAGGGTTGGAGCTAAAGTTAGGGTTGGGGCTAAAGTTAGGGTTAGGGTTGGGGCTAAAGTTAGGGTTAGGATTACATTTACGGTTGGGATTAGGGTTGGGATTAGAGTTAGGGGTGTGTCAGGGTTAGGGGTGTGGTTAGGGTTACCGTTGGGATTAGGGTTAGGGGTGTGTTTGGATTAGGGTTTCAGTTAGAATTGGGGAGTTTCCACTGTTTAGGCACATCAGGGGCTCTCCAAACGCGACATGGCGTCCGATCTCAATTCCAGCCAATTGGTTTACCCCAACATATGTGTTATCAGCGTACTCGGGACAAATTGGACAACAACTTTTGGGGTCCAAGTTCTCTTGTTACCCTTGGGAAAATATAAATTTGGGGGGCTAAAAATAATTTTTGTGGGAAAAAAAAAGATTTTTTATTTTCACGGCTCTGCGTTGTAAACTGTAGTGAAACACCTGGGGGTTCAAAGTTCTCACAACACATCTAGATAAGTTCCTTGGGAGGTCTAGTTTCCAATATGGGGTCACTTGTGGGGGGTTTCTACTGTTTGGGTACATCAGGGGCTCTGCAAATGCAACGTGATGCCTGCAAACCAATCTATCTAAGTCTGCATTCCATATGGCACTCCTTCCCTCCCGAACACTGCCATGCGCCCAAACAGTGGTTCCCCCCCACATATGGGGTATCAGCGTACTCATGACAAATTGGACAACAACTTTTGGGGTCCAATTTATCCTGTTACCCTTGTGAAAATACAAAACTGGGGGCTAAAAAAATCATTTTTGTGAAAAAAAAATAATAATTTTTATTTTCACGGCTCTGCGTTATAACCTGTAGTGAAACACTTGAGGGATCAAAGCTCTCAAAACACATCTAGATAAGTTCCTTAGGGGGTCTACTTTACAAAATGGTGTCACTTGTGGGGGGGTTTAATGTTTAGGCACATCAGGGGCTCTCCAAACGCGACATGGCGTCCCATCTTAATTCCAGTCAATTTTGCATTAAAAAGTCAAATGGCGCTCCTTCCCTTCCGAGCTCTGCCATGCGCCCAAACAGTCGTTTACCCCCACATATGGGGTATCGGCGTACTCAGGACAAATTGCACAACAACTTTTGTGGTATAATTTCTTCTCTTACCCTTGGGAAAATAAAAAACTGGGGGCGAAAAGATAATTTTTGTGAAAAAATGATTTTTTATTTTTACGGCTCTGCATTATAAACTTCTGTGAAGCAATTGTTGGGTCAAAGTGCTCACCACACATCTAGATAAGTTCCTTAAGGGGTCTACTTTCCAAAATGGTGTCACTTGTGGGGGGTTTCAATGTTTAGGCACATCAGGGGCTCTTCAAACGCAACATGGCGTTCCATCTCAATTCCAGTCAATTTTGCATTGAAAAGTCAAATGGCGCTCCTTCCCTTCCGAGCTCTGCGGTGCGCCCAAACAGTGGTTTACCCCCACATATGGGGTATCGGAGTACTCAGGACAAATTGTACAACAACTTTTGGGGTGCATTTTCTCCTGTTACCCTTGGTAAAATAAAACAAATTGGAGCTGAAATAAATTTTGTGTAAAAAAAATTTAAATGTTAATTTTTATTTAAACATTCCAAAAATTCCTGTGAAACACCTGAAGGGTTAATAAATTTCTTGAATGTGGTTTTGAGCACCTTGAGGGGTGCACTTTTTAGAATGGTGTCACACTTGGGTATTTTCTATCATATAGACCCCTCAAAATGACTTCAAATGAGATGTGGTCCCTAATAAAAAAAATGGTGTTGTAAAAATGAGAAATTGCTGGTCAACTTTTAACCCTTATAACTCCCTAACAAAAAAAAATTTTGGTTCCTAAATTGTGCTGATGTAAAGTATACATGTGGGAAATGTTACCTATTAAGTATTTTGTGTGACATATCTCTGTGATTTAAGGGCATAAAAATTCAAAGTTGGAAAATTGCGAAATTTTCAAAATTTTCGCCAAATTTCCGTTTTTTTTACAAATAAACGCAAGTTATATCGAAGAAATTTTACCACTATCATGAAGTACAATATGTCACGAGAAAACAGTGTCAGAATCGCCAAGATCCGTTGAAACGTTCCAGAGTTATAAACTCATAAAGGGACAGTGGTCAGAATTGTAAAAATTGGCCCGGTCATTAACGTGCAAACCACCCTTGGGGGTGAAGGGGTTAAGAAACGTAACGAAAAGAGGTTTATAAATCACATTAAATCTGCCAATAAATCCTCTAAACATGAAACTGTCGACATTGCTGAAGAGTTCAGATCCTTCTAAGAAGGCCTATATAATCTACCCACTCCAATAAACATGAAGGAACCCTCAGAGGCTTCTGGAAAAATAAACACATTTTTGGCACCCCTTAGACTCCCCAAGGTATTCTTAGATGATTGCCAGACATTAATAGCGCCCATCTCCCCTAAAGAAATATTAGATACGCTGGCAACAATCCCCAATGGGAAAGCTCCAGGGCCAGATGGCCTGCCCATTATCTACTATAAAAAATTTCTTAAGCACTTGCTGCCCCACTTGACATTGCTGTTTAACTCATACCTAGAAGGCCTACCCTTACCCAGACAATCCTTAGAGGCCTCTATATCAGTTATCCCGAAAGAAGGAAAGAATCCTACCTCCTGTACTAGCTACAGACCAATATCCTTACTCAACGCAGACACAAAATTCTGGCAAACAGACCCAAACTACCCAAACTCATCCATTCTGACCAGGCCGGGTTTGTAAGGGGAAGGGAGGGGAAGGATAACTCAGCTAAAATCATTCAATCTATTATGTTTGCTAGGAACAGGGGGATACCTCTGACCCTCCTATCCACAGATGCTGAGAAAGCTTTTGATAGGGTGAGTTGGAGATTCATGGGACAGGTAATGATCAAGTTTGGCTTTCCGCCTCAGTTTATTCATGCTGTATTTTCCCTTTACTCACAAACTACGGCCAGAGTGAGAATAAATGGCACCCTATCAAATAGCTTCGACATACACAATGGCACTAGACAGGGGTGCCCATTGTCCCCTTCCTTGTTCATCTTGGTCATAGAAACATTAATACAGAAAATCAGACAAGAAACATCTATAATAGGATTGAGAGTGGGCCCTATAGAATTAAAAACGTTAGCATTTGCTGACGACCTACTCTTTCTGATCACTAACCCCTCCCACGCGCTCCCGGCCATACTTGATATCTTTCAACAATTCAGATAGTTATCCAATTTTAAAATTAATGCCTCAAAATCTGAAGCATTGAACATCTCCCTACCACACTCCCAACTAAATATCCTACTTACCCAAACCCCATTTTCCTGGGTCACAAATTCCATAAAATATTTTGGGACAACGATAATGAGAGACCCAGACAATCTCTTTCAAACTAACTATAGCACACTCCTTTAAAAAAAGTGGAAAGTTTGACAAAAACATACAATTTACCTACACTTTCATGGATGGGACGTATAAATGTTTTTAAAGCATATATATTGCCGATAATCCTATATACTTTTAGTATGATCCCTATTAATGTACCACAAACCTTCTTTAGGAATTTAAAATCGATAATTTCAAAATTCATCTGGAACAAGAAACCAGCTAGACTACCCTAGAAGTTTCTTTCCCACTCATGTTCATCAGGCGGATTGGGAGTCCCGGATCTAACTCTATACTTCAAAGCAGTACATCTGTGTAGATGGTTAAAAATTGTGACTAGTTTTGAGAGAGGAGATCAAAACATCATCGATTTAGCATTACTGGGCTCTGAGGGAATACCCTGCCTTTGGTCGTTAGCAAGACCCCCTTCTCGTCTTAGACTAGATGAGGTGACCTTAACTACACTTCGAATTAAACGCTTAGTGAATAATGACCTCCCCCCAGAAACCTTTCCCTCTTTATTAGCCCCTATATGCACCATCCCTTTCCTGCTCGAACCCGACTTTCGAGATCCATATGGTCTCTGGTCCTCACTACCTAAAGAATCTTTAAATAGTTTCTATAATAACTAAATCCTTTACAGAGCGTCCTGGCCTACAACATCACTGAACCATCCAAAAAATTTCCTCCAGACACAGCATGTTAGACGAACACTTAATCAATTTAGACGAAAGTTCCCAATTAAATCTAACTGGTCCTGGCTTGATATATTGTCTAAAGCTCCTCACCCAAAAATGAAAAATATCTCTCGCATTTATTCGCAACTTAATACCCCCTTAGGGAAACCAAAACCCTCTTTTATTCATTCATGGGAAATGGAACTTAATGTTAACCTTACAGATGTCCAAATAGCAAAAAATCCTGACATATGCACGTGGCTTCTTCAGATGCATCCTACTTCAGGAAAATTCTTACAAAATATTAACAAGATGGCACCTAACCCCAGCCAAATTACACCATCTAGGACTCATAGAATCAAGTTCATGTTGGCGCTGCCATAATTCCAAACAATATTGGAAAGATATAAATAACACTCTTCAGAAACTACAAATAACCAAAACTAATCTTCAAGCAACTGAAGTCTTACTCTCTTGCCCATCCAAAAATTATAGGCCCAAAAAACATAGCCTTCTCCCTCTGATGATTTGCGCTCCAAAGTATTTAATTACTCTACATTGGAAGGATGAGTCTCCACCTACTTGGACGGAATGGTCCTCCAAAGTTAACCAAATTTCCCGCCTTGAGGCGCTCACAAGTTGGGAGATGGGCAACCATGATCTATATGTTAAGAGATGGTCACCTTGGAGGGAATTGCAAACATTCAAACCCCCTTAGCCAGAGGCGTAGCTAGGGTTTCAACTTAGGGGGGGCGAAACATCTGCGTGGGCCCCTAATCAGCTAACCCTGATTACAGCTACGGTTGCGCACTCTTATTGTGAATATAGGGGAACCTCAGAATATGACCCTACTGTTATTGAAAATAAATCTATATACAAAAACAAACATTGACGTTACCGCCATATTGGACCATATGCACAATAATAATGTCCCCTAAGTTCCCCCATGTACTGCTCCATTATACACAGTATCGTGAGCTTAAAGCTTCCCAATACACAGTATAAGGCCCCCACAACTCCCCTATACACAGTATGATGATTCTATAACTCCCCAATACACCGTATGATGTTCCCACTGCTCCCCTCTACACAGTATGATACCACTGCTCCCCTATAGATAGTATGAGCCCAATGCTCCCCTATACACAGTATAATGCTGACAGAACTCCACTATAGAAAGTATAATGCCCCCCAGAGCTCCCCTATATGCAGTGTAATGGGCCAACAGCTCCCATATGCACAATATGCCTTCACAGTTCCCTATACACAGTATGATGGGCCCGCAGCTCCCTTATACACAGTATGATGGACCCGCAGCTCCCGTATAAACAGTATGATGGATCCGCAGCTCCCTTATACACAGTATGATGGACCCGCAGCTCCCATATACACAGTAGGATGGACCCGCAGTTCCCTTATACACAGTATGATGGACTCACAGCTCCCTTATACACAGTATGATGGACTCACAGCTCCCTGTAATGATTTGGATGTCCCGGTCATTTACTCATCCTCTGGCGTATTAACTATTTTGTGGCACTGCTGCAGTGCCGTGGCTCAAACTTGTGAGCGCAGCTTCTGACTGGCCAGAAGTGAGAAGCTATGTCACAAGCGCTCAATGTAAGACTATGAGGCTATGTGCACTTGTTGCGGATTCGTGTGCGGATTTACCGCGGATTTCCTACGTTTTTTGTGCTGATTTCACCTGCGTTTTACCACCTGCGGATTCCTATACAGGAGCAGGTGCAAAACGCTGCAGAATCCGCACAAAATTGACATGCTGCGAAAAATACAACGCATCGTTTCTGCGCTGTATTTTCCGCACCATGGGCACTGCGGATTTGGTTTTCCATAGGTTTACATGGCACTGTAAACCAGATGGAAAACTGATGCGAATCCGCAGCGGCCAATCCGCACTGTGTGCACATAGCCTGAGAGTGAGGCCGGGGTCACACTAGACCGTAATACGCACGAGTGCTATGCAATAAAAAATCGCATAGCACTCGGCCCAATGTTAATCTATGGTGCAGCTCCCATCATCCGATATTTTCTCACCCGTATTCCGGATCCAAGTGAAATCGCAGCATGCTGCGATTGTCAGTGTGTCTCGGCCGAGAATCGCCAATGCAAGTTTATGGGTGCGCAAAAAAATCGGATTACACACGGACCAGGCGTGTGCATTGCGAGAAATACAGAAGACTTCTCCAGGTGACAGGAAATTGAATCATCCATTATCAGGAAGCTTTGGCATGCTAATTTATGGCCCACGCTGGATTGCAAAGCGGGAAGCACGCCTCCACGGAGTGTACTGTGTAACAGCATGGCCAGGCATATAAATGTTGAGATGCTGATTGCTCTGGTCCATGATAGACCAGAATTATGGGACCAACGCGACGCACATTATGCGGATCGTGCACGTAAAGACGCAGCATGGAGGGCAATCTGTCGCCACATGTTCCCCGATTTTGATGAGCGACCTCAAGAGGTTCAGCAAGAAATTTGTAAGTACCATCCTTTACCAAAAAATGGGTTTTTATATTGGGTTCCTGAGAAAAATAGGCATGAACACATCATATGTGGTGTGTTTATGAGTGATGTAAATGTTCAAAGCTCTTGGTTGAGGCTACAAAAACATTAACAAGACACACAAATATGGTTCAAATATAGTAGCTATAGTCCTTTCATATATTACCAAGGGAGTTTTATGTCCCCTTAGGCTCCAGGGCCTGTGTGTGATTGCAAACCCTGGACCTGTTGGAGTTATGTGCTTGGCCAGCATGGTGGCTCAGTGGATAGGAGTCCTGGGTTCAAATCCCACCAATGACAAAATCTGCAAAGAGTTTGTATGTTCTTTCCGTGTTTGCGTGGGTTTCCTCTGGGCACTCCGCTTTCCTCACACAATCCAAAGACATACAGTACTGATAGGGAATTTAGATTGGGAGCCCCATTGGTGACAGCAATGATAATGTCTGTAAAAAACTGCAGAATATGTTATCGGTATCTAAAAATAAAGATTATTTATTATTATTTGTTAGTCCCAAAACAACTTTTGATTCTTTGCAGTGAATGATGTCACTAGACACTGGCGGAGTTGCCGGGATCAATACCGGCGTGAACGTCAAGTTTCTGGGCGGAGTGGTGATGCAGCACCCAAAAAAAGGAAATATCTTTATTTTGATCGGCTGAATTTTCTTGCACCGGTGATGGAGCTCAGACCGTAAGTGCATGCATGTCCCAAAATCTTTTACACATCTTCTAACGTGAATATGTTTCTAATTTTTTCCTCTAAAATCATTTGTGAAATACAGAACAGAGTCCAATCTGACAGAAAGAGAGACTGCATCTGACTCGGAGTTGGTGATTGACCCCGTTGGTGAAGGTTCCGAAATGGCTGGACCATCAGGGCAAGCACCAAGCAGCAACCAACCACCACCACCACAACCAGCAGCAGCGTCTTCTGCCACACAGGAGGCCAATCCAGAGGTTGAGGAAGGGGGCCAGAGCAGCAGTCCAACCTTGGCTCTGGATACATCACCACAGCCTACTACAAGACCAAACCGTGGTCGGCGCAGAAGGGTGGCTTCTAACCCTGGCACCAGGAGGCAAGTGGATACAGGGGTGTTGGACTATTTGTCAAGGGCTGCACATGACGATGGGGAGGAAGCGTACTTCCGTAGTCTTGCCCACTATTTACGCCCCATTCCACGCTCGCTCAGGCTGCGGACCAGAGGTTGTCTACAAATTGTTATTGATGCGGCAACACCCCCAAACAACCCCACTCATGTGTTCAACTACCTTGAACGGTGGCAAATGTCACCTACAAATGTTCTGGCGGTGCAAGACCTTCCACAGGAACAAAACCAAACAGTTGCAGCACCACCCTTGCCACGTATAGCTCCACAACACCACCAAAACAGGCCAATTAATGAATATCCAGCAAATGCCCAATCTGACCACTTGAACAGACACATGTTTGGAGACTGGTCCCAACATGTGTCTGCTCGACATGGCCATATTGGGGGGTACGACCAAATGGGTCAATACAGTACACAGGACTTGATGCCCTTCTACCCTCAACATCAAGTTTTACCTCACACACAGGATAGAAACTTGCAACAACACCCTACATATATATCTGCCATACCACAGGTTGACAGTCTGGTTGGTCCACCACCTAGGCCAAGTTCAGCACATGCTGGACACCCGCCATCACCATCGCCACCCCCAACCTACCAGAACCTGTAATTTCTGTAACAAACGTTTTGGCAGGTCATTTATGCTTTTTAATGTGAAAAGTTATTTGCGCCATTGGCATGTTCTGGTTTCTGGTTTACTCTGGTTAACCCCTTCCTGACATCGGACGTACTATCCCGTCGAGGTGGGGTGGGCCCCCATGACCACGGACGGGATAGTACGTCCAGCGCGATCGGCGGCGCTCACGGGGGGAGCGCGGCCGATCGCGGCCGGGTGTCACCTGCCTATCGCAGCTGACATCCGGCACTATGTGCCAGGAGCGGTCACGGACCGCTCCCGGCACATTAACCCCCGGCACACCGCGATCAAACATGATCGCGATGTGCCGGCGGTGCAGGGAAGCATCGCGCAGGGAGGGGGCTCCCTGCAGGATTCCCTGAGCCCCCCGCAGCAACGCGATGTGATCGCATTGCTGCGAGGGTCTTACCTCCCTCCCTGCCTGCTCCAGACCCGGATCCAAGATGGCCGCGGATCCGGGTCCTGCAGGGAGGGAGGTGGCTTGACAGAAGCCTGCTCAGAGCAGGCACTGTGAAGCAGCCTGCACTTCTCTCAGATCGGTGATCTGTCAGAGTGCTATGCAAACTGGCAGATCACCGATCTGTATTGTCCCCCCCTGGGGCAAAGTAAAAAAGTTAAAAAAAAAAATTCCAAATGTGTAAAAAAAAAAAAAAAAAAATAAATAAAAATATTCCAAAATAATGAAAAAAAATATATATATTATTCCCATAAATACATTTCTTTATCTAAATAAAATAAAAAAAACAATAAAAGTACACGTATTTAGTATCGCCGCGTCCGTAACGACCCGACCTATAAAACTGTCCCACTAGTTAACCCCTTCAGTAAACACCGTAAGAAAAAAAAAAAAAAAACGAGGCAAAAAACAACGCTTTATTATCATACCGCCGAACAAAAAGTGGAATAACACGCGATCAAAAAGACAGATATAAATAACCATGGTACCGCTGAAAGCGTCATCTTGTCCCGCAAATAACGAGCCGCCACACAGCATGATGAGCAAAAAAATAAAAAAGTTATAGTCCTGAGAATAAAGCGATGCAAAAATAATTATTTTTTCCATAAAATAGTTTTTATCATATAAAAGCGCCAAAACATAAAAAAATAATATAAATGAGGTATCACTGTAATCGTACTGACCCGAAGAATAAAACTGCTTATCAATTTTACCAAACGCGGAACGGTATAAACGCCTCCCCCAAAAGAAATTCATGAATAGCTGGTTTTTGGTCATTCTGCCTCACAAAAATCGGAATAAAAAGCGATCAAAAACTGTCACATGTCCGAAAATGTTACCAATAAAAACGTCAACTCGTCCCGCAAAAAACAAGACCTCACATGACTCTGTGGACCAAAATATGGAAAATTTATAGCTCTCAAAATGTGGTAACGCAAAAAATATTTTTTGCAATGAAAAGCGTCTTTCAGTGTGTGACGGCTGCCAATCATAAAAATCCGCTAAAAAACTCGCTATAAAAGTAAATCAAACCCCCCTTCATCACCCCCTTAGTTAGGGAAAAAAAAAAAAGTATTTATTTCCATTTTCCCATTAGGGCTAGGGTTGGAGCTAGGGTTAAGGCTACAGTTAGGGTTGGGGCTAAAGTTAGGGTTAGGGTTGGGGCTAAAGTTACGGTTAGGGTTTAGATTACATTTACGGTTGGGAATAGGGTTGGGATTAGGGTTAGGGGTGTGTCAGGGTTAGAGGTGTGGTTAGGGTTACTGTTGGGATTAGGGTTAGGGGTGTGTTTGGATTAGGGTTTCAGTTATAATTGGGGGGTTTCCACTGTTTCGCCACATCAGGGGCTCTCCAAACGCGACATGGCGTCCGATCTCAATTCCAGCCAATTCTGCGTTGAAAAAGTAAAACAGTGCTCCTTCCCTTCCGAGCTTTCCCGTGTGCCCAAACAGGGGTTTACCCCAACATATGGGGTAGCAGCGTACTCGGGACAAATAGGACAACAACCTTTGGGGTCCAATTTCTCCTGTTACCCCTGGGAAAATACAAAACTGGGGGCTAAAAAATAATTTTTGTGGGAAAAAAAAATATTTTTTATTTTCACGGCTCTGCGTTATAAACTGTAGTGAAACACTTGGGGGTTCAAAGTTCTTACAACACATCTAGATAAGTTCCTTGGGGGGTCTAGTTTCCAAAATGGGGTCACTTGTGCGGGGCTTCTACTGTTTAGGTACATTAGGGGCTCTGCAAACGCAATGTGACGCCTGCAGACCATTCCATCTAAGTCTGCATTCCAAATGGCGCTCCTTCCCTTCCGAGCCCTCCCATGCATCCAAACGGTGGTTCCCCCCACATATGGGGTATCAGCGCACTCAGGACAAATTGGACAACAACTTTTGGGGTCCAATTTCTCCTGTTACCCTCGGGAAAATACAAAACTGGGGGCTGAAAAATAATTTTTGTGGGAAAAAATTTTAGTTTTATTTTTACGGCTCTGCATTATAAACTTCTGTGAAGCCCTTGGTGGGTCAAAGCGCTCACCACACATCTAGATAAGTTCCTTAGGGGGTCTACTTTCCAACATGGTGTCACTTGTGGGGGGTTTCAATGTTTAGGCACATCAGTGGCTCTCCAAACGCAACATGGCGTCCCATCTCAATTCCTGTCAATTTTGCATTGAAAAGTCAAACGGTGCTACTTCCCTTCCGAGCTCTCCCATGCGCCCACACAGTGGTTTACCCCCACATATGGGGTATCAGCGTACTCAGGACAAATTGTACAACAACTTTTGGGGTCCAATTTCTTCTCTTACCCTTGGGAAAATAAAAAATTGGGGGTGAAAAGATAATTTTTGTGAAAAAATATGATTTTTTATTTTTACGGTTCTGCATTATAAACTTCTGTGAAGCACTTGGTGGGTCAAAGTGCTCACCACACCTCTAGATAAGTTCCTTAGGGGGTCTACTTTCCAAAATGGTGTCACTTGTGGGGGGTTTCAATGTTTAGGCACATCAGTGGCTCTCCAAACGCAACATGACGTCCCATCTCAATTCCTGTCAATTTTGCATTGAAAAGTCAAACGGCGCTCCTTCCCTTCCGAGGTCTCCCATGCGCCCAAACAGTGGTTTATCCCCACATATGGGGTATCAGCGTACTCAGGACGAATTGTACAACAACTTTTGGGGTCCAATTTCTTCTCTTACCCTTGGGAAAATAAAAAATTGGGGGCGAAAAATAATTTTTGTGAAAAAATGTGATTTTTTATTTTTACGGTTCTGCATTATAAATTTCTGTGAAGCACTTGGTGGGTCAAAGTGCTTACCACACCTCTAGATAAGTTCCTTAGGGGGTCTACTTTCCAAAATGGTGTCACTTGTGGGGGGTTTCAATGTTTAGGCACATCAGGGGCTCCCCAAACGCAACATGGCGTCCCATCTCAATTCCAGTCAATTTTGCATTGAAAAGTCAAATGGCGCTCCTTCGCTTCCGAGCTCGGTCATGCACACAAACAGTGGTTTACCCCCACATATGGGGTATCGGCGTACTCAGGACAAATTGTACAACAACTTTTGGGGTCCATTTTCTCCTGTTACCCTTGGTAAAATAAAACAAATTGGAGCTGAAGTAAATTTTTTGTGAAAAAAAGTTAAATGTTCATTTTTATTTAAACATTCCAAAAATTCTTGTGAAGCACCAGAAGGGTTAATAAACTTCTTGAAGATGGTTTTGAGCACCTTGAGGGGTGCAGTTTTTAGAATGGTGTCACACTTGGTTATTTTCTATCATATAGACCCCTCAAAATGACTTCAAATGAGATGTGGTCCCTAAAAAAAAATGGTGTTGTAAAAATGAGAAATTGCTGGTCAACTTTTAACCCTTATAACTCCCTAACAAAAAAAAATTTTGGTTCCAAAATTGTGCTGATGTAAAGTAGACATGTGGGAAATGTTACTTATTAAGTATTTTGTGTGACATATCTCTGTGATGTAAGGGCATAAAAATTCAAAGTTGGAAAATTGCAAAATTTTCAAAATTTTCGCCAAATTTCCATTTTTTTTGCAAATAAACGCAGGTAATATCAAAGAAATTTTACCACTATCATGAAGTACAATATGTCACGAGAAAACAATGTCAGAATCGCCAAGATCCGTTGAAGCGTTACACAGTTATAACCTCATAAAGGGACAGTGGTCAGAATTGTAAAAATTGGCCCGGTCATTAACGTGCAAACCACCCTTGGGGGTGAAGGGGTTAATATGCCTACAATTACATATGATGTCAATATGTTTTTGGCAAATATATATATGCTTTGAGCAGTAAAAATGTTTTTCCAAATATGAGTGTTATGTATTCTTCGGACTAAAAAGATGATGTGGCAACTTAACAATTTTTTTTTTTTTTAAAGGAGAAACATACTACACAATTCAAACATGAACATTATGCTATTTATTAACTAACAATATAACTAAACTTTAAAGCACAACAGCATTGTCTTGCCAATCAGTCGCTCCCTCTGGTGACACAAAATAATTTATTAACACATCACAAACTTTTAGGCCTGAGGGCTGACGACGAGAAGGAAGAACACGTGGAGTAGTCAAGACAGTATTAGCATAATCAATTTCAACAGCAGCAGATGGTGGGCAATCATGGTATCTAGTAAAGTTGTGAAGAACAACACATGCTTTGATTACACCATTGACATTGCCTTCACTCAGTTGTATTGCGGACTGAAGTACCCGCCATTTTGCAGTGAGAATGCCGAATGAACACTCTACCAGACGGCGGGCACGGGAAAGGCGCAAATTAAAAATTCGACGCCGGTAGTCCAGGCCTCTCCGTGGATATGGCCTCATGACGTTCCTTGATAATTGAAACGCCTCATCTGCTACCATCATGTAAGGCACCGCATCCAAATTCGCCCCTGGTAGGTTACTTGGGGGTGGGACATCCAAATCATTGTTGCGCAGCCGCCGACCCATAATGGAAGAACTGAAGACTCTAGAGTCTCCAGTTCTCCCATAGGCCCCAATATCTACAATTATAAACCTGTAGTTGCTGTCGACTAGGGCCAACAGCACTACAGAGAAAAACTGTTTATAATTATAGAATTGGGTCCCTGATCCCGGTGGATGAGCTTTCCGTCTAGAGCCCCAATACAGTGCGGAAACTGGCAGGTGTCCTGAAATCCTTGGGCAATACGTAACCAATCGGACATTTTCGGCTCAGGCATCACCTCTTGATGGAGTCTTCTCCATATTTCCGTGCATGTATCCCGCACAATTCCCGAAATTGTCGATTTGCCAAGTAAAAACTCTAAATGCAGTGCCGCATATGATAGTCCAGTGGCAAGGAAGCTAAAAGAAAAAAGAGAATTTTTTCACCCTACAAAATTAACACATTACAGTGTTCTCTGGGCCAAAACTACAATTAGATAAATAATATGCCATGATTCATCAAACATTAAGGACATGCGATGGCTTTGATGTTCGATACAATAAAATATTCTAAAATAAGCCTAAATTATGTCGAAGTTTCCTAACCAGTTAATTAGCTAATTTTCACAATGGGTAAGACCATTAAACACAAAACATTGTTTGGAAACAGAGGATTTATACATACCGTAAAGTAAGGATAAGGCGCTCCTCTGCAGAAATAGATTTGCGCATCCTGGTGTCCTTCTTGGTAATCCCTGGTCGCAAAATCTCCAACAAAATATCAAACGTTTGTATCCTCATCCGACAATAGTTGAAGAACTTGTCTGGATTTGTCCTCAGAGCAGCATACAGACGGTTGAAATGTCCTTTATTGATCCGTTGCTTCATAAGTGGATGTACCCACATCCGTCTCCGCCTCCTCGGATCTCCAATAACTGGGTATGGCTCTCCAAAACGTTGGGAAAGTACCCAGTTGTAAAGCACACGCTCTGTGGTGTTAAAAGTCAGTAGATCCGACATGTTGCTCATCAAGCAGAAGTGCACCAACACAAGCAGGGACTCTGCTGCCTAGATTGGTGGCTGCCACCTGTTTTAGGGCCATTAAATAATGTTCTTGGTGATGATTTAAATTTTTACAGGTGCAAAAACCGTTATATGTCCATTTTGCAAGCTTGAGAGAAAATCTCGCAAGACGGATGGCATACGGATGTCACACGGATGTCACACGGATCATTTGATGCGAAAAAAACGCATCCTCGCACTGTACACGGATAACTGTTTTGTTAACATTATTGCGATTCTCGTCTGTGAAAAACGGACCGTTTTTTTATACGTTGTGTGTGTCCCCGGCCTGAGAAAGAGGCCAGAACAATGCTCTCATAGACTCACATTGATTAGTGACCTCTGCGCTGCTCCATGAAACACTGGAGCCTCGGACAGGACACAAACTGCAGAAGACGGAGCCGAGCGGAGACAAAAACAGATGAAAACGCCAGAAGGTGAGTATCAGACAGGGGACGGGGAATTTCAGCACCGCTCCAGCAATGAAATAAAAAATAATGCTGGAGTGGTGCTGTAAATGTGATGCAGCTCTTGGTTACTGTATGCGGGCTCCTTATACTAATACTCATAAAAGACCCAGATGGTACGTATCAAAAGCCCCCTACCCCCCATCTCCAGCCTCCCCAGACAGAAAATATTACATGATGAAGTACATATAATATAACTAAACATTATAATATTCAGCCCCCAGTGCCCTCCCCCATCCCCCACCAGCCCCAATACCCCCATCATCTCACATCCACCCCCCAGTACCCTGTCCCACCTCCAGCCCCCACAATACCCCCATCATCTCACATCCACCCCTCAGTGCCCTGTCCCACCTCACCCACCTTCTGCCCTCACAACCCCCAAATGGTCTCACATTCACCCCCCAGTGCCCTGTTCCCCCTCACTCACTTTCAGCCCCCACAATACCCCAACGGTTTCACAGTGACATACCTGAATTTAATAAACCTAATAAGTTCCTTCCCCACTTACTGGTAATGTTTGCACTGCAGGCAGGACCAGGAAGTGTAAGTGAAATGCAAAGTGTGGGCACTAGGACCCAGCGTGCCTGAGCCAATCCCAGCCTGCACAGAGTGAAGAATGCTGCAGCCAGGAAAAGCTTCATGATCAGGTCAGAGGGGCGAAACCATTCACTGCAGGAGGGAGACTGCAGCCGGTCACTGTGCTAGCAGCGTGCAGAGTCTCCGTCAGATGGGAGCAGACATTATACTGTTCTGCTCCTATGCGGTGTTCTGCCTCGTCACAGAAGTGGCCCTGGGTCCCAGTGGGCCCCTTCATGTGACAGGGCCCGGGGCGATGGCCCCCTCTGCCCCCCCAGTAGCTACGCTACTGCCCTTAGCTTTTATTCAAACACCTGACGTATTCTATACTTGTGGACCGATTTGGACGTTGGTTATTAAAGGGATCTTTTTTGTCTTCTCTTCGCCAATTATATGGACTGTAACCTCGGATATTTCCACTATTTCTGTAACATTTCTGAAACCAGAAAGTTGTTGTTCCCTGTTTTTTCCCTTTTTTCCTCCCTCCCACTCCATCCCTTCCCCTTACCTGCCTTCCCCCTCCCTCCCTAACCTCCCCCTACCCACATGTCACAAAAAAGGAAAAAGTTTATTGATGGTCTATCCGTTTAACCAACTGACATGATACTGTATCCTTGTACATCTGACTTTGGTTGTTATTAAATAAAGAATTTAAAAAAACAGATTGTGCGGATGTTGGATAAAAAAACCTCGACTAACATCCAAACAAGTTCAAGCTGCCCTGCAGTCCGAGGGTACAACAGTGTCAACCCGTACTATCCGTCGGCGTCTGAATGACAAGGGACTGTATGGTAGGAGACCCAGGAAGACCCCACTTCTTACCCAGAGACATAAAAAAATCAGGCTGGAGTTTGCCAAAACTTACCTGAAAAAGCCTAAAACGTTTTGGAAGAATGTTCTCTGGTCAGATGAGACAAAAGTAGAGCTTTTTGGGCAAAGGCATCAACATAGAGTTTACAGGAGGTTTACATTCAAAGAAAAGAACACGGTCCCTACAGTCAAACATGGCGGAGGTTCCCTGATGTTTTGGGGTTGCTTTGCTGCCTCTGGCACTGGACTGCTTGACCGTGTGCATGGCATTATGAAGTCTGAAGACTACCAACAAATTTTGCAGCATAATGTAGGGCCCAGTGTGAGAAAGCTGTGTCTCCCTCAGAGGTCATGGGTCTTCCAGCAGGACAATGACCCAAAACACACTTCAAAAAGCACTAGAAAATGGTTTGAGAGAAAGCACTGGAGACTTCTAAGGTGGCCAGCAATGAGTCCAGACCTGAATCCCATAGAACACCTGTGGAGAGATCTAAAAATGGCAGTTTGGAGAAGGCACCCTTCAAATATCAGGGACCTGGAGCAGTTTGCCAAAGAAGAATGGTCTAAAACTCCAGCAGAGCATTGAAAGAAACCCATTGATGGTTACCGGAAGCGTTTGGTCGCAGTTATTTTGGCTAAAGGTTGTGCAACCAAGTATTAGGCTGAGGGTGCCAATACTTTTGTCTGGCCCATTTTTGGAGTTTTGTGTGAAATGATGAATACACTATGTTCCAAATTATTATGCAAATGACATTTTTCTCGGATTTTCCTAAATGGTCGGTGCAAATGACAGTCAGTCTAATAAAAGTCATCACCCGTTAGATTATACATCGAATTTTATTGAAGAAACCTCCCAATGATAACAGTATAATCTCCAAAATGAATAAAAACTCAAAATGCACTGTTCCAAATTATTATGCACAGTAGAATTTCTAAACATTTGATATGTTTTAAAGAACTGAAAATGGAATTTGCAGCATTAGGAGGTCACATTCACTGAACAAAAAAGCTATTAAACTCCAAAACATCCTAACAGGCCAAGTTACGTGTTAACATAGGAGCCCTTCTTTGATATCACCTTCACAATTCTTGCATCCATTGAACTTGTGAGTTTTTGGAGAGTTTCTACTTGTATTTCTTTGCATGAAGTCAGAATAGCTTCCCAGAGCTGCTGTTTTGATGTGAACTGCCTCCCACCCTCATAGATCTTTTGCTTGATGATACTCCAAAGGTTCTCTATAGGGTTGAGGTCAGGGGAAGATGGTGGCCACACCATGAGTTTATCTCCTTTTATGCCGATAGCAGCCAATTACTCAGAGGTATTCATTGTCATGCATGAAGATGATTTTGCTCCTGAAGGCACGTTTCTGCTTTTTAGACCATGGAAGAAAGTTGTCAGTCAGAAACTCTATTTACTTTGCTGAGGTCATTTTCACACCTTCAGGAATCTTAAAGGGCCCTACCAGCTGGTTCCCCATGATTCCAGCCCAAAACATGACTTCTCCACCTCCTTGCTGACGTCGCAGCCTTGTTGGGACATGGTGGCCTCCACCAACCATCCACTACTCCATCCATCTGGACCGTCCAGGGTTGCTCGACACGCATCAGTAAACAAGACTGTTTGAAAATTAGTCTTCATGTATGTCTGGGCCCACTGCAACCGTTTCTGCTTGTGAACACTGTTTAGGAGTGGCTGAATAGTAGGTTTATGCACCACAGCAAGTCTTTGAATGATCCTACACCTTGAGGTTCGAAGGACTCCAGACGCACCAGCAGCTTCAAATAACTGCTGCTTTGTAATGGTATTTTGGCAGCTGCTCTCTTAATCCAATGAATTTGTCTGGCAGAAACCTTCCTCATTATGCCTTTATTTGCATGAACTCTGTGCTCTGTTTCAGTCACAAATCTCATCAGAGTATGATGATCACTCTTAAGTTTTCGTGAAATATCTAATTTTTTCATACCTTGTCCAAGGCATTGCACTATTTAACGCTTTTCAGCAGCAGAGAGATCCTTTTTATTTCTCATATTGCTTGAAACCTGTGACCTGCTTAATAATGTGGAACATCATTTTTAAGTAGTTTTCCTTTAATTAGAATCACCTGGAAAACTAATTATCACGTGTTTAAAATTGATTTCAGTGATTCATTGAGCCCTGAGACACAATACCATCCATGAGTTTATTTGAAAAACAAAACAATTAACCCCTTAACGACCGCCGATACGCCTTTTAACGGCGGCCGCTAAGGGTACTTAATCCACAGCGCCGTTAATTAACGGCGCTGTGGAAAAAGTGAATAGCGCCCCCCAGAGTCGGATTTTCTCTGGGGTCTCGGTTGCCGAGGGTAGCCGAGACCCCAGAGAACATGATTCGGAGGGTTTTTACCGACCCCCGAGTTGCGATCGCCGGTAATTAACCGTTTACCGGCAGTCGCAACAAAAAAAAACAAACCGCGATTTGCCGTTTAATTTCTCTGTCCTCCGATGTGATCGCACATCGTAGGACAGAGAAATGTGGTCCCCGATGGCCCCCAATAGCCCCCCAATACTCACCTACCTCCCCCGGTGCTCCTCGTGTCTCCCCATGGGCGCCGCCATCTTTTTTCCGGGAAAAAATGGCGGGCGCACGCGCAGTGCGCCCGCCGCCCGGCACCCGGAAGATCTTTGGGGTCTCGGCTGCCGGGGGTAGCCGAGACCCCAAAGAACATGATCGGGGTCGGTTTGCACCGACCCCTGCTTTGCGATCGCCGGTAATTAACAGTTTACCGGCGACCGCAAAAAAAAAAAAAAAAAAGCGATCAGTTATTTCTCTGTCCTCTGATGTGATCGCACATCAGAGGACAGAGAAATAGGGGGATTCGGGGAACCTATCATACTCACTCGGGGTCCCTGGGTCCTCTTCTGTCTTCTCCTGCCAGCCGGCTTTTTCATCATGGCGGGCGCATGCGCAGTGCGCCCGCCATCTGCTGCCATCTGCCGGCCGGCAGGAGAAGACAAGTTGGGGCTAAAATTAGGGTTAGGGTTAGGGTTAGAGTTAGGGTTAGAGTTAGGGTTAGAGTTAGGGTTAGGGTTAGAGTTAGGGTTAGGGATAGAGTTAGGGTTAGAGTTTGGGTTAGGGTTAGAGTTAGGGTTAGGGTTAGAGTTAGGGTTAGGGTTGGGGCTAAATTTAGGGTTAGGGCTAGGGTTAGGGTTAGGCTACTTTCACACTAGCGTTTTTTGGCTTCCGTCGCAATGCGTCGTTGGAGAAAAAACGCATCCTGCAAAAGTGCTTGCAGGATGCGTTTTTTCTCCATTGGCTTGCATTAGCGACGCATTGCGACGGATTGCCACATGTCGCATCCGTCGTGCGACGGATGCGTCGTGCTTTGGCGGACCGTCGACACAAAAAAAACTACATGTAACTTTTTTGTGCGACGTGTCCGCCATTTCCGACCGCGCATGCGTGGCCGGAACTCCGCCCCCGCCTCCCCGCACCTCACAATGGGGCAGCGGATGCGTTGAAAAAACAGCATCCGCTGCACCCGTTGTGCGGCGCTTACAACGCTAGCGTCGGTACGTCGGCCCGACACACTGCGATGGGCCGAGTACGACGCTAGTGTGAAAGTAGCCTTAGGCTTCTTTCACACTTGCGTCGGTACGGGGCGGTCGCAATGCGTCGGCCCGATGTACCGACGCACGTTGTGAAAATTGTGCACAACGTGGGCAGCGGATGCAGTTTTTCAACGCATCCGCTGCCCAGTCTATGTCCTGGGGAGGAGGGGGCAGAGTTACGGCCACGCATGCGCGGAAATGGCGGATGCGACGTACGAAAAAAAAGGTTACATTGAACTTTTTTTGTGACGACGGGGGCTAAAGTTATGGTTAGGGTTGGGGCTAAAGTTAGTGTTGGGGCTAAAGTTAGGGTTAGAGTTGGGATTAGGGTTAGGGTTTGGATTAGGGTTGGGATTAGTGTTACGTTTGGGATTAGGGTTGGGATTAGGGTTAGGGTTGGGATTAGGGTTAGGGGTGTGTTGGATTTAGGGTTTTGATTAGGGTTATGGTTAGGGTTGAGATTAGGGCTGTTTTGGGGTTAGGGTTGTGATTATCGTTAGGGTTGTGATTAGGATTATGGATCGGGTTGAGATTAGGGTTAGGGGTGTGTTGGGGTTAGGGTTGGAGTTAGAATTGGGGGGTTTCCACTGTTTAGGTACATCAGGGGGTCTCCAAACACGACAGCCAATTTTGCGCTAAAAAAGTCAAATGGTACTCCCTCCCTTCTGAGCTCTGCCGTGCGCCCAAACAGTGGTTTACCCCCACATATGGGGCATCAGCGTACTCGGGATAAATTGGACAACAACTTTTGGGGTCCAATTTCTTCTGTTACCCTTGTGAAAATAAAAACTTGGGGGCTAAAAATCTTTTTTGTTGGAAAAAAAAATATTTTTTTATTTTCACTACTCTGCATTATAAACTTCTGTGAAGCACTTGAGCTTTCAAAGTTCTCACCACATATCTAGATAAGTTCCTTAGGGGGTCTAGTTTCCAAAATTTGGTCACTTGTGGGGGTTTCTACTGTTTAGGTACATTAGAGGTCTGCAAACGCAACATAACGCCCGCAGACAATTCTATCAAAGTCTGCATTCCAAAATGGCGCTCCTTCCCTTCCGAGCTCTGCCGTGCGCCCAAACAGTGGTTTACCCCCACATATGGGGTACCAGCATACTCAGGACAAATTGGACAACAACTTTTGGGGTCCAATTTCTCTTGTTACCCTTGTGAAAATAAAAACTTGGGGGCTAAAAAATCTTTATTGTTAAAAAATATATATTTTTTATTTTCACGACTCTGCATTATAAACTTCTGTGATGCACTTGGGCATTCAAAGTTCTCACTACACATCTAGATAAGTTCCATGGGGGGTCTAGTTTCCAAAATGGGGTCACTTTTGGGGGGTTTCCACTGTTTAGGCACATCAGGGGCTCTCCAAACGCGACATGGCGTCCGATCTCAATTCCAGTCAATTTTGCATTGAAAAGTCAAATGGCGCTCCTTTGCTTCCGAGCTCAGCCATGCGCCCAAACAGTGGTTTACCCCCACATATGGGGTGTCGGCGTACTCAAGACAAATTGTACAACAGCTTCTGGGGTCCATTTTCTCCTGTTACCCTTGGTAAAATAAAAATTTGGAGGCAAAAAGATCATTTTTGTAGAAAAAATGCGATTTTTTTATTTTCACGGCTCTACGTTATAAACTTCTGTGAAGCACCTGGGGGTTTAAAGTGCTCACCACACATCTAGATAAGTTCCTTAAGGGGTCTAGTTTCCAAAATGGTGTCATATGTGGGTGGTCTCTACTGTTTAGGCACATCAGCGGCTCTCCAAACGTGACATGGCGTCCGATCTCAATTCCAGCCAATTCTACATTGAAAAAGTAAAACGACACTCCTTCTCTTCCAAGCTCTGCGGTGCGCCCAAACAGTGGTTTACCCCCATATATGGGGTATCAACGTACTCAGGAGAAATTGCACAACAACTTTTGTGGTCTAATTTCTCCTGTTACCCTTGTGAAAATAAAAATTTGGGGGCAAAAAGATCATTTTTGTAGAAAAAATTAGATTTTTTATTTTCACGGCTCTACGTTATAAACTTCTGTGAAGCACTTGGGGTTCAAAGTGCTCACCACACATCTAGATAAGTTCCTTAAGGGGTCTAGTTTCCAAAATGGTATCACTTGTCGGGGGTTTCCACTGTTTAGGCACATCAGGGGCTCTCCAAACGCGACATGGCATCCGATCTCAATTCCAGCCAATTCTGCATTGAAAAAGTCAAACGGTGCTCCTTCACTTCCAAGCTCTGCGGTGCGCCCAAACAGTGGTTTACCTCCACATATGGGGTATCGACGTACTCAGGAGAAATTGCACAACAACTTTTGTGGTCTAATTTCTCCTGTTACCCTTGTGAAAATAAGAATTTGTGGGCGAAAAAAATCATTTTTGTGAAAACAAATGCGATTTTTTATTTTCACGGCTCTACGTTATAAACTTCTGTGAAGCACTTGGGGGTTCAAAGTGCTCACCACACATCTAGATAAGTTCCTTGGGGGGTCTAGTTTCCAAAATGGTGTCACTTGTGGGGGGTTTCCACTGTTTAGGCACATTAGGGGCTCTCCAAACGCGACATGGCGTCCGATCTCAATTCCAGCCAATTCTGCATTGAAACAGTCAAACGGTGCTCCTTCACTTCCAAGCTCTGCGGTGCGCCCAAACAGTGGTTTACCTCCACATATGGGGTATCGGCGTACTCAGGAAAAATTGCACAACAAAATTTGTGGTTAAATTTCTGTTTTTACACTTGTGAAAATTAAAAAAAATGGTTCTGAAGTAAAATGTTTGCAAAAAAAAGTTAAATGTTCATTTTTTTCTTCCACATTGTTTTAGTTCCTGTGAAGTACGTAAAGGGTTAATAAACTTCTTGAATGTGGTTTTGAGCAGCTTGAGGGGTGCAGTTTTTAGAATGGTGTCACACTTGGTTATTTTCTATCATATAGATCCCTCAAAATCACTTCAAAGGTGATGTGGTCCCTAAAAAAAACATGGTGTTGTAAAAATGAGAAATTGCTGGTCAACTTTTAACCCTTATAACTCCCTAACAAAAAAAAATTTTGTTTCCAAAATTGTGCTGATGTAAAGTAGACATGTGGGAAATGTTATTTATTAACTATTTTTTGTGACATATCTCTCTGATTTAAGGGCATAAAAATACAAAGTTTGAAAATTGCAAAATTTTTAAAATTTTCGCCATATTTCCATTTTTTTCATAAATAATCGCAAGTAATATCGAAGAAATGTTACCACTAACTTGAAGTACAACATGTCACGAAAAAACAATCTCAGAATCAGCGGGATCCGATAAAGCGTTCCAGAGTTATAACCTCATAAAGTGACACTGGTCAGAATTGTAAAAATTGGCTCGGTCATTAAGTACCAAATTGGCTCTGTCACTAAGGGGTTAAATCTTTATGACACTTAAATCCAATTTGCATAATAATTTGGAACACAGTGTATTTTGGTTTTTGCTTCATTCTATTTTGTGTTTTTTCTTTTAAGACAAATTAAATGAAGATAATAATATCAAAGAATTTGTGATTGCAATCATTTTCAGGAAGAAACTGAGTATTATCTGACAGAATTGCAGGGGTGTCAATACTTTTGGCCACAACTGTATATCTAGTGACATAATTGCTACATGGGGTCCCTCCCTGTTTTTTGTAATTCCTCTGCCCTCCTTTGGGATCTACTATATAATTGTCTAAGGGTCACTTCCGTCTTTCTGTCTTTCTTTCTGTCACGGAAATCTCAAGTCGCTGATTGGTCGCGGCAAAACGGCCACGACCAATCAGCGACGGGCACAGTCCGGCGGCAAAATGGCCACTCCTTACTCCTTACTCGCGATACCGCAAAGCACTCTTGGGACCGGAGCTTCTGAGGAGCATCGGTAAATGCCTCGGCTGGATCCGGGGGCTCCGGCAGGTGAGTATATAACTTTTTTATTTTAATTCTTTTTTTTAACAGGGATATGGTGCCCACATTGCTATATACTATGTGGGCTGTGTTACATACTGCGTGGGCTGTGTTATATACTACATCTCTGTGCTATATACTATATAGGCTGTGCTATATACTACATGGCTGTGGTATATATTACGTGGCTGGGCAATATACTACATCGCTGTGCTCTATACTACGTGGCCTGTGTTATATACTGCATGGGCAGTGTTATATACTACGTCTCTGTGCTATATACTACGTGGCTGTGCAATATACTACGTGGCTGGGCAATATACTACGTGTCTGTGCAATATGCTACGTGGCTGGGCAATATACTACGTGGCTGTGCTATATACTACGTGGCTGTTCTACATACTACGTGGCTGTAAACTACATACATATTCTAGAATACCCGATGCGTTAGAATCGGGCCACCATCTAGTATATAATAAATATACATCTATGCTATTGGATGTTAAGTATGTGTCTTCTGTTTCAAAGGATGATTTAAGACTAACATTGTAGCCATTTACTCACATTTTGGATTTTTTTGTGAAATGTACTGTCTGGTCTGACATTTTGGGCATGAGCGTATCCCTCATTTCTTTATATATATTGGCCTCATATGTGGATACCATTGGAAGGTCCAAAACATATATACCATACCTTTGACTCTATATGAATATGACTGGTTTCTTGGTAACGTTTATACACTATGTTCCAAATTATTATGCAAATTACATTTTTCTCAGATTTTCCTAAAAGGTCGGGGCAAATGACAGTCAGTCTAATAAAAGTCATCACCCGTTAGATTATACATTGAATTTTATTGACAAACCTCCCAATGATAACAGTATAATCTCCAAAATGAATAAAAACTCAAAATGCACTGTTCCAAATTATTATGCACAGTAGAATTTTTCTAAACATTTGATAAGTTTTAAAGAACTGAAAATGCTCAATTGTGGAATTTGCAGCATTAGGAGGTCACATTCACTGAACAAAAAAGCTATTTAACTCCAAAACATCCTAACAGGCCAAGTTACATGTTAACTGTTGTGAAATTGGATTTTGGGCTCCCCCGGTGGCCACTGGTGGAATTGAACTGGTGTGCATCATCCCCTCTGTTCACCTGTTTCCATCAGGATGTGGGAGTCGCTATTTAACCTTGCTCCTCTGTCACTTCCATGCCGGTCAACATTGTAATCAGAAGCCTTTCTGTGCATGTTCCTGCTGCTAGACAACTCCCAGCTAAGTTGGACTTTAGTCCTCGTTTGTTTTTGCATTTTGTTCCAGTTCACTGCTGTAGTTTCGTTTCTGTGTCTGGAAAGCTCTTGTGATCTGAAATTGCCACTCTGATGTTATGAGTTAATACTAGAGTCTTAAAGTAATTTCAGGATGGTATTTTGATAGGGTTTTCAGCTGACCATGAAAGTGCCCTTTCTGTCTTCCTGCTATCTAGTAAGCGGACCTCAATTTTGCTAAACCTATTTTCATACTACGTTTGTCATTTCATCTAAAATCACCGCCAATATATGTGGGGGCCTCTGTCTGCCTATCGGGGAAACTTCTCTAGAGGTGAGCCAGGACTATATTTTCCTCTGCCAGGATTAGTTAGTCCTCCGGCCGGCGCTGGGCGTCTAGGGATAAAAAACGTAGGCAACGCTACCCGGCTACTGTTAGTTGTGCGGCAGGTTTAGTTCATGGTCAGTTTAGTTTCCATCCTTCCAAGAGCTAGTACTTATGTTTGCTGGGCTATGTTCTCTTGCCATTGAGAACCATAACAGTTTGACCGGCCAAAAAAAGGGTTAAATTAATTGACAGAGAAAGGAGAGAAAAGAGAAGTCTGCTGAAGATTTTTTATTTTTTTTTTCCCCTTCCCTTCAGTTCTGAGTGTGCTTGTAATTGAATCTCTTGCAAGTCTGCCTATATTGCAGCCTTTCTCTCTCTCTCTCTCCTTCTAATCCTGGAATGGCTCTGTGTTCACCTGTTTAAAATGGATATTCAGAGTTTAGCTGCAGGTTTGAATAATCTCACCACGAAAGTTCAAAATTTACAAGATTTTGTTGTTCATGTTCCTATATCTGAACCTAGAATTCCTTTGCCTGAATTTTTCTCGGGGAATAGATCTTGCTTTCAAAATTTCAAAAATAATTGCAAGTTGTTTTTGTCCCTGAAATCTCGCTCTGCTGGAGATCCTGCTCAGCAGGTCAGGATTGTGATTTCCTTGCTCCGGGGCGACCCTCAGGATTGGGCTTTTGCATTGGCTCCAGGGGATCCTGCGTTGCTCAATGTGGATGCGTTTTTTCTGGCCTTGGGGTTGCTTTATGAGGAACCTCAGTTAGAGCTTCAGGCGGAAAAGGCCTTGATGTCCCTATCTCAGGGGCAAGACGAAGCTGAAATATACTGCCAGAAATTCCGTAAATGGGCTGTGCTTACTCAGTGGAATGAGTGCGCCCTGGCGGCGAATTTCAGAGAGGGTCTCTCTGATGCCATTAAGGATGTTATGGTGGGGTTCCCTGTGCCTGCGGGTCTGAATGAGTCCATGACAATGGCTATCCAGATCGATAGGCGTCTGCGGGAGCGCAAACCTGTGCACCATTTGGCGGTGTCTACTGAGAAGACGCCAGAGAATATGCAATGTGATAGAATTCTGTCCAGAAGTGAACGGCAGAATTTAAGACGAAAAAATGGGTTGTGCTTCTATTGCGGTGATTCAACTCATGTTATATCAGCATGCTCTAAGCGTACTAAGAAGCTTGATAAGTCTGTTTCAATTGGCACTTTACAGTCTAAGTTTATTCTATCTGTGACCCTGATTTGTTCTTTATCATCTATTACCGCGGATGCCTATGTCGACTCTGGCGCCGCTTTGAGTCTTATGGATTGGTCCTTTGCCAAACGCTGTGGGTATGATTTGGAGCCTCTTGAAACTCCTATACCCCTGAAGGGGATTGACTCCACCCCATTGGCTAGTAATAAACCACAATACTGGACACAAGTAACTATGCGGATTAATCCGGATCATCAGGAGATTATTCGCTTTCTTGTGCTGTATAACCTACATGATGTGTTGGTGCTTGGATTGCCATGGCTGCAATCTCATAACCCAGTCCTTGACTGGAAAGCTATGTCTGTGTTAAGCTGGGGATGTAAGGGGAAGCATGGGGACGTACCTGTGGTTTCCATTTCATCATCTATTCCCTCTGAGATTCCTGAATTCTTGACTGAATATCGTGACGTTTTTGAAGAACCTAAGCTTGGTTCATTACCTCCGCACCGGGAGTGCGATTGTGCCACAGATTTGATTCCGGGTAGTAAATACCCTAAGGGTAGTTTATTTAATCTGTCTGTGCCTGAACATGCTGCTATGCGAGAATATATAAAGGAGTCCTTGGAAAAGGGACATATTCGTCCTTCGTCATCTCCCTTAGGAGCCGTTTTTTTCTTTGTGGCTAAGAAAGATGGCTCTTTGAGACCGTGTATTGATTATCGGCTTTTGAATAAAATCACGGTTAAATATCAATATCCGTTGCCACTGCTGACTGATTTGTTTGCTCGCATAAAGGGGGCCAAGTGGTTCTCTAAGATAGATCTCCGTGGGGCGTATAATTTGGTGCGAATTAAGCAGGGGGATGAGTGGAAGACCGCATTTAATACGCCCGAGGGCCACTTTGAGTATTTGGTGATGCCTTTTGGTCTTTCAAATGCCCCTTCAGTCTTTCAGTCCTTTATGCATGACATTTTCCGTGATTATTTGGATAAATTTATGATTGTGTATCTGGATGATATTTTGATTTTTTCGGATGACTGGGACTCTCATGTCCAGCAGGTCAGGAGGGTTTTTCAGGTTTTGCGGTCTAATTCCTTGTGTGTGAAGGGTTCTAAGTGCGTTTTTGGGGTTCAAAAGATTTCCTTTTTGGGATATATTTTTTCCCCCTCTTCCATCGAGATGGATCCTGTCAAGGTTCAGGCTATTTGTGATTGGACGCAACCCTCTTCTCTTAAGAGTCTTCAGAAATTTTTGGGCTTTGCTAACTTTTATCGTCGATTTATTGCTGGTTTTTCTGATGTTGTTAAACCATTGACTGATTTGACTAAGAAGGGTGCTGATGTTGCTGATTGGTCCCCTGCTGCTGTGGAGGCCTTTCGGGAGCTTAAGCGCCGCTTTTCTTCCGCCCCTGTGTTGCGTCAGCCTGATGTTGCTCTTCCTTTTCAGGTTGAGGTCGACGCTTCTGAAATCGGAGCTGGGGCAGTTTTGTCGCAGAGAAGTTCCGATTGTTCCGTGATGAGACCTTGTGCCTTTTTCTCGCGTAAATTTTCGCCCGCCGAGCGGAATTATGATGTTGGGAATCGGGAGCTTTTGGCCATGAAGTGGGCTTTTGAGGAGTGGCGTCATTGGCTTGAGGGGGCTAGACATCAGGTGGTGGTATTGACTGACCACAAAAATCTAATTTATCTTGAGTCCGCCAGACGCCTGAATCCTAGACAGGCGCGCTGGTCGTTGTTTTTCTCTCGGTTTAATTTTGTGGTGTCCTACCTGCCGGGTTCTAAGAATGTTAAGGCGGATGCCCTTTCTAGGAGTTTTGAGCCTGACTCCCCTGGTAACTCTGAACCTACAGGTATCCTTAAGGATGGAGTGATATTGTCTGCCGTTTCTCCAGACCTGCGGCGGGCCTTGCAGGAGTTTCAGGCAGATAGACCTGATCGTTGCCCACCTGGTAGACTGTTTGTTCCTGATGATTGGACCAGTAAAGTCATTTCTGAGGTTCATTCTTCTGCGTTGACAGGTCATCCTGGAATCTTTGGTACCAGGGATTTGGTGGCAAGGTCCTTCTGGTGGCCTTCCCTGTCTCGAGATGTGCGAGGCTTTGTGCAGTCTTGTGACGTTTGTGCTCGGGCCAAGCCTTGTTGTTCTCGGGCTAGTGGATTGTTGTTGCCCTTGCCTATCCCGAAGAGGCCCTGGACGCACATCTCGATGGATTTTATTTCGGATCTTCCTGTTTCTCAGAAGATGTCTGTCATCTGGGTGGTGTGTGACCGTTTCTCTAAGATGGTCCATTTGGTTCCCCTGCCTAAGTTGCCTTCTTCTTCCGAGTTGGTTCCTCTGTTTTTTCAAAATGTGGTCCGTTTGCATAGTATTCCGGAGAATATCGTTTCTGACAGAGGAACCCAATTCGTGTCTAGATTTTGGCGAGCATTCTGTGCTAGGATGGGCATAGATTTGTCTTTCTCGTCTGCTTTCCATCCTCAGACTAATGGCCAGACCGAGCGGACGAATCAGACCTTGGAGACATATTTGAGGTGTTTTGTGTCTGCAGATCAGGATGATTGGGTTGCTTTTTTGCCTTTAGCGGAGTTTGCCCTCAATAATCGGGCCAGCTCTGCCACCTTGGTGTCTCCTTTTTTCTGTAATTCGGGGTTTCATCCTCGATTTTCTTCTGGTCAGGTGGAATCTTCGGATTGTCCTGGAGTGGATGCTGTGGTGGAGAGGTTGCATCAGATTTGGGGGCAGGTAGTGGACAATTTGA
Source organism: Ranitomeya variabilis (assembly GCF_051348905.1). Classification (NCBI taxonomy): domain Eukaryota; kingdom Metazoa; phylum Chordata; class Amphibia; order Anura; family Dendrobatidae; genus Ranitomeya; species Ranitomeya variabilis. The sequence continues at coordinate 313,535,656 of NC_135234.1, read as the reverse complement.
AGTTGTCCCAGGAGAAGACTCAGCTTTTTGCCAACCGCCGGCGTCGGGTTGGTCCTCGGCTTTGTGTTGGGGACTTGGTGTGGTTGTCTTCTCGTTTTGTCCCTATGAGGGTTTCTTCTCCTAAGTTTAAGCCTCGGTTCATCGGCCCGTACAAGATATTGGAGATTCTTAACCCTGTGTCCTTCCGTTTGGACCTCCCTGCATCTTTTTCTATTCATAATGTTTTTCATCGGTCATTGTTGCGCAGGTATGAGGTACCGGTTGTGCCTTCCGTTGAGCCTCCTGCTCCGGTGTTGGTTGAGGGCGAGTTGGAGTACGTTGTGGAAAAAATCTTGGACTCCCGTGTTTCCAGACGGAAACTCCAGTATCTGGTCAAATGGAAGGGATACGGTCAGGAGGATAATTCTTGGGTGACTGCCTCTGATGTTCATGCCTCCGATCTGGTCCGTGCCTTTCATAGGGCTCATCCTGATCGCCCTGGTGGTTCTGGTGAGGGTTCGGTGCCCCCTCCTTGAGGGGGGGGTACTGTTGTGAAATTGGATTTTGGGCTCCCCCGGTGGCCACTGGTGGAATTGAACTGGTGTGCATCATCCCCTCTGTTCACCTGTTTCCATCAGGATGTGGGAGTCGCTATTTAACCTTGCTCCTCTGTCACTTCCATGCCGGTCAACATTGTAATCAGAAGCCTTTCTGTGCATGTTCCTGCTGCTAGACAACTCCCAGCTAAGTTGGACTTTAGTCCTCGTTTGTTTTTGCATTTTGTTCCAGTTCACTGCTGTAGTTTCGTTTCTGTGTCTGGAAAGCTCTTGTGATCTGAAATTGCCACTCTGATGTTATGAGTTAATACTAGAGTCTTAAAGTAATTTCAGGATGGTATTTTGATAGGGTTTTCAGCTGACCATGAAAGTGCCCTTTCTGTCTTCCTGCTATCTAGTAAGCGGACCTCAATTTTGCTAAACCTATTTTCATACTACGTTTGTCATTTCATCTAAAATCACCGCCAATATATGTGGGGGCCTCTGTCTGCCTATCGGGGAAACTTCTCTAGAGGTGAGCCAGGACTATATTTTCCTCTGCCAGGATTAGTTAGTCCTCCGGCCGGCGCTGGGCGTCTAGGGATAAAAAACGTAGGCAACGCTACCCGGCTACTGTTAGTTGTGCGGCAGGTTTAGTTCATGGTCAGTTTAGTTTCCATCCTTCCAAGAGCTAGTACTTATGTTTGCTGGGCTATGTTCTCTTGCCATTGAGAACCATAACAGTTAACATAGGAACCCTTCTTTGATATCACGTTCACAATTCTTGGATCCATTAAACTTGTGAATTTTTGGAGAGTTTCTGCTTGTATTTCTTTGCATGAAGTCAGAATTGCCTCCCAGAGCTGCTGTTTTGGTGTGAACTGCCTCCCACCCTCATAGATCTTTTGCTTGATGATACTCCAAAGGTTCTCTATAGGGTTGAGGTTAGGGGAAGATGGTGGCCACACCATGAGTTTATCTCCTTTTATGCCCATAGCAGCCAATGACTCGGAGGTTTTCTTTGCAGCTTCAGATGGTGCGTTGTCATGCATGAAGAAGATTTTGCTCCTGAAGGCACGTTTCTCCTTTTTATACCATGGAAGAAAGTTGTCAGTCAGAAACTTTATGTACTTTGCAGAGGTCAATTTCACACCTTTAGGAACCTTAAAGGGCCCTACCAGCTGTTTCCCCATGATTCCGGCCCAAAACATGACTCCTCCACTCCTTGCTGACATCGCAGCCTTGTTGGGACATGGTGGCCATCCACTACTCCATCCATCTGGACCATCCACAGTTGCTCGACACTCATCAGTAAACAAGACTGTTGGAAAATTAGTCTTCATGTATGTCTGGGCCCACTACAACCGTTTCTGCTTGTGAAAACTGTTTAGCGGTGGCCGAATAGTAGGTTTATGCACCACAGCAAGCCTTTGAAGGATCCTACACCTTGAAGTTCGAGGGACTCCAGAGGCACCAGCAGCTTCAAATATCTGTTTGCTGGTTTGTAATGGCTTTTTAACAGCTGCTCTCTTAATCCGATTAACTTGACTGGCAAAAACCTTCCTCATTCTGCCTTTATCAGCACGAACACGTCTGTGCTCAGATTCAGCCTCAAATCTCTTCACAGTATGATGATCACGCTTAAGTTTTCGGGAATTATCTATTGTTTTCATCCCTTGACCAAGGCATTGCACTATTTGATGCTTTTCAGGAAGAGAGAGATCCTTTTTATTTCCGATATTGCTTGAAACCTGTGACCTGCTTAATAATGTGGAACATCATTTTTAAGTAGTTTTCCTTTAATTAGAATCACCTGGAAAACTAATTATCACATGTGTTTCAGATTGATTTCAGTGATCCATTGAGCCCTGAGACACAATACCATCCACGAGTTTATTTGAAAAACAAAACAATTAAATCTTTACGACACTGAAATCCAATTTGCATAATAATTTGGAACACAGTGTAATGGCTGGGCAACCTGCATCAGGCCTGTAGTGATGTATGGCAGAGACAAGTCAACATTTCTCTTTCTTAGGAGCTTTATTGTTCCTTTGCTTATCACGCACTATGACTATCTGAATGCTGATTTTGATATTTCGACATCCTTTATGCGCGATAAGAAGTTGTATTCCTCCCTTGTTTGGATGTAGACAATTTAGGATATTTACATGGATATATAGATTGTTTTATATGTATATATCCTATTGCACCTATATATCTTATGGCACCTGTATTGTGTATGACATTTAGCATACATTCTTGTCTCTGGTTTTGACAATTCTTGATTTTTTACATATCCTAAACTGGATGCTAGTGTGGGGCTGCACTACTGAAATTGGGAACACATTGTTCCCTTGGAATCTATTTGAATTTATTTGAACCTATTTGGGTTTGCGCTTCTCTAAAAATGTGTTTGATTGTATCTTTATATAAAACCCACTTGCCGAATGCGCTATGATGAATCCTATAATGGTGAATGAATGTGCCGTTACTCTGAATTTACAGTGCATGCACCTTTATTGTCTTTGCCATGATAATGACTATGATTAATAGTGGGATTAATTATACTTATGCGTACGCCTTCTTGATGTGTTTCATACATTCTATCCACCCAAGTATCCGCATTATATTTTAATGTGCTGGACTTCTTCAAGCATAGATACACTGCTATACTAAAACTCGGCTGTTCTCTGTTGCGATCGTGCCACCACATTAAACCTAAGCACACGCGCAGGTATTATGTTTACTTGTCTCCATGGTTGCCGTGTGGTTCGTACGATGACGTGCGTCCGGCGGTGTTAGTGTCGGCGCGTGCGCCGTTAGCGCAGGCCGCACGCCGTCCATGAGGACTTCCTGCTTGATGTGCTCCACGTTTCTCTGGTAAGCAGCACAGCTGCGATTGATCTTCAGTTATGATGCATATAAAACGACACAGGTAACCTGCAGGACCTGACGAAGCCACTTAGGGTGGCGAAACGCATCGGGTCTTTGCTCTGCCTGGCTTAACTCTGTATGGATCTCTTCTTTTAATAACAGCACTGCTCCATGTTATTGGTCATGGGTGGCGCTTACAGCCTCTTTCTTTAACCCTTATGTGCTTAACTGTGTTTTGCCATCTGGCCTGTCCTCTATTCATGCAGCTCTTGAACTCAGATTATTTAAAGGGGTTGTCCACTACTTTCAATTAACCCCCCAATGTATCCCCCCGTGGCCCCTGATGAATTGTGCAAATACCTTCAGTTGCCGTTTTCGCCTGTGAGCGGCGCTATAGCGGCGGCTGAGTCCGGGTCACGTGATCCCCAGGCTGCAGCCACCGCTTATTTCCGCCGACGTCATGTCAATTTCCAGACTCTGGAAATTGACGTGACGTCAGCAGCAGGCGTGTCCCAGCCGCACAGTCAGGGCAGTCACTCATCAAGAGTGACTGGGCTGTGGGCGGGGCTGGGGGCTGCCTGCGGGGCTGTGCTGGGGGCGGGCGGGGCTAGGCAGGGATGATTGTGCCGGTGTCTGTGTGCCGGGGCTCTGCGTGCCGGCGCCGGTGTCTGCGTGCCGGTGCAGGGTCTCTGTGTGCCGGCGCCGGTATGTGCGCGCCGGTGCCGGGGCTCTGCGTGCCGGCGCCGGTGTCTGCATGCCGGTGCGGGGGCTCTGCGTGCCGGTGCTCTGCGTGCCGGCGCCGGGGCTATGCGTGCCGGCGCCGGGGCTCTGCGTGCCGGCATGTGGGGTCCGGCACCGGTATGTGCTGGGTCTGCTGGGGGGGTGGTCTTTGGGGTATGTGTGTGTGTTTGTGTGTCTCTCTCTCTGTGTGCAGGCATTGTCCGATGGGACTACAAGTCCCATCGGGCTCTGCCTGCTACTGTGACAGTGAGTGACACATTAGCCAATGATGGGACAGTAGTAGTCCCATCATCCGGCTAATGTGTTGAATGTAAAAAAAAAAAGAAAAAGAAATGCACATATACAGTAGATACAAACAACACATACCATGTGACATGTAACAACATGCGACGTGACAACATGCAACATATATTCAAGCAAATAAGGTAGCACACTGTGGCGCTGAAACATGCAAACATGAAACATGAAAATTTTTAACTGCATTACTGCACTAGAAATATGAAAAATGAGAGCGTTTAGCGCATAAAAAAGGCCAATTTTATGTGTACCTGGTAGCCACTTTACGGCATCTCTTATACCAGGTCCTACGATTTCCTTTCCTCACTGAGAATAAACGTCTCCATCTGAATGGGTGCCTATGAAAACCTCTCGTGACTAGTGTTGAGCGATACCGTCCGATACTTGAAAGTATCGGTATCGGAAAGTATCGGCCGATACCGGCAAAATATCGGATCCAATCCGATACCGATACCCGATACCAATACAAGTCAATGGGACTCAAGTATCGGACGGTATTCCTGATGGTTCCCAGGGTCTGAAGGAGAGGAAACTCTCCTTCAGACCCTGGGATCCATATAAATGTGTAAAATAAAGAATTAAAATAAAAAATATTGCTATACTCACCTGTCCGACGCAGCCTGGACCTCAGCGAGGGAACCGGCAGCGTTGTTTGTTTAAAATTCGCGCTTTTACTTGGTTACGTGAAGTCCCGGCTTGTGATTGGTCAGGGCGGCCATGTTGCCGGGACGCGGACCAATCACAGCAAGCCGTGACGAAATTAACGTCACGGCTTGCTGTGATTGGTCCGCGTCCCGACAACATGGCCGCCATTAACCAATCACAAGCCGTGACGTCATGGGAGGCTGGACACGCGCGCATTTTAAAATGGGCGCGTGTCCAGCCTCCCGTGACGTCCCGGCTTGTGATTGGTTGCGGCGCGGTCAACCAATCACAAGCCGGGAGGCTGGACACGCGCGCATTTTAAAATGCGTTTTAAAATGCGCGCATGTCCAAATTGTACACTTATTTATATGTATACAGAAGTATGATGTTTTCAACCCTGTAGTTTGGCTTAGCTTGGCACTTTTTGATGTATTGCGAGGCTCAGGTCTTGATTGTGAGCTTGGTACACACTTGTGATTGGTTGACCGCGCCGCAACCAATCACAAGCCGGGACGTCACGGGAGGCTGGACACGCGCCCATTTTAAAATGCGCACGTGTCCAGCCTCCCGTGACGTCCCGGCTTGTGATTGGTTGCATCGCGGTCAACCAATCACAAGCCGGGAGGCTGGACGCGCGCATTTTAAAATGTGCGCGTGTCCAGCCTCCCGTGACGTCACGGCTTGTGATTGGTCGCGGCGGCCATGTTGCCGGGACGCGGACCAATCACAGCAAGCCGTGACGTAATTTCAGGTCCTGCAGGATTTTAAAATTACGTTCCGGCGTTGTGATTGGTCCGCGTCCCGGCAACATGGCCGCCGCGACCAATCACAAGCCGGGACGTCACGGGAGGCTGGACACGCGCGCATTTTAAAATGTGCGCGTGTCCAGCCTCCCGTGACGTCCCGGCTTGTGATTGGTTACGTCGCCCATGTGACCACGACGCGCCCAATCACAACGCCGGAACGTAATTTTAAAATCCTGCAAGGACCTGAAATTACGTCACGGCTTGCTGTGATTGGTCCGCGTCCCGGCAACATGGCCGCCGCGACCAATCACAAGCCGGGACTTCACGTAACCAAGTAAACGCGCGAATTTTAAACAAACAACGCTGCCGGTTCCCTCGCTGAGGTCCGGGCTGCGTCGGAGAGGTGAGTATAGCAATATTTTTTATTTTAATTCTCTCTTTTACACATTATTACATTAATGTTGTTTCGATACCCGATACCCGATACCACAAAAGTATCGGATCTCGGTATCGGAATTCCGATACAGCAAGTATCGGCCGATACCCGATACTTGCAGTATCGGAATGCTCAACACTACTTGTGAGACTACCGTTCTCTCTCTCTGTGGAGGGGTAATGGACCTGGTATAATTAAAACACCTGTGGCTAAGAGGCGGAGTGCTCGGTCAGAAAGCTAAATAATACATTTGAAAAAACTGACCGTCACATCCATACATAGACTAAGTGTGAACAGGTGCTAAACCTAGAGTCGCCAACTCCTATACATTCAAGCAAATAAGGTAGCACACTGTGGCGCTGAAACATGCAAACATGCAACATACGACATGCAATACCATGCGACGACATGCACCATGCGGCGACATGCACCATGCGTCGACATGCACCATGCGTTGACATGCACCATGCGATGACATGCACCATGCGATGACATGCACCATGCAACGCCATGCACCATGCGACGCCATGTGACGTACCATGCGACAACATGCACCATGCGACGACATGCACCATGCGACGCCATGCGACGCCATGTGCCATGAGACGCCATGCGACATGTACCATGCGACAACATGCGACATGCAACATATGACATACACCATGCGATGACATGCACCATGCGATGACATGCGCCATGCGACGACATGCACCATGCAACGACATGCGACATGTACCATGCGACAACATGCGACATGCAACATATGACATGCACCATGCGACGACATGCACCATGTGACGACATGCACCATGCGATGACATGCTACATGTGACATGCGACATGAAACATGCCACATACAGTTCGTACATACATACAACATACATACAGTACATATAACATAGAGTACATACTCACCATCACTTGTCACTTTGTTCCCCGAAGCCATTGTCATCTGTAAAAAATATTAAAATAATAAAAAACCAATATACTCCCTGATCCGCAGAAATCCAATCAAAAAGAGTGCCCCTCGACGATCTCCCATGGAGAGCAGGAGCATCTGCTGATGCGACTGCTCTCCAGGGGTTCCAGGAACACAATGAGTGGAGGAAGGTATCCTTCCACAATGTATTCCCCACAATGTATTCCTACGCCCCTGTGAGAAGATAGTCCCTAGTCTCACTTTATGCCATTGCTGTTGAGAAATTTTCACAGGCAGCAATTGCCATAAAGTGAGATTTGTCCTAAGGTAACCTCTCAGTGATGCACTGCAGGAGCCATTGTCTCCTTGTCAGTGTGTCTCTGAGGGTCCTATAGAGCAGTGACATCACCCGATGTCACTGTTCTATAGGGGAGATCGTCGTGGGACACTCGTTATTAATTGGACTACGGCGGACAGGTAGTATACGGTTTATTATTTTACGTTTTTTGCAGGCTCTGAAATATGGTAAGTATGGTGAAATGAAGAATATTAAAATACTCTTTTCCTAATGTGTGCGTGTTTTATTAACCCTTTATTAATATTGGATTAGTAATGGATAGGCGTCTCATATCCCACCGCTACACGGGAGTGGGAAGAGAGGGGCTAAGTGCCAGAATTGGCGCATTTTACAGATGCGCCATTTCCGGGGCAGCTGCGGACTGGTATTTGTAGCCGGGGGGGACCAATATCCATGGCCCCTCTCTAGGCTATGAATATCAGCCGGCAGCTGTCTGCGTAGCCTTTCTGGCTATAAAATATAGGGGGACCCTACGCCATTTTTTTTGGGGGGGGTCCCCCTATTTTAATAGCCAGTAAAGGCTACGCAGACAGCTGCGGGCTGATATTCATAGCAGGCTACCTATTAGACTACCTATTAGCAAGCTATCTATTCATTCTATCAATCTATCTATTCATTCTATCTATACATTCTATCAATCTATCATTTGCACCTAATCCTGCATTTTTGGCACAGCTTCTTTCTTGCCAAGATGATCAGGTTTTGCTGCAGAAGAAAAAAGCAGCAAAACGCCCTGTGCATCTCCCAGTTGTAATCAAGGTTACCTGGTTAGGGGCCCACTCAGAAGTTTCGCCCCCCTGAACGAAAACCCTAGCTACACCTCGTACACACACACGGCTCCGCTCCGTACACCTCGTACACACACGGCTCCGCTCCGTACACCTTGTACACACACACGGCTCCCCTCCGTACACACAAACGATTCTGCTCCGTACAAATACACAGCTCCGCTCGGTACACCTCGTACACACGCTGGATCTGGGACGGTAGGGAGGCATGGTACACAGTGGATATAGCAGAGCCGTGTGTGTACGAGGTGTATGGAGCACCAGAGCCGGGTGTGTACGAGATGCACCGGATCTCTGTTCGTTCTTTCTTTCCCCTCTTTCTTTCTCTCTCTTTTCTTTCTTTCGCTCTGTTCTTTTTCTTCCCCTTCTTTCTTTCACTGTTCTTCCTTTCTCTCTCTGTTCTTCCTTTCTCTCTCTGTTCTTTCTTTTCCCTCTTTCTTTCTTTGTTTTCTTTCTCTGTTCTTCCTTTCTCTCTCTCTGTTCTTCCTTTCCCATCTTTCTTTCTCTGTTCTTTCTTTCTATCTATCGCTGTTCTTTATTTCCCCTTTTTCTCTCTCTCTTTTCTTTCCCCTCTTTCTTTATCTCTCTGTTCTTTATTTCACTCTCTGTTCTTTCTTTCCCCTCTTTCTCACTTTCTGTTCTTTCTTACCCCTCTTTTTCACTCTCTCTGTTCTTTCTTTCCCCTTTCTTTCTTTCTCTGTTCTTTCTTTCTTTGTTCTTTCTTTCTCTCTCTGTTCTTCCTTTCTCTCCCTCTCTGTCCTTTCTCTCTCTGTTCTTTCTTCCCTTCCCCTCTTTCTTTCTCTCTCTGTTCTTTCTTTCCCCTCTTTCTTTTTTTCTTTCTCTGTTCTTTCTTTCTCTGTTCTTTCTTTCTCTTTCTCTCTCTGTTCTCTTTCTCTATCTCTGTTCTTTCTTTCTCTCTCTGTTCTTTCTTCCTTTCCCCTCTTTCTTTCTATGTTCTTGCAGCACCCCAGGGTCCTGGTCATTGCAGTAATATCATTCTCCTCTAGGGGGAGTGATGTTACATCTGAAGGCAATAAAGGAGATCCCCTTACCAGGTATCACAAACATACAACACATTTCATACTCCAGTCCACCAGTGGGAGCTATGCCCCCCTATTTATTAGGGCACTCTTCACACTAGGTAAAACTGGTGGTCTGGATAGGAAGTTAGGCAGTTGCTGGCTGAGCTTCGGCTCAGGTAGTTGGTCCCTGACAGGGGTGGGATCCTGTCAGAGGCTTAGACCGAGGGTCACGGAGCTGCGCCTGCCCGACATGCGGCAGTTCCTAAGAAAGGACACGAACAGAGAACTGTATTGTAGAGAGGGTGAGAAACAAAGTCATAGCAAAAGGAGTGGAAACCAGAAGTTCGGCCCTGCACAGGCTGCCTCCTTCTGAGGCGCAGTATCCCGGTAGCCGGTACACCGAGGGAGCAACAGTCCTTTATGCCTTGCTCCAGAGACCGGCAGGACAGTTTATTGCACATTACTGATCCGCCCCATACCCAGGAGGCAAGGTGGCACCCACGAGAGGCCGGGGCGTGCTAGAGTCCCTGTAAAAAGCCTCAGGTCACCAGTCATACGGGTTGTCCTATCCATCAGGGGGACAGAGAGAGAGACATAGCATCTAGAACATCTACAACAGTTGTGAGGACCTTATGAGAGGCTCAGCAATAAGGTACTACAACACCAAGGCGCTAGAGGAAGACTACTGATTTCCACCTGGATAAGGGGACTCTGGATTTGCCTTCGGACCGCCCGGACTCTGCCTGCCCTGTGATCTGGTGCTTTGGACTGTGGATGCTGAAGCCTTCAGTAAAAAGGTAAAGAGACTGCAACCTTGTGTCTTCGTTCTTCACTGCGCCTCTCACCATCCACCATCTACACACCGAGAAGCCCTGGGGATACACTTCACCTGTGGGAAGGTACACCATCTAGCGGCCATAACATCACCCCAGCGGACCCCTCAAAGCAGCGTTGGTCACCCTGACCGAATACCACAGGTGGCGTCACGAACACTTTCCCTTTAAAGACCTTTCTCCCCTTTTACACGGACGTCCCTAGGGCCACGGACCGGGTCAGCCATCGTGACATCCCCCCGAGAACCGAAGGACCCGGTACCGAGTACCCCACTGCCCTAGATGGGGCGATCCATTCTTTCTTTCTTTATCTGTTCTTCCTTTCCCCTCTTTCTTTCTCTCTGTTCTTTCCCATCTTTCTTTCTTTCCTTTTCTCTTTCTTTCTTTTTCTATTCTTTCTTTCTCTCTCTTTGTTCTTTCTTTCTCTCTCTGTTCTTTCTTTATTTCTCTCTGTTCTTTCTTTCTTTCTTCCTCAGTACTTTTCAGTGTGCCCATAGTACCAGCCACTGTGCCCTCAATACCAGTCAGCGTGATCAGCAGTGCTAAATGGGTGCGATTGGGGAGTGGATATGGGTGTGACTAGTTGTGAAATGGGTGTGGTCAGGGGTGTGGCCTAAATTTGCCGCAGCACGCTAAGCACACCGCAGACTTTGTGCCTCTTTCTCTTCAAAAGTTGGGAGGTATGCCTTTTCCTATGCGTGCGGTGTCTGAACAGGTACCATTAGGCTATGTGCACACGTTGAGTATTTGCTTGGTTTCTGCATCTCTTGGCAGGAAAAATGCTGAGGCAAAAAAGTGCATTGTTTGCATGCGTTTTTGTATAGCAATGAAGGCTCTTTTTTTAGCTAAAGATATTTAAAATAAAAGTTTTGTGATGTAATTTCTTGGTTCAACACCACCTTTTTCATGCTAATGCAGTGTGGCATCAGGGTAATGGGATTAGTGCATTTAAAAAGAGAAAACACAGTAGTTTGACAATAAATGGCTTCACCCAACCACTAACCATGAGTGGAGAAAAAGTTTTGGTGTTATCATTCATATTCTCTGAAAAAAGGCTGAGAAAGCAAAAATTATGCCGGGGTATGCAAACTTTTAAGCACAGTTGAACTTCCAGAAAATCGTGATGCTCAGGCATAATATATGTCACGTCCGCTAATACTCACCTGTCCGTCGCCTGCCTCCGGCGCGCCTCCGACGGGGTCCCTCGCCGCTCTCCACCTGTCTTCTCAGGCTCGGGACGCGTCAGCGCTTCGCGCATGCATGGTTGTACTTTTTCTGCTGCTAAGCCCTCTGGGAGGTCGTGACCTGCTGGCTCCACCTCATCATGGCGGCACCCATCGGATATTTCTTTCGGCGTCTGCACAGGTAAGACGCCTGGTTATCTTTTGCAGTTACGCTAGCCTTCCTGCTGGCGTACCCCCCTTGGTCCCTGGCTCCCTTGCTCTGTTCGCTCTGCCCTGTGCCTCAGCCGTACCTGCCCTGTGTCTCGCCGTGTCTGCCCTGTGTCTTAGTTGCACCAGCCCTGTGTCTTGCCGTGCCTGTTCTGTGTCTCTCCTGTACCTGCCCTGTGTCCACACTTACCTACCAGTTCAATTTATTCCTGCTAGTTATTACCTTTTTCTTTCCTCTCTTCCAGCATTGTGCCACCGCTTCGTCTCTGGTCCCCCTGGTCCCATTTACCACCCATATTCCATAGTGTCCGCTTGTTCTCTGTTCTCATCCACCGCCTTCATACCCCAGTCTCTTCCCTCTCTTTATTTACCCTTAGTCGCCCCTTTGGCTCTAGCAGTTGTGGTTCCATTCCGCTTCGGCCTGCCCCTAATGCTCCCTGTATAGGGGGTGGTCCCATCAGGTCCGGTCGCCCTTGGGGGCTCTAGAACTATAACCCAGAGGGTCCACTTTCTTCGAGTCCTGACAATATAAGTTAGGTGTAGAGTATTAGCAGAGGTAATTGGGCTCTGAAGGACTGATGTGGAGCAGTCACGGTCTGTCATCGACGTGTTACTGGACCAGGAATATATTAGGAGCGGCATAGTATAGTGTAGCACATTTTTCATCAAACCAGTTTGTAACAATTAGACATTTTTGACATAGCTAAGACTACTTTCATACTTGACATTTGTTCTGGTAGTTTCGCTCCTGCAATATGTTAACTGCAGCAGCCAATGCAAGCCTAAGGCCATGTGCACACGTTCAGGATTTTTTGCGTTTTTTTTTGCGTTTTTTCGCTATAAAAACATGATAAAAACGCTAAAAAAACGCTAACATATGCCTCCCATTATTTTCAGGGTATTCCGCATTTTTTGTGCAAATGTTGCATTTTTTTCCGCGAAAAAATCGCATCGCGGAAAAAAAAGCAACATGTTCATTAAATTTGCGGAATTGCAGGGATTCCGCACACCTAGGAGTGCATTGATCTGCTTACTTCCCGCACGGGGCTGTGCACACCATGCGGGAAGTAAGCAGATTATGTGCGGTTGGTACCCAGGGTGGAGGAGAGGAGACTCTCCTCCATGGACTGGGCACCATATAATTGGTTAAAAAAAAAAGAATTAAAATAAAAAATAGTCATATACTCACCTTCGATGGCCCCCGCAGTCTTCCCGCCTCTCAGGTGCATGCTTCCGCTTCCGTTCCTATAGATGGTGTGGTGAAGGACCTGCGATGACGTCGCGGTCTTGTGATTGGTCGCATGACCGCTCATGTGACCGCTCACGTGACCGCGATGTCATCGAAGGTCCTGCACACACACACCATCTATAGGAACAGACACCGCTGAGGAGATCGGCTGTCTGCAGGTGAGTATAACCTTTTTGTTATTATTTTTAAACATTCTATCTTTTACTATTGATGCTGCATAGGCAGCATCTATAGTAAAAAGTTGGTCACACTTGTCAAACACTATGTTTGACAAGTGTGACCAACCTGTCAGTCAGTTTTCCAAGCTATGCTACAGTTCGCTTGGAAAACTTTAGCATTCTGCAAGCTAATTTCACTTGCAAAATGCTAAAAAAAAACGCTAAAAAAATCGGGAAAAAAACGCAAAAAAAAAAAAGGGAATTTCTTGCAGAAAATTTCCGGTTTTCTTCAAGAAATTTCTGCAAGAAATCCTGACGTGTGCACATACCCTAAACGCTACAGGATCCACAGAGACGAGACATACTGGGAGACATGGTGCCTGCTACTTTCTTCTGTGATTTCCTGAACTTTATCCCTGGGACACTGGCCAGTTGATTTTGCTAGATCTTTCAAGCCATACAGAGATACATGTATATGAAAGCTAACTGTGAGTATTGAGCATGCCGGCAATTACTGGCAGAGTAGAGCTTCTCTGGTTTAATACATACACTCACCGGCCACTTTATTAGGTACACCATGCTAGTAACGGGTTGGACCCCCTTTTGCCTTCAGAACTGCCTCAATTCTTCGTGGCATAGATTCAACAAGGTGCTGGAAGCATTCCTCAGAGATTTTGGTCCATATTGACATGATGGCATCACACAGTTGCCGCAGATTTGTCGGCTGCACATCCCAAAGATGCTCCATACAAGGCAGGATGGATCCATGCTTTCATGTTGTTTACGCCAAATTCTGACCCTACCATCCGAATGTCGCAGCAGAAATCGAGACTCATCAGACCAAGCAACGTTTTTCCAATCTTCTACTGTCCAATTTCGATGAGCTTGTACAAATTGTAGCCTCAGTTTCCTGTTCTTAGCTGAAAGGAGTGGTACCCGGTGTGGTCTTCTGCTGCTGTAGCCCATCTGCCTCAAAGTTCGACGCACTGTGCGTTCAGAGATGCTCTTAGGCCTACCTTGGTTGTAACGGGTGGCGATTTGAGTCACTGTTGCCTTTCTATCAGCTCGAACCAGTCTGCCCATTCTCCTCTGACCTCTGGCATCAACAAGGCATTTCCGCCCACAGAACTGCCGCTCACTGGATTTTTTTTCTTTTTCGGACCATTCTCTGTAAACCCTAGAGATGGTTGTGCGTGAAAATCCCAGTAGATCAGCAGTTTCTGAAATACTCAGACCAGCCCTTCTGGCACCAACAACCATGCCACGTTCAAAGGCACTCAAATCACCTTTCTTCCCCATACTGATGCTCGGTTTGAACTGCAGGAGATTGTCTTGACCATGTCTACATGCCTAAATGCACTGAGTTGCCGCCATGTGATTGGCTGATTAGAAATTAACTGTTAACAAGAAGTTGGACAGGTGTACCTAATAAAGTGGCCAGTGAGTGTATGTATTACAATGTTTCTTGTACTTCTTTGCCATAACAAAGAATATAGTATTATTTTTACTTATACTTTACTATCCATAGCAAGCAGGGGTGTACACAGGATTTTCTCAAGAGGCAGGGTGAAAAAACTTGTGAAGTTTTCCACTTTTAGAACAGTGGATCCCAAACATTGCCTGTCATGTAATAAAAAAATCAGTATTCACCCTCCACAAGTCCAGTAGTGAGGCTATGTCACATCGGCTGCTCACATCACCGCTGCAGCCAAACACTGAGCAAATTGGCTTAGCATTGGCTACATATGGTAATAGTGCCCCTCATAATAACAGTACCCCCTTGTCTCCAACTGCAACATGAAAAACTCCCCTAAATCTCATCGTGTGAACACAGCCTTGGTCTGTAAGGTGATGAAAGGCTTACTCACTTATGGCGGAGCATACCTAAGCCAGTCCCCTGAATACTGTACAGTGGTGTCATGTATAACCCATGAAACAGCATACAGAGAACCTGTGTCGGCGAATAGGAGTGCTGTGAGACCAGAAAATGAACGCTTGGAATATATTTAAACCTTGATTTCTAGCCACTATTACTGATGCACTGCACAACTCCCCACGGCTACTAGTGCAAGCTTCACCAGCAGGGCACAACGCCCCTGTGCCAATCTGTGGCTGCCCCTGTATATGTAGGTAATAGCAACACATCCGAAATATTCTAGTCTCTCATATCTACTAGAAGTTCAGGAAACATTTTATACACATTGGTAATGATCCGGCAGTGGGTGGACAGCGGAAAATTACAGATTGATAGCATCAGAGACAGTTTTGGTCAACAAACCCCAGAGCACTTCCTCCCGACTTCCCAGCCCTCCACCTCCAAAACCAACTTCTCCACCATTACAGAAGATCAACTCTCCACTCTACTCTCAAGATCGCATCTCACCACCTGTGCACTTGACCCGCTCCCATCCCACCTCATCCCAAACCTCACCAGTCTTCATCCCAACCCTAACACATCTCTTCAACCTATCTCTAACAACTGGTGTTTTCCCCTCAAGCTTTAAACATGCCTCCATCACACCTATCCTCAAAAAGCCCTCTCTTGACCCATCCTCTGTATCTAGCTATCGCCCTATATCACTTCTCCCTTATGCCTCCAAACTACTGGAACGACACGTCTACCTTGAACTGTCCTCCCATCTCTCTTCTTGCTCCCTCTTTGACCCCTTTCAATCTGGCTTCCGGTCACACCATTCCACTGAAACTGCCCTAACTAAGGTCACCAATGACCTCTTAACCGCCAAGAGCAAGCGACACTACTCTGTTCTCCTCCTCCTCGACCTGTCGGCTGCCTTTGACACAGTGGACCATTCCCTATTATTACAGACCCTCTCATCCCTTGGCATCACAGACTTGGCCCTATCCTGGATCTCGTCATACCTAACAGACCAGACATTCAGCGTCTCCCACTCACACACCACCTCCTCACCTCGCCCCCTATCTGTCGGAGTCCCACAAGGTTCAGTCCTTGGGCCCCTGCTCTTCTCCATTTACACCTTTGGCCTGGGACAGCTCATAGAATCTCATGGCTTTCAGTATCACCTCTATGCTGATGACACACAGATCTACATCTCTGGACCAGATATCACCTCCCTACTAACCAGAATCCCTCAATGTCTGTCTGTTTCATCCTTCTTCTCCGTTAGATTTCTGAAACTTAACATGGACAAAACAGAATTCATCATCTTTCCCCCATCTCACGCGACCCCAACGAACCTAACCATTACAGTAAATGGCTCCCCACTCTCCCCAGTCCCACAAGCTCACTGCCTCGGGGTAATCCTTGATGCTGATCTCTCCTTCAAACCACATATCCAAGCCCTTTCCACTTCCTGCCGACTTCAACTCACAAATATTTCACGAATCCGTTCATTCCTCAACCAAGAATCTGGAAAAACCCTAGTCCATGCCCTCATCATCTCTCGCCTTGACTACTGCAACCTCCTGCTCTGTGGCCTCCCCTCGAACACTCTCGCACCCCTCCAATCTATTCTAAATTCTGCTGCCCGACTAATCCACCTGTCCCCCCGCTATTCCCCTGCCTCTACCCTCTGTCAATCCCTTCACTGGCTCCCCATTGCCCAGAGACTCCAGTACAAAACCCTAACCATGACATACAAAGCCATCCACAACCTGTCTCTTCCATACATCTGTGACCTCGTCTCCCAGTACTTACCTACAAACAACCTCCGATCCTCACAAGATCTCCTTCTCTACTCCCCTCTTATCTCCTCTTCCCACAATCGTATACAAGATTTCTCTCGCGTATCACCCCTACTCTGGAACCCTCTACCACAACACATCAGACTCTCGCCTACCATCGAAATCTTCAAAAAGAACCTGAAGACCCACCTCTTCCGACAAGCCTACAACCTGCAGTAACCACCGTTCAACCAAACCGCTGCATGACCAGCTCTATCCTCACCTACTGTATTCTCACCCATCCCTTGTAGATTGTGAGCCTTCGCGGGCAGGGTCCTCGCTCCTCCTGTACCAGTTATGACTTGTATTGTTTAAGATTATTGTACATGTTTTTATTATGTCTACCCCTCCTCACATGTAAAGCGCCATGGAATAAATGGCGCTATAACAATAAATAATAATAAAGCAGCCACATTATTCTTAGGGCTCATTCATATGACCGTATTTTCGGCCGACTGCTGCTTGTGAAAAAAAAACGGACCACACTCGGACCAGTGTTATACAATGGTGCAGCATTCACTAAGTTATAGAATCATAGAATGTTAGAGTTGGAAGGGACCTCCCGGGTCATGTGGTCCAACCCCCTGCTCAAAGCAGGATTCACTAAATCATCCCAGACAGATGTCTGTCCAGCCTCTGTTTGAAGACTTCCATGGAAGGATAACTCACCACCTCTCGTGGCAGCCTGTTCCACTCATCGATCACCCTGTCAAAAAGTTTTTTCTAATATCTAATCAGTGTCTCTTCCCATTCAGTTTCACCCCATTGCTTCTAGTCTTTCCTTGTGCATATGAGAATATTGAGATATTTGTAGACAGTAATTAAGTGTTACATCTATACTCACCCCTGTCGGCGCCACGGTCACCGCTTCTTCCTCCTTTTCGGCCGGCGCTCCCGCGTCACTCCTGGCTCCTTCCTGGTCCGGGTCCCGGCGTGTGTCTCTGCGTGCGCATCGGTGCGCCTCCCCTCTGCTGCCTGTCAAGCGCCCGATCTCCTATCTTCTCCTTAGGGACCGGGCGCGCGCACACTCCTCCACTACATCCCTGGCTACGACCTGACCCGGCAGCATTGCTGGGCCAATAGGAAGCAGCCACTTAGTATTTCAGGCCGCCCTTCCTTTGTGAAGTGCCTGATTGTTAAGTTAATCTTACCAGAGTTCCTCTGTGTTTTGGCTCTGCACTCAGGTCCATTGCTTACTCCGTCTAGTCCTGGTTTCCTGCCCTGTGTTCCGTTTCTCATCCTAGGAGCTCCCTATCCTGCTGCTACCATTTCCGTGGTTCTTCCCCACGTCTCCTTGTGTTCTCTCCCTCGTTATTTTCTATCTTCTCCTCTGGAGCCGATCCCTGGTCCTGGCATCCGTAGTACTAGTTACCTTCGAACTTGCTCCCTAACTATCCCTGTATAGGGGTTGTCCAATCTGGTTCGCTCGCTCAAGGGAGGTTCGGTATTACGGTCCAGTGGGTCCACTCTTGTCTTTTGCCCCCCCTAGCGTAACAGTACAATCAGGCCATGGATCCCGCCGGGGCCTCAGCTCAGAAGGAGTTGGTTTTTCTACGAGAAAACCAGACCCGCATTATGTCTTTTATGAAGACAATGGACTCCCGTTTGTCCGCCTTACAGGCCGTGGATCCTAGTAACGCCTCTCAGTTAGCGGGTCTCCAGCAAAAGTTGGTCCAGCAACGGGATACCCAAGCTCACATTTTGTCTTATATGGCCTCTGTTGATGACCATTTGCTCACTTTGCAAACCTCCTCGCGCACCCCTGATCCTCTGCCAGTTTCTTCTCCTCGTTTAGCCAAACCTCCTCGCTATGGCGGAGATCCCAAGCTTTGTCGAGGTTTCCTCAATCAATGTCGTCTACATTTTGAGCTGCTGCCTCAGCAGTACCCTACCGATCGGGCCAAAGTGGCTTTTATCGAGTTCCACTTAGAGGGAGAGGCTCTATCTTGGGTAAATCCTCTTTGGGAGCGAGACGATCCGGTGGTGTCTAGTATAGCCATCTTTTTGAACACCTTCCGGAGGGTCTTTGATGAACCTGGCCATCTCGCTTCTACTACAGAATCGCTCTTTAATTTACAGAAGAGTTCCCTCACTGTCGGGCAATACGCTATCCAATTCCCCATATTGTCGTCTGAACTAGGCTGGAACATTGAGGCGTTGGTAGAGGCTTTTTGGAGAGGATTGTCCGGCAAGATTAAGGATGAACTTGCTGGCCGAGATACTCCGATTACGTTGGAGGATCTCATTTCTCTTGCTACGCGTATAGATTTGTGCTTTCAGGAGCGCTCTCGAGAGGTTGCTAGGGAGAGGAGACCCATTAGGCCATCATCTTCTTCTGTCTCTAGACCACCTAGTCCTCGGCCCTCTAGTTCTGCCTCTGGTGCCATCCTGGAACCTATGCAAGTTGACCGGGTGAAGTTGGCTGAACGTCATCGTAGAGAGAGGTTGGCACAGGGCTTGTGCTTATACTGTGGGGGAGCGTCGCATTTTCTTCGTTCTTGTCCTGAGAGGCCGGGAAACGCCTCCACCTAGGTCAGGTAGGAGAGGCCTCCTTAGGTGTATCTGTTTCCTCTCCACCCCTTACCCTTTCTGTTTTGATTATCCAAGGTCAGAGACGTGGTTCAGAGGTTGCGTATGTGGATTCGGGTGCGGCAGGCAACTTCATCCGGCTAAAGGAGGTGAAGAAGTATCGGATTCCCGTGATCTCCCTTGAACATCCTCGTATGATTGCCTCTGTAGATGGAAGACTTTTGCAAGAGACTGTCGTCGTGGTCACTGAGGAACTAGTTCTTCAAGTAGGAGCCTTACATCAAGAGAAAATTGCCTTTTACGTCTTGCCCAACTTGTCCCATGCCTTACTCCTTGGTCTTCCATGGCTTCGGACACATGAACCCGTTTTGGACTGGCGCACCGGCGAGGTTCTCCGATGGGGACATCCATGTCAAGAGAGATGCTTAGGGTCCGTTCGTCCGATCATTTCTTCTCAACCTTCTTCTGGTCTGGCTGGCCTGCCTTCCGCCTATTGGTCTTTTGAGGATGTATTTGATAAAAAGGAGGCTGAGTCCTAACCACCTCACCGTCCCTATGACTGCCCAGTGGAACTACGACCAGGGTCCATCCCGCCAAGAGGTCGAATCTACCCGCTCTTTCCAGCTGAGACGTCTGCCATGTCCGAATATATCCGTGAGAATCTCGCTAAGGGGTTTATACGTAAATCCTCTTCTCCCACAGGTGCCAGCTTCTTCTTCGTAAAAAAGAAAGATGGTTCTCTCCGGCCGTGCATTGATTACCGGGGTCTGAATGAGATGACTATTAAGAATAAGTATCCTCTACCGCTCATTCCTGAGCTCTTCGACTGTCTACGAGGGGCCCGTGTATTTTCTAAATTAGATTTACGTGGAGCTTATAACCTCATTCGAATCCGACCTGGTGACGAGTGGAAGACCGGATTTAATACCCGGGATGGTCATTACGAGTACCTTGTCATGCCGTTTGGTCTGTGTAACGCACCTGCGGTTTTTCAAGAATTTGTCAACGACATCTTCCGGGACTTGCTTTACTCCTGCATTGTGGTCTATCTGGACGATATCCTCTTTTTCTCTCCTGATTTATCCTCCCACCGGAGAAGTGTTCGTCTGGTGCTGCAACGATTACGGGAGAACCGGCTTTACGCTAAGATGGAGAAGTGCATCTTCGAGCAAGCCTCTTTACCCTTCCTAGGTTATATCGTTTCTGAAGCTGGCTTGGAAATGGATCCTGAAAAACTTTCGGCAATTCTCCAGTGGCCCTGGCCAATTGGAGTAAAAGCGATCCAACGCTTCCTCGGGTTTGCCAACTATTATCGTCAGTTTATTCCGCATTTTTCATCTGTGACCAAGCCTATCTCGTGCCTTACATGGAGAGGACTCAGTTCTGCAACCTGGTCTCCGGAGGCTGAGGATTATTTCCTAAGTCTTAAACGGTCTTTTGCAGCTGCGCCTGTTTTACATCGACCCGAGGCAAACAAACCGTTTGTTCTGGAAGTGGACGCATCTTCTATTGGTGCTGGTGCGGTTCTGTCCCAAAGATCCTCTACTGGGCGGTTGGTTACCTGCGGATTCTTTTCTAAGGCCTTTTCATCTGTGGAGTGTAACTATTCCATTGGAGACTGGGAACTGCTAGCCATTAAAATGGCCTTGGAGGAGTGGCGCTACTTACTGGAGGGGGCAGTCCATCCTTTTACTATCTTCACGGACCATAAGAATCTTTCCTACCTTCAGTCCGCTCAGAGGCTAAATCCCCGGCAGGCCAGGTGGTCTCTATTCTGTACCCGTTTCGATTTCAAGTTGCACTTTCGTCCTGTCTGAAGAACGTCAAAGCCGATGCATTATCTCGATCTCTTCAACCTTCCGATTTGGAGGAGAGTCCTTCGCACATAATTGATCCATCCAAAGTTGTTACTGTGGCTCCCGTAGATCTGATCATTCCACCTCCAGGCAAAACCTTCATTCCTGAGGTTCATAGGAGGACGATTCTACGTTGGGGACATTCTTTCAAGATCTCTGGTCATGTGGGCATTAAAAAGACTCTGGATCTCATTTCTCGGTTCTATTGGTGGCCTTCTCTCCGTCAGGATGTGATCGATTTCACTGCCTCGTGTTCTTCTTGTGCTAAGATCAAAGTTCCCAGACGTTTACCTTCGGGACTTCTACTCCCATTGCCGGTTCCATCATTCCCATGGCAACATGTCGCTTTGGATTTTATCACAGATCTGCCTCGCTCCTCCGGGTATTCTACCATTCTGGTGGTAGTGGACCGCTTTTAAAAAATGGCGCACTTTGTTCCGCTGCTAGGACTGCCTTCTGCTCCCGAATTAGCTAAGCTCTTTGTTCAGCACATCTTTCGACTTCACGGTTTTCCCCTACATATTGTATCTGATCGCGGAGTTCAATTTACATCTCGATTCTGGAGGGCTTTGTGTGGTCTCTTGGAGGTAAAGTTAGACTTCTCTGCATACCATCCGCAAACCAACAGCCAAGTAGAACGAGTAAATCAAGTGCTGTCTTCTTATCTGCGTCACTTCACTAAAGGTACCTTCACATTAAGCGACTTTAAAACGATATCGCTAGCGATCCGTGACGTTGCAGCGTCCTGGCTAGCGATATCATTGTGTTTGACACGCAGCAGCGATCAGGATCCCGCTGTGAGATCGCTGGTCGTTGCTGAAAGTCCAGAACTTTATTTCGTCGCTGGATCTCCCGCTGACATCGCTGAATCGGTGTGTGACATCGATCCAGCGATGTCTTCACTGGTAACCAGGGTAAACATCGGGTTACTAAGCGCAGGGCCGCGCTTAGTAACCCAATGTTTACCCTGGTTACCATTGTAAATGTAAAAAAAAAACAACACATACTCACATTCCGGTGCCCGGCGTCCGCTTCCCTGCACTCCTCCTGCATCCTGTGTAAGTGCCGGCCGTAAAGCAGAGAGGTGACGTCACCGCTCTGCTCTGTGGGAGATGCCGGAGATGTTCGGCGCTGACACAGGATGCAGGAGGAGTGCAGGGAAGCGGACGCCGGGCACCGGAATGTGAGTATGTGGTTTTTTTTTTTACTTTTACAATGGTAACCAGGGTAAACATCGGGTTACTAAGCGCGGCCCTGCGCTTAGTAACCCGATGTTTACCCTGGTTACCAGGGGACATCGGCATCGTTGTGTGACAGCTCTCCAGCGACCACACAACGACTAAACAGCAACGCTGCAGCGATCGGCATCGTTGTCTGTATCGCTGCAGCGTCGCTTAGTGTGAAGGTACCTTTACTCTCATCAAGATAACTGGTCTGGACTTCTTCCGTGGGCTGAGTTCGCCTATAATAACCATCCTAACGAATCTTCTGGCAAATCTCCATTCTTTGTTGTTTTCGGCATGCATCCCAACATTCCTTTACCGATTTCTGTCTCTTCCGGAGTCCCGGCAGCTGATTCCGAGGTCTTAGAATTTTCCAGAGTCTGGCTTGAGACTAAAGAGGCACTTGGAAGAGCCAGTGAACGCATGAAAAGACATGCCGACAAGAGGCGCCTTGATGCTCCAACTTATCTTCCGGGCGAGAGGGTTTGGCTTTCTTCTAAATATATCAGACTGAAGATACCTTCCTACAAGTTGGGTCCTCGTTACATTGGTCCTTTTGGAGTCCTCTGCCACATCAACGATGTGTCCTACAAGCTGAGGTTGCCTGCTTCGCTCCGCATTCCCAACGCTTTCCACGTTTCTCTCCAAAAACCAGTCATTCTTAATCGTTTTCATCCTACTTCCGACTCCTCTCCTCTCCCGGTCAGTGCCGATATTTTTGAGGTAAAAGATATTTTAGCTTCCAAAAAGGTCAGGGACAAAACCTTCTTCTTAATTGATTGGAAAGGGTTTGGGCCCGAGGAGAGATCTTGGGAACCTCAGGAGAACATTAATGCACCTCATATTCTTAAGAGATTTTTGTCCAAGAAGGGTAGGGGAGGATCTAAGAGAGGGGGTAATGTTACATCTATACTCACCCCTGTCGGCGCCACGGTCACCGCTTCTTCCTCCTCTTCGGCCGGCGCTCCCGCGTCACTCCCGGCTCCTTCCTGGTCCGGGTCCCGGCGTGTCTCTGCGTGCGCGTCAGCATGCCTCCCCTCTGCTGCCTGTCACGCGCCCGGTCTCCTCCTATCTTCTCCTTAGGGACCGGGCGCGCGCACACTCCTCCACTACATCCCTGGCTACGACCTGACCCGGCAGCATTCCTTGGCCAATAGGAAGCAGCCACTTAGTATTTCAGGCCGCCCTTCCTTTGTGAAGGCGCCTGATTGTTAAGTTAATCTTACCAGAGTTCCTCTGTGTTTTGGCTCTGCACTCAGGTCCATTGCTTACTCCGTCTAGTCCTGGTTTCCTGCCTTCCTGCCCTGTGTTCCGTTTCTCATCCTAGGAGCTCCCTATCCTGCTGCCACCGTTTCCGTGGTTCTTCCCCACGTCTCCTTGTGTTCTCTCCCTCGTTATTTTCTATCTTCTCCTCTGGAGCCGATCCCTGGTCCTGGCATCCGTAGTACTAGTTACCTTCGAGCTTGCTCCCTAACTATCCCTGTATAGGGATTGTCCAACCTGGTTCGCTCGCTCGAGGGAGGTTCGGTATTACGGTCCAGTGGGTCCACTCTTGTCTTTTGCCCCCCCTAGCGTAACATTAAGTCTCCTCTCAGTCTACTTTTTTGCACGATAAACATTCCCAAATCCTGTAAACGTTCCTCATAGGACATGGTTTGCAGACCAGTCACCATTCTGATCGCTCTTCTCTGAACTTGCTCCAATTTGTTGATGTCTTTTTTAAAATGTGGTGCCCAAAACTAGACACAGTATTCCAAGTGAGTTTTGACCAAAGAGGAGTAGAGGGCAATAACAACTTCACGTGATCTATACAGTATGCTTCTGTTAATACATCCCAGAATTGTATTTGGCCTTTTTGCTGCTGCATCACACTGTTAACTCATGTTCAGTCTGTGATCTATTAGTATACCCAAGTCTTTTTCACATGTGCTGTTGCTTAGCCATAGGCGGGCTGGAAAGCACACTTACCAATGCATCCCAGAGCAAACACCCCTCATGCGAGCCCGAATGTGTTTGGGCTTGGCTGCACCCCGAAAAATATAGTGCGAAAAATATACAAAAATAGTGAGGTATCGGTTGATATTTTGGTCAAAATACGCAAGCTTGTGACCCACGCCAAGGTTCCCCACGCTTACGAGTCCTACACTAAACTAAATAGCAAAGCCACTAAAGACTCAAGGTCTCCAAAAAGTCAATTCAAAACAGCAGAAAAAAAAGGCAGCAACACTTGACATTCTGTTAGTTGCTGCCCACTGCTCCAGTTTATTTATATATTTTTGAATCCTCTCTATTCACTAGTATTAGCTATCACTCCTAGCTTTGTGTTATCTGCAAATTTAATCAGTTTTCCCTCAGTTCATTCATCTAAATCATTGATAAAGATGTTGAACAATACAGGGCCAAGGACAGAGCCCTGTAGTACCCCACTGATACATTCTTCCAACTGGATGTGCAGCCATATACTACCACTCTTTGGGTCCGATCACTAAGCCAGTTATGAATCCACCTAACTGTTTCCTTGTCCATTCTATACTTAGTCATTTTTTCGATAAGGATTGTGTGAGATACTTTTAACCCGTATGTGTATCCACATTGTACTGCCATATAGTCCGTCATCACTTAGCAGCAGGTTCCATCTCTGCACGGTGGACCCCGGGCGGCGAACGCACCTTATTATTATTATTATTCATTTTTATAGCGCCATTTATTCCATGGCGCTTTACATGTGAAATACGGGGCAAATATAGACAAATACATTAAACATGAGCACAAACAAGGCACACGGGTACATAAGGAGAGAGGACCCTGCCTGCGAGGGCTCACAGTCTGCAGGGGATGGGTGATGATACACTAGGAGAGGGCAGAGCTGGTTGTGCGGCGGTTCAGTAGGTTCAGGATCACTGCAGGCTGTAGGCTTGTCGGAAGAGGTGAGTCTTCAGGTTCTTTTTTGAAAGTTTCTGATGGGGCGTTAGTCATCCTTATCTCTCTTATTCTAAGCTCCTTTCAGCTACTTTATGACCACAAATTGAATAGTAATGTGCCGTGAAACAAGGAGCCTGTGAAAATGGGCAAGATTTGTAATGAAGCAACAGTGGAGAAATGTTTTTAGATTTTTATACAACAACTTCAGTAAAAATGGCTTGAGCTGTGGATTTCCCACCAATAATAATGATGGCAGGGAGGACTGACAGTGATAGGAGATGGGAGGACTGACAGTGATAGGAGATGGGAGGACTGACAGTGATAGGAGATGGGAGGACTGACAGTGATAGGAGATGGGAGGACTGACAGTGATAGGAGATGGGAGGTGTCATGAACCGGGAGTGTTTGGTTGCCCCAGTTCTTTCTTCAGGAATTTATTTATATCCCACTTCCCAGTTCCAGTTTGGAACTTGCCGCTCTCTGTTGCCCCCCATACCCTCAGGTCAGTTAGGGAAATGCACCTAAGGTAAATACTCGCCAGAAAGGCTGCCTGGTCATGTACCTGCTATTGGGCATGCTGCAGTGAAGGCGATATACTTATTCCCCGCCACAGTCGGGCAATACTCTTATAAACCCCTTTCTGTCACTGCCAGCTATACCTCACAAGCTCGATATGCTCTGCTGCCACCAGCTCCTATTCCTATGATTAATAGCGGGTCAGGAGCCAACCCAATCAGTAGAGTAATTTACTTCAGAGGACGTTGGAGGTAGTATTAGATCAAGGAAAACGAAGCTAGTAAATATTATAACTTTTACGCCAAAAAGATTAGGCAGTGTTTACAAAGAGTATAAAAAAATGATATTACAAGATGAGAAAATTATAGTATGTACAGAACAATTACAAAATAAAATGGATTAATGATGAAAAACACTTAAAAGTTCTCTCAAATAATGGAAGGCCATGTGGCTGGGGGAAGGGCGACACATCTCAATGCATCAGAGCTGATTGCAGAGCTTTTGCTAGGCTGGTTTCACATGTGCGGTTGTGTCTGCAGCATTTATGCCGCAATTTTCCGCATGTGTCGTGTATTCCTATCTTTAACATTAGGGACGCAGGTGCCTGCGATTGGATATGTTTTGCCACTTTTGACGACGCATGCGTCATTTTGTTGTCTGCGGTAAATGCTACATATTGTAATTTCAGGGGTGTGAATTTGCCACCTCGAAACGTGTGCGGTTGTTAGCGGAAGGAATGCGGCGAAAAAACGCATTACAGTCTATGACAACGCATGCATTCACAAGCACATGCGTTTGTGAACGCATGTCTAGACACTGATTAGCCACCCCCCACATACAAACTGATAAAAGGAGGGAGTGGGCATTTGCAGTCCACAACTCTGCACACTGGACGAAGCTCTGAGACTGGAAAGAACCTGTGAGGAATCTCCACTTTGGACAATGTGAGTATCAAAGCCAATGTCTGTATTTTCTTTTTTCTCTCTCTATATGTCCTAATAATTTCTGTCTCTTTTTTTCTTGCTGCATGCAGCAGAATGTCATCATCTTCTTCTCAGGAGCGTCTTGGACCTGAACAAGGTGGAAATGACAGTGAAGTGAGTCTTCACCTCTTCAGATTGGTAAGTATTCTCTGTCGCATCTACACGTGACAATTTTTTTTTTCTTTTTCAGAAAAGTTCTTCAACTGCAGAGGCCGAGCAGGAGTAGCGTGGACACAGTCGTGTGGCAAGGTGGCGTGTAAGTATACCTGATTGATTGGACTCTGTTTATTGTATCCTGACTTTACTATTCTTGACTGTTCATTTCTTTACTTTGCTTTCTTTACTTTTTTCCTCTTGACTTTTTTTTTCTTGACTTTGAATGTTCTTGCCTGTTTTCTGTCTCTGTTGTTTTCTTTCTTTTCCTTATGTTAATGTCTCCCACGTTAATGTATTTTTTTATTTTCTAGGTTCCGGAACGTGATGAGGACCTCATTGATAACAATATCCTCATCTCCCTGGTCCATGAGTGAGTCACGTTGTGGGACACCCGGGTTCCGCAGCACTCGGACAACGTGATGATCCAGCGGCTATGGAATGAGGTGGCCCAAGCGATGTGGGATGGCTGGGACAACGCCCCGGCTCGGGTCCGCAAGGCATTTCGTAAGTATTGCAATGCGGTGTGATGCAGCAGTGACCTTGGCCGGGATCACAAAACTGTGTGTGATGAGAGAATCTCCTGAGAGTTTCTCTAATCTCACACAGTTGTGTGATCCCAGCCAAAAGTGCAGCAGCATCACCTGGACCCTGGCATGCATTTCACCACCAGCATGCAGCAGCACCCGGACCCTAGAATAGCTTTCACCACCACCAAGATGCAGCAGCAGCACCCTGACCCTGGCATGGCCTTCCCCACCATGCAGCAGCAGCCAGACCCTGGCATGGCCTTCCCCACCGCCACCATGCAGCAGCATCAGCCGGACCCTGGCATGGCCTTCCCCACCACCACCACCACCACCACCATGCAGCAGCACAAGCACCATGACAGGTCGGCCACCATGACCAGGCCGCAAGAAACAAGCCCACCGAGGCTCCCCAGACCGCACTGCCGATCCCAAAAAGGTAAAGGGAAAAAGAAAAAGCAGCGGACTATTGCTTTCCCTCCCCCTCACCTCCCAATGTGTCTGTGATGTCAGGTTTGTCTTGCCCTTCCAGTGTGTCTCTGCCTTCCCATGCCTCTAGCACCATCCCTGAACTCCCTGACCCCACTAGTTTAATTGCCCCTTCTCCTGCAACCCCTGGGTCTTCTTCATCCAGCCAGGCCTCACAGCTACACACCCCCCAGTTCCGTCACTCTACCCCAAGCCGGCGCAGTTAATTTTCTTTTGGTTAAAATAAATGTTAATAGTTTTTTGCCCCCAATACTGTTTGGTTATTTTGTATTTCGCCGCTGGCAACACACACCGTGAGCCGAATAAACACACTGCGCCGTACACTTTTTTGCCACCTCATAGCTCCAGGAGTTAAGTAGAACACTGCAGCTTTCTGTGTTTGGTATGGAGCTATAAGTTGTCAAAAACTAATACTACTTGTATTTTCTCCATAATCTCTTCAGTCTGCTTAATTTAGGTGACGCACACTGAAGAGACAATGGCGGTAATACAAAGCAGATCTATACTCAACACGTCATGTGTCATAAATAGTGAGTTCATGATGCACAAAACTCTGCGTCTTGAACTCATTATTTATGACACCTGACCTGGTGAGTAGAGAACTGCCTTGTATAACCTCCATTTTCTCTTCAGTGTACTACATAATCTATTTCACATAAACTGAAGACAAGATGGAGGTCATACAAAGCATATCTATACTCACCTGGACAGGTGTCAGAAATAGTGAATTCATGAGGCTGGGTGGTGCATCATGAAGTCATTATTTCTCACACATGAACTGGTGAGTATAGATCTGCTTTGTATTATTCCTCCATTGTCTCTTCAGTCTGTGTGCAATAGATACTGCAGAAGAGATTCAGGATGTAATTATGTTAACTACCTTACTACTAACAACATAAGAGGTTTTTAGAGGAAAGACATAGGAGACTCGGTACAGGTATCAAAACACATTGTTTACTAAAGGGAACCTGTCACCCCCAAAATCGATGGTGAGGTAAGCTCACCGTCATCAGGGGCTTATCTACAGCATTCTGTAATGCTGTAGATAAGCCCCCGATGTTACCTAAAAGAGGAGAAAAAGAGGTTAGATTATACTCACCCAGGGGCGGTCCCGCTGCGGTCCGGGTCCGATGGGTGTCTCAGGTCCGCTCCGGCGCCTCCTATCTTCATTCCATGACGTCCTCTTCTGGTCTTCACGCCGCGGCTGCAGTGCAGGCATACTTTGTCTGCCCTGTTGAAGGCAGAGCAAAGTACTGCATTGCGCAGGCCAGAGAGGCCCGGCGCCTGCGCACTGCAGTACTTTGCTTTGCCCTCAACAGGGCAGACAAAGTACGCCTGCGCTGCAGCCGCGGCGTGAAGACCAGAAGAGGACGTCATGGAATGAAGATGGGAGGCTCCGGACCGGACCTGACACACCCATCGGACCTGACACACCCATCGGACCCGGACCGCAGCAGGACCGCCCCTGGGTGAGTATAATCTAACGTATTTTTCTCCTCTTTCAGGTAACATTGGGGGCTTATCTACAGCATTACAGAATGCTTTAGATAAGCCGCTGATGACGGTGAGCTTACCTCAACATCGATTTAGGGGGTGACAGGTTCCCTTTAACAAAAAATATTAGTAACATTTAAAACATAACTGGTACAGACCCACACCCAACAGCACATTTTACACAATATTATCTTGCCATGGCACACATCCGATGTCAGAAACAAAATAGGCAGCAAATTGATCCCGCATGTGGGCAACTTCAACAGTTGACCGCAGAGGGTGATGTTGGTAATCTGGCAATGGGTTTGCAACTGGTTCATCCAATTCAATGTTGGGTCACTCCTTAGCCATTATGTAATTGTGGAGAACCAAACAGGCTTTGACAACCTCATCGACTGTCTCCATTTTTAGATTAATGGCTGTCCCAAGAATGCGCCATTTTGATACAAGAATCCCAAAGTAACACTCAACTGTTCTTCGGGCCCTGGTCATTCTGTAGTTATGAATCCTTTTAGTGTGGTTCAAGACCCGCCTGGAATATGGCTTCAGTAGGTTTTCACACATCTGAAAGACCTCATCCCCAACCATAACAAATGGCATCGGTGGGTCTTGAGTGTTGGGGAGAGCTAGTGGTAGGGGAAAATTTAAATTTTTGCCATACAAACGTCTGCCCATATCCGAGTTCTTGAAAGTCTGGGAGTCATTGCCACGGCCAAAAGCTCCAACGTCCACGGCGATAAAGAGACAGTCTGCATCTACTATTGCCATGAGCACTACAGAAAAATATTTCTTGTAGTTAAAGTACTCGGATCCAGATCTGGCGGGTTTGGTAATCCGTATGTGCTTTCCATCCACCGCTGCCAAACAGTTGGGGAAATTACACACACTCCAGAATTTGTCAGCAATTTCCATCCACATGTCCGCGGTGGGTAGGGGGATAAATTCATCCCTGAGAATGTTCCACAAAGCCCGGCAGGTGTCCGCAACTATTCCAGACAATGTGGAAATTCCAAGCCGGTACTGAAAGTGGAGCGATGATAAGCTCTCTCCGGTAGCCAGGAATCTGAAAGAAAAAAAAAAAAGAAAAAATTACGAACAATTCTATTTATGGTGGTGTTTAACTAAACACATAAAGGAAAATACAAATAATACATGGCAGACCAATAATAATTATGACAGGCATTTGTTTAGAATTATTACACACCTTAGTGTGACCAGGAGACATTTCTCTGCAGGAATCGCTCTACGGAGCTGGGTGTCCTGTCTCCAGATGGCTCCTTGGACACGACCAAGCAAATCCCGAAAAGAGTCTTGAGATATCCTGGTATATTACGGGAATTTGTCCGGGTTGGCATTAAGCTCGCCATATAGCATATGGTAGGCTCCACGACTCTCCCGGAGTTCAATAATGGGGTGTCTCCAAAAACGCCGATGCAGTGTCCTTCTCTGTCTTTTTCGATTTCTTTGTTGCTCCCAAGCAAATGCATAGGCAAGAAACTGCTTGATACTTAAATCCAGGTTTAAATAAAAGCTCTCCATGCGAAGATCCATTATGACACATGATATAGTAGCAAACTGTTAGGATTTCAGCAGTCCAAGGGTCTATATAAAGATATCCGATAATACACGCCCTCTGTAGTCCCATTGGCGGTGTCTGTTTATCTAGATTTTTTTCCTGTTAAATTTTCCACCATGCGCACAGAAAACACAAATGCATGCAAAACGCATGAAAAAGCGTGTAAACATTGCGTTTTTTACCGCATGCGTTACCTTATGTGTCTAAAAAAAGCTGCGTTTGCATGCGGTTTATCGTGCGTTTCAGGTTGCGGATTAAACGCTGCGGATTCTACCGCAAATGTGAAACTAGCCTTAGCTGACTTCCTGGGCAAAAGACACTCCTAAAATGAGGTTGAACCTCTTAGGCTACGTTCACACTTTGCGGGTTTTGCCGCGGATCCGCAGCGGATTTGACACTGCGGATCCGCAGCAGTTTTCCATGCAGGGTACAGTACAATGTTACCCTATGGAAAACAAAACCCGCTGTGCCCACGCTGCGGATTTCCGCGGAAAAAGCCGCGCGGCTTTTCTGCGGAAAAAAAGAAGGAGCATGTCACTTCTTGGTGCAGAATCGCAGCGATTCTGCACCCATAGAAATGCATTGATCCACTCACTTTCCGCATGGGGCTGTGCCCACGTTGCGGGAAGTTAAGCGGATAATGTGCAGATGGTACCCGGGATGGAGGAGAGGAGACTCTCCTCCAGGCCCTGGGAACCATATTTTGGTGTAAAAAAAAGAATTAAAATAAAAAATGATGCTATACTCACCTCTCAGCGCTGCCCGCGGCGTCCGGTGTCAGTTGCTGTGCGAGCAGGACCTGTGGTGACGTCGCGGTCACATGACCGTGATGACGCCGCGGTCACATGACCGTGACGTCACGAAGGTCCTTGTCGGCACAGCCGCCTGCAGCACCGAGGAGATCCGGACATCGGGGGGTGAGTATAACCAATTTTTATTATTTTTTACATTACTATTGATGCTGTATATTGCTGCATATGCAGCATCAATAGTATAGGCGGAAACCCGCAGCGGAAACCGCGGAACAAACCGCGATAAATCTGCAGGGATAACCGCAGCGGTTTTGCCCTGCAGATTTATCAATTCCGCTGCGGGATTAACCCGCAGAGCAGGCCGCAAAGTGTGAACGTGGCCTTATACCCTCTGCTCGTGACATCACGGAGGGGCTGGTTACGCCCCTTTGGAAAGTTATGGAAAACCTTCTAAAAGCTCATAGCCGTCATAAGTCTGGTCTGCGAGGCTCGTAGCCAGGCGACAGAACTGTCATTTTACCGAGTATGAAATTGCCATTCATTTAATTCCAAACATGACTTGGCTATGTGACTTGAGTAAGCAGTAATGCATTTCTCAGGTTCTGCTAGGCACTGAGCTCCCAAATCCCACCAGTTGGGAGCCCTGTCCCTGCAGTTTCCAGAAATATGAGCCTGTGAATTTCTGTGTTAATATATTTGGTCTTAAAGGACTACTGTATCTAGACAAAGAGATTGCCATGTTCTGCTACTCTTTACTTTCAGTTTCCCAGCTGCATGCAGGAGGGAGGGGTGGACGAATTAGGCTACGTTCACATTTGCGTTGTGTGTTGCGTCGGCGACGCATCGGCATTGCAACGCACAACGCATGCAAAACGCATGCAAAACGCATTATTTTGTGACGGATGCGTCCTTTTTTTGCTTGATTTTGGACGCACAAAAAATGTAACTTGCTGCGTCCTCTGCGCCCTGACGCATGCGCCGCAGTGACGCATGCGTCACAAAACGCAAGTGCAACGCATGTCCATGCGCCCCCATGTTAAATATAGGGGCGCATGACGCATGCGTCGCCGCAGCGGCGCCCGACGCTGCGTCGCACAGCGCTAATGTGAACGTAGCCTTACACACTGGAGTTTCACGTTCCAGCTGTATTGTCAGCACGGTGAGGAGAAAAGCTGAGGGGGGCAAATCTGCTGCATGTGTCTGGGCTGGTATGTCACTTAGGCTAGGTTCACATTACGTTAACAGCAGCCCGTTTAACACATGCATTAACGGGCTGCTGTTAACGCAAGTGCCGACATTCCATTGCGCTAGCGCAGATAGAGCTAGCAGATGCTCTATCTGCGCTAGCAGATGCTCTATCTGCGCTGGCAGTGACGGACTCGGAAACGCTGCAGCCTGCGTCCCAGGGTCCGTCACTCAATGACAGCACATCGCTAGCGCATGCCCATTGTGGGCGTGCGCTAGCGATGCATCCGACATAGGGCATAATGGCGGTGTTAACGGACTGCGTTACACCGCGCTATGCCGCGGTGTAACGTAGTTCGTCTAATGGACCCCACAGATGCAGTGTGAACCCAGCCTAACAAAGTAAGGAATATGCAGGAGCCCTGAATTTGTGTGCGTACTTTACACAGTCCTAATGAGTGTAGCAGAGCTGTGTATATTCGTTACAGGAGGACTGAGTGATAGGAGATGGGAGGACTGACAGTGATAGGAGATGGGAGGACTGACAGTGATAGGAGATGGGAGGACTGACAGTGATAGGAGTGGGAGGACTGACAGTGATAGGAGATGGGAGGACTGACAGTGATAGGAGTGGGAGGACTGATTATTTCTCTGTATTCCTATCAATCAGTCCTCCCACTCCTATCACTGTCAGTCCTCCCATCTCCTATCACTGTCAGTCCTCCCATCTCCTATCACTCAGTCCTATCAATCAGTCCATGCACAAATGAAGGGAAAGCAGGTACGGCTGCACAGCTGCTGCTGGATCACAAACTGGTTACGGTCCCTCCAGTAGTCAGCTAGGACCTGAAGTCACGGTAGAGGTGCTCGCATGAAGAAGAATCAGCCATCAGGAATACAGAGAAATATACGGCAGCACTCACCGATCCAGATAAGGTGCAAATCTTTATTGAAGACTCTTAAGAAGACATCTCATTCACGGCCCGGGACGGTGGAACAGGAAAGGAGGTGAGCAGGATGTGACGACGGCCGTTTCGCACCTACGTCAGCGCTTCAACGGGTCTAAGGTGTAGGAAGGTAACGTGGATATAAATAGGGAGGGGGGGGAAAGGAAAGGAAAAACCTCCCTGATCACGCTCCTTCCCTGCACCTACTCCGGACAAAATACACATGTGCACAATATACAATACATTTAAAACCAATGGATAAAATCCGGAAACAAAATCCGGAATAAGTACTAACCTTATACAAACTCCCATAGATTATAACGGATATGGTCAAAATGCACGAAATAAGGGAAGGAATTCTCCACTGTCAGAGACGCAGCGAGCATGCCTATATGAGACCTATACGGACTGCTGAAAGGGGATTAAACTCGCGCAGAGGCAAACAGATTATGAATCAAATCAAAATTCAAACATCAGGGGAAAACAAAAATCATAAAATGTTACAAAAAAATAGACATATCAAGCTTGTCATTGAGACCAGCGGGACCCATAGCGCAAGTGCGCATAATCCATTTGGCCTCCTTTCTCAACAATAACTTCTGTAAATCGCCTCCTTGCACAGGTAGGACTACCTTCTCTATCCCGGCGAATCTAAGGACCCCCGGGTCACCCTGATGTACATCTTTAATATTTCAATTAGCCTCGGTACACCCTTCCCTGTCCGGATAGATCGAAAGTGCTCCCTAAAATTCACACAAAGTTGGCGTATAGTCTTACCTATATAGTACCTTTTACAAGGACAAAACAAAACATAAACTACATAGTCGGTCTTACATGAAATAAACTGCTGAACAATATGTCTTATGGGACCAATATTCAACATCTGTCCTGTTATATGGTATTGACATGAAAGGCAATGGCCACAGCGAAAGTTGCCCTTGGGAACTGATTGTTCAAGCCATGAGGTCCTAGGGTTAGAGATACGATTACGGACCAATAGATCTCTCACCCGTGTACTACGTTTATTCGAAATAAGCGGCCCCCCGGCCGCCCTATCAGAAAGATCCTTATCCCTGGCTTAAACATGCCAGTGTTTCCGTATGGATGCTCTAATCTCATGGTCCATTGGACCATATCGAAAACAAAAGGTAAAACGCTGTCCTGAGGATGCCCTGGTAACGTTGGTTCCACCCGATGTCTGTGCGTTAACCCGTTCCATAGCCTCACATAATACGTCATCAGAATAACCCCGCTCACGAAACCTCGCGCATAGGTCATGAGACTGACGTTCAAAACCCGATTGTGTGTTATTAACCCTTCTCGTTCGGAGAAGTTGACTATAGGGTAGTGAGCGTTTAATGTGCGCAGGGTGAAAACTCTTAGAGTGTAATATCCACTGCCACATCTAAAAATTCCAGACGGGAACATCCGAACACTGATGTAAAAGACATCCCCATGGTATTGGAAGTATTGAGGTATCGGACGAATGACTCAAAATCCTCCTCCGTCCCATCCGTCCGTATAGGTCTCATAGGCATGCTCGCTGCGTCTCTGACAGTGGAGAATTCCTTCCCTTATTTCGTGCATTTTGACCATATCCGTTATAATCTATGGGAGTTTGTATAAGGTTAGTACTTATTCCGGATTTTGTTTCCGGATTTTATCCATTGGTTTTAAATGTATTGTATATTGTGCACATGTGTATTTTGTCCGGAGTAGGTGCAGGGAAGGAGCGTGATCAGGGAGGTTTTTCCTTTCCTTCCCCCCCCCCTCCCTATTTATATCCACGTTACTTTCCTACACCTTAGACCCGTTGAAGCGCTGACGTAGGCGCGAAACGGCCGTCATCACATCCTGCTCACCTCCTTTCCTGTTCCACCGTCCCGGGCCGTGAATGAGATGTCTTCTTAAGAGTCTTCAATAAAGATTTGCACCTTATCTGGATCGGTGAGTGCTGCCGTATATTTCTCTGTATTCCTGATGGCTGATTCTTCTTCATGCGAGCACCTCTACCGTGACTTCAGGTCCTAGCTGACTACTGGAGGGACCGTAACCAGTTTGTGATCCAGCAGCAGCTGTGCAGCCGTACCTGCTTTCCCTTCATTTGTGCATATAGTGTTTCTCACAATCGACTAGCACGCTGCGGATTTACACTGTGTATACAGGTCTTGCCCTAAACTCCTCTCCTTCATGATGGAAGGGCTTTCGGTACATACCGATAATATGGATCCTGAGTCTTCCTCCATACGTGTGGGGCTGCAAGCCGGCCGGGAGGACGTGAGTAATTATTTTAAGGAGTGTGAGCAGGTGGACGAAGTACGCATGTTAAGTACTAAGGCCTTGGAGTTTAAACTCATAAATCTTTCTGAGAGAGAGATTAGATTATTTTGGACGAATAACTCTCTCCAGTCATACAAGGATAATGGCATGTTTTAGCCAGGGATAAGGATCTTTCTGATAGGGCGGCCGGGGGGCCGCTTATTTCGAATAAACGTAGTACACGGGTGAGAGATCTATTGGTCCGTAATCGTATCTCTAACCCTAGGACCTCATGGCTTGAACAATCAGTTCCCAAGGGCAACTTTCGCTGTGGCCACTGCCTTTCATGTCAATACCATATAACAGGACAGATGTTGAATATTGGTCCCATAAGACATATTGTTCAGCAGTTTATTTCATGTAAGACCGACTATGTAGTTTATGTTTTGTTTTGTCCTTGTAAAAGGTACTATATAGGTAAGACTATACGCCAACTTTGTGTGAATTTTAGGGAGCACTTTCGATCTATCCGGACAGGGAAGGGTGTACCGAGGCTAATTGAACATATTAAAGATGTACATCAGGGTGACCCGGGGGTCCTTAGATTCGCCGGGATAGAGAAGGTAGTCCTACCTGTGCAAGGAGGCGATTTACAGAAGTTATTGTTGAGAAAGGAGGCCAAATGGATTATGCGCACTTGCGCTATGGGTCCCGCTGGTCTCAATGACAAGCTTGATATGTCTATTTTTTTGTAACATTTTATGATTTTTGTTTTCCCCTGATGTTTGAATTTTGATTTGATTCATAATCTGTTTGCCTCTGCGCGAGTTTAATCCCCTTTCAGCAGTCCGTATAGGTCTCATATAGGCATGCTCGCTGCGTCTCTGACAGTGGAGAATTCCTTCCCTTATTTCGTGCATTTTGACCATATCCGTTATAATCTATGGGAGTTTGTATAAGGTTAGTACTTATTCCGGATTTTGTTTCCGGATTTTATCCATTGGTTTTAAATGTATTGTATATTGTGCACATGTGTATTTTGTCCGGAGTAGGTGCAGGGAAGGAGCGTGATCAGGGAGGTTTTTCCTTTCCTTTCCCCCCCCTCCCTATTTATATCCACGTTACCTTCCTACACCTTAGACCCGTTGAAGCGCTGACGTAGGTGCGAAACGGCCGTCGTCACATCCTGCTCACCTCCTTTCCTGTTCCACCGTCCCGGGCCGTGAATGAGATGTCTTCTTAAGAGTCTTCAATAAAGATTTGCACCTTATCTGGATCGGTGAGTGCTGCCGTATATTTCTCTGTATTCCTGATGGCTGATTCTTCTTCATGCGAGCACCTCTACCGTGACTTCAGGTCCTAGCTGACTACTGGAGGGACCGTAACCAGTTTGTGATCCAGCAGCAGCTGTGCAGCCGTACCTGCTTTCCCTTCATTTGTGCATGGACTGATTGATAGGACTGAGTGATAGGAGATGGGAGGACTGACTGATAGGAGATGGGAGGACTGACAGTGATAGGAGATGGGAGGACCGACAGTGATAGGAGTGGGGAGGATTGTTAGTGTTAGGAGTGGGAGGACTGACAGTGATAGGAGATGGGAGGACCGACAGTGATAGGAGTGGGAGGACTGACAGTGATAGGATGACTGACAGTGATAGGAGATGGGAGGACCGACAGTGATAGGAGATGGGAGGACTGAGAGTGATAGGAGATGGGAGGACTGAGAGTGATAGGAGATGGGAGGACTGACAGTGATAGATGGGAGGACTGACAGTGATAGATGGGAGGACCGACAGTGATAGGAGATGGGAGGACCGACAGTGATAGGAGATGGGAGGACCGACAGTGATAGGAGTGGGGAGGACCGACAGTGATAGGAGATGGGAGGACCGACAGTGATAGGAGATGGGAGGACCGACAGTGATAGAAGATGGGAGGACCGACAGTGATAGAAGATGGGAGGACCGACAGTGATAGATGGGAGGACCGACAGTGATAGGAGTGGGGAGGATTGATAGTGTTAGGAGATGGGAGGACCGACAGTGATAGGAGATGGGAGGACCGACAGTGATAGGAGATGGGAGGACCGACAGTGATAGGAGATGGGAGGACCGACAGTGATAGGAGATGGAAGGACTGACAGTGATAGAAGATGGGAGGACCGACAGTGATAGATGGGAGGACCGACAGTGATAGGAGTGGGGAGGATTGATAGTGTTAGGAGATGGGAGGACCGACAGTGATAGGAGATGGGAGGACCGACAGTGATAGGAGATGGGAGGACCGACAGTGATAGGAGATGGGAGGACCGACAGTGATAGGAGTGGGGAGGATTGATAGTGTTAGGAGTGGGAGGACCCACAGTGATAGGAGTGGGAGGGTCGGGTGTCTCTCATTCACCCCAGATGCTGGTCAGTTACAACAGTTATTTCTATGGAGAAAATGGGTTATCCCGGGGCGCAGGTCACAGCGGCCATACCCAGCAGGGAGCGTACACTGAGGGCACAGGTTACACGCGGGCCGGTGGGATAAAACACCTCTGATAACTGACTACTTTGCTTTCTCATCGCAGGTTCATAGGACAGGCCCATGTGCAGCCGGCCGATCACATCGCATTGTAGAATCTCATCACACAAATACTACAACTCCCGTGAGACCCTGCGTGGAATTCATCCCGAGCTTCCTGTAATTGCTGCTCAGGACAGGTAGGACTTCCTGTGATGTCAGAGACTGAGAGAGCCCCGGGACACAGAGAGAGCGGCGAGAGGGACAGAGAGGGAGCGTCGGAGAGCGAGGAGCTGGCCCCGGACGCGCTGGCTGGTGAGTGTGTGTGGTCACTGGCCCATGTTCCCTTGTTCTGTAGCCCGCTTACCTAACTGCCGGGCTATGGCAGCTCGCCAGCAACTTGCCATCATTAGTACGTGCTGTATGCAGGGCGTGTTCTGTGCCTTTCTTTTATATGGGCAGCGTTACTGCTATGTGTGACCTGAGGGACTTACTTTACTCTGTGCGGATTAGCAGCTTAACCCCTTCATGACCCAGCCTATTTTGACCTTAAAGGGAACCTGTCACCCCCAAAATGGAAGGTGAGCTAAGCCCACCGGCATCAGGGGCTTATGTACAGCATTCTGTAATGCATTCTGTAATGCTGTAGATAAGCTCCCGATGTATCCTGAAAGGGAACCTGTCACCTGAATTTGGGGGGACCTTTTTTTGGTCATATGGGCGGGGTTTTCGGGTGTTTTATTCACCCCTTCCTTTCCCGCTGGCTGCACGCTGGCCGCAATATTGGCTTAAAGTTGATTTGCTGTCCTCCGTAGAACACTCCTGCGCAAGGCAATCTTGCCTTGCGCACGCGCAGTGTGCTTTGCACAACTGCGGGCAAAACCGAAAAGCATTAGTGCGCATGCGCCAGCGCAATATGGCCCGGAAGTATTTTGCTGTGTTCCGGGACATAGTGCGCCGGCGCATGCGCACTAATGCTTTTCGGTTTTGCCCGCAGTTGCGCAAAGCACACTGCGCGTGCGCAAGGCAAGATTCTATGGAGGACAGCAAATCAACTTCAAGCTAATATTGCAGCCAGCGTGCAGCCAGCGGGAAAAGAAGGGGTGAATAAAACACCCGAAAACACTGCCCATCGGACCGAAAAAAAGTCCCGCCAAATTCAGGTGACAGGTTCCCTTGAAAGATGAGAAAAGAGGTTAGATTTATACTCACCTGGGCGGGCGGTCCGATCTGATGGGCGTCGCAGTCCGGGACCCCCTATCTTCATAGGATGACGTCCTCTTGTCTTCCTGCCGCGGCTCCGGCGCAGGCGTACTTCCCTGCCCTGTTGAGGGCAGAGCAAAGTACTGCAGTGCGCAGGGGCTGAGCCTCTCTGACCTTTCCCTGCTCCTGCGCACTGCAGTACTTTGCTCTTCCCTCAACAGGGCAGGGAAGTACGCCTGCGCCGGAGCCGAAGCTGCAACGTGAAGACAAGAAGAGGACGTCATCGTATGAAGATGGGAGGCCCCGGACCGCGACGCCCATCGGACCGGACCGCCCCGGGTGAGTATAATCTAACCTTTCTTTCTCATCTTTCAGGATACATCGGGGGCTTATCTACAGCATTACAGAATGCATTACAGAATGCTGTAGATAAGCCCCTGATGCCGGTGGGCTTAGCTCGCCTTCAATTTTGGGGGTGACAGGTTCCCTTTAATGACCTGGCCATTTTTTGCAATTCTGACCAGTGTCCCTTTATGAGGTAATAACTCAGGAACTTCAACGGATCCTAGCGGTTCTGAGAATTTTTCGTGACATATTGAGCTTCATGATAGTGGTAAATTTAAGTCGATAATTTTTGCGTTTATTTGTTAAAAAAATTGAAATTTGGCAAAAATTTCGCATTTTCAAATTTTGAATGTTTATTCTGTTAAGCCAGAGAGTTATGTGACACAAGATAGTTAATAAATATCATTTCCCACATGTCTACTTTACATCAGCACAATTTTGGAAACAAAATTTTTTTTTTGCTAGGGAGTTATAAGGGTTAAAATTTGACCAGCGATTTTTCATTTTTACAACAAAATTTACAAAACCATTTTTTTAGGGACCACATCACATTTGAAGTCAGTTTGAGGGGTCTATATGGCTAAAAATACCCCAAAGTGACACCATTCTAAAAACTGCACCCCTCAATGTGCTCAAAACTACATTCAAGAGGTTTATTAACCCTTCTGGTGCTTCACAGCAGCAGAAGCAACATGGAAGGAAAAAATAAACATTAACTTTTTAGTCACAAAAATGATCTTTTGGCAAAATTTTTTTTATTTTTCCAAGGGTAAAAAGAGAAACTAGACCCCAAAAGTTATTGTACAATTTGTCCTGAGTACACCGATACCCCATATGTGGGGGGGAACCTCTGTTTGGGCGCACATCAGGGCTTGGAAGGGAAGGAACTCCCCCACAAGTGACCCCATTTTGTAAACTAGACCCCCCAAGGAACTTATCTAGATGTGTGGTGACCACTTTAAACCCCCAAGTGGTTCATAGAAGTTTATAACGCAGAGCCGTGAAAATAAAAAATAATTTTTCTTTCCTCAAAAATTATTTTTTAGCTCGCAATTTTTTATTTTCACAAGGGTAACAGGAGAAATTAGACCCCCAAAGTTGTTGTCCAGTTTGTCCTGAGTACGCTGATACCCCATATGTGGGGGGAATCACTGTTTGGGCACACGACGGGGCTCGGATGACTTTGAAGGAATGGTCTGCGGGCGTCATGTTACGTTTGCAAAGCCCCTGATGTGCCTAAACAGTAGAAACCCCCCACAAATGACCCCATTTTGGAAACTAGACCCCCAAGGAACTTATCTAGATGTGTGGTGAGCACTTTGAACCCCCAAGTGCTTCACAGAAGTTTACAATGCAGAGCCGTGAAAATAACAAATAATTTTTCTTTACTCAAAAATAATTTTTTAGCCCCCATTTTTTTTTTTATTTTCTCAAGGGTAACTGGAGAAATTAGACCCCCAAAGTTGTTGTGCAATTTTTCCCGAGTACGCTTATGCCCCATATGTTTGGGTAAACCACTGCTTTGGCGCACATCGGGGCTCGGAAGGGAGGGAGCACCATTTCACTTTTTGAATGCAAGATTGGCTGGAATCAATGGTGGCACCATGTTGCTTTTGGAGACCACTGATGTGCCTAAACAGTGGAAGCCCCTCAATTCTAACTCCAACACTAACCCCCACACACCCCTAACCCTAATTCCAACTCTAGCCACAACCCTAACCCCAACACACCCCTAACCCTAATCCCAACCCTAACCACACCCCTAACTCCAACACACCCCTAATCCCAACCCTAGCCACAAGCCTAACCCTAATCTTAACCCTAATTCCAACGCTAACCCTAATTCCAACCCTAACTCTAATTCCAACCCTAAGGCTATGTGCCCACGTTGCGGATTCGTGTGAGGAGTTTTCCGCACTGTTTTTGAACAATCCGCAGGTGAAAGGCACTGTGTTTTACCTGCGGATTTATCGTGGATTTCCACTGTTTTTTGTGCGGATTTCACCTGCGGATTCCTTTTGAGGAACAGGTGTAAAACGCTGCGGAATCCGCACAAAGAATTGACATGCTGCGGAAAACACAACGCAGCATTTCCGCGTGGTATTTTCCGCACCATGGGCACAGGGGATTTGGTTTTCCATAGGTTTACATGGTACTGTAAACGTGATGGAAAACTGCTACGGCCAATCCGCTGCGGATCCGCAGCCAAATCTGCACCGTGTGCACATAGCCTAATTCTAACCCTAATTCTATCCCTAACCCTAATTGCAACCTTATCCCTAACCCTAATTGCAAGCCTAACCCTAATTGCAACCCTAACCCTAATTATTATTATTATTATTTATGTATATAGCATTAATTCCATGGTGCTGTACATGTGAAAAGGGGTTACATACAGGGTTATAGACATCGTTAACAGTAAACAAATTTACAATGACAGACTGGTACAGAGGGGAAAGTAAGGGATGTATAACAAACGTATCGCACATAAAAATGCATATTGGCTAACAGTTTAGGCGGAATAAAACACGGGACGCAGCCCTCGGAACGAACTGCCTTATAATTGGCAACTACAATATAAAAGTCAGTAGGCAGAGAGTACCTTGGTGAGGCATAGACAAACTGTGGTACAGAGCGAGCTGGATAATAAATGGAAGTGAGATGAGATAATAGGTGGTCAAATTGTAAAACATTGATCCCATTTATACCATTTCTGATAAGATAATTTTCATTCATGATAATGCACCGTCTCATGCTGCAAAAAACACATCTGCATCTCTGGCTGCTATGGGCATAAAAGAGGACAAACTTATGGTGTGGCCACCATCTTCCCCTGACCTCAACCCCATTGAGAACCTCTGGAGCATCATCAAAAGGAGTGTCTATGATGTCGGAAGGCAGTTCACATCTAAGCAACAGCTCTGGGAGGGTATTCGGTCCACATGCAAAACAATTGAAGCAGAAACCATCCAAAAACTGACAAATTCAATGGACGAGAGAGTTCAGAAGCTTCTTTCGAACAAGGGGTCCTATGTGCAAATGTAACATCACCTAGAATAAAGATTTCACTTGAAAACTGTTTGATTTCATTTTGTAACAAGCTGATAATGCTTATAACTTCACAATTGAGCCTTCGCGGGCAGGGTCCTCTCTCCTACTGTACCAGTTATGACTTGTATTGTTCAAGATTATTGTACTTGTTTTTATTATGTATACCCCTCCTCACTTGTAAAGCGCCATGGAATAAATGGCGCTATAACAATAAATAATAATAATAATAATTGACCATTTTTTTGTTCAAAATAAAAAAAAAAAGGTTGAAAACTGTGCATAATAATTTGGAACATGCATTTTGAGTGTTTATTTTTTTAAAAAAGATACTGTTTTCATAGGCAGTTTGTTCCAAAACATTGCAATTATACTAGAATAGTAGATGACTGGAAAATAACTGACTGCAATTCAGATAGGTAATTTAGAGAAAATATGGGGAACTATTATTTGTATAATAATTTGGAACACAGTGTACATACATATTTTAGAATACCCCATGCGGCCTATGGTTTGTAAATTGACCACATACCGTATATACTCGAGTATAAGCCGACCCCCCTAATTTTGCCACAAAAAACTGGGAAAACTTAATGACTCGAATATAAGCCTAGGGTGGAAAATCCAGCAGCCACCGGTAAATTTCAAAACTAAAAATAGATACCAATAAAAGTAAAATTAATTGAGACATCAGTAGTTTAAGTGTTTTTGAATATCCATATTGAATCAGGAGCCCCATATAATGCTCCATACAGTTTATGATGGGCCCCATAAGATGCTCCGTATTAAAATATGCCCCATATAATGCTGCACAAATGTGGATTATGGCCCCATAAGATGCTCCATACAGATATTTGCCCCATATAATGCTGCACATGGCCCCATGCAGATATTTGCCCCCATATAATGCTGCACATGGCCCTATGCAGATATTTGCCCCCATATCATGCTGCACATGGCCACATAAGATGCCCCATACAGATATATGCCCCCATATCATGC
The DNA here is from genome assembly GCF_051348905.1 of Ranitomeya variabilis. Lineage (NCBI taxonomy): Eukaryota > Metazoa > Chordata > Amphibia > Anura > Dendrobatidae > Ranitomeya > Ranitomeya variabilis. The sequence continues at coordinate 313,491,463 of NC_135234.1, read as the reverse complement.
TGCACATGGCCACCCCATACAGATATGTGCCCCCATATCATGCTGCGCATGGCGACATACAGATGCCCCATACAGATATTTGCCCCCATATCATGCTGCGCATGGCGACATACAGATGCCCCATACAGATATTTGCCCCCATATGCTGCACATGGCCCCATACAGATGCCCCATACAGATATTTGCCCCCATATCATGCTGCACATGGCCCCATAAGATGCTCCATACCGATATTTGCCCCATATGCTGTTGCTGCGATTAAAAAAATAAAAACATTACATACCTCTCTGGCCCCCGGCACATGCTATAGTCACCTGCTCCCCGTTCCACCGCTGACCGCCGCTGTGTCTTCCCATCCTCTGTACCGACATTCAGGAAGAGGGCGGCGCGCACTAATCGCGTCACCACGCCCTCTGACCTGAGCGTCACTGCGGAAGACACAGCGGCGCCGATGGTGGAACGAGGACCAGGTGAATATCGCGCACTGCTCCCTGTCATACTTACCTGCTCTTGGCGCCGTCGCTGCACATCTGTTCCCCGGCGCCGCATTTTCTTCCTGTAGTGAGTGGTCACCATTACCGCTCATTACAGTAATGAATATGCGGCACCACCCCTATGGGAGGTGGAGCCGCATATTCATTACTGTAATGAGCGGTACCATGTGACCGCTCACTACAGGAAGAAACTGCAGCGCCGGGAAGCCAGGGACCGCGCCAGGAGTAGGTGAGTATAACTAGACAGCCCCCGCTCCCCCTCCCCTGCCGACCCCTGGGTATGACTCGAGTATAAGCCGAGAGGGGGACTTTCAGCCCAAAAAAGTGGGCTGAAAATCTCGGCTTATACTCGAGTATATATGGTACTTTTTCTACAGAGAGCAGATGTGCGTCATGGACAATAGAACTTATGAATGCAAAATAACTTATAGGGCATGTTCACACTCTGCATTTTTGCTATGCATTTTTCAAGGGTAGAAGAATGCCGCACTTTACAGTATCAGCAAAGTGAGATTTCTGAAATCTCATGCACATGCTGCTTATTTTCTTTATTTACGGACTTGAGCCGTCAATGTAATTTTTTTGAGGCTATGTGCACACGTTCAGGATTTTTCGCGTTTTTTTCGTCCGTTTTCCGCAGAAAAAAAAAACACTTAAACGCATACATAAGCATCCCATCATTGTTAGTGCATTCTGCAATTTTTGTGCACATGATGCGTTTTTTCCACAAAAAAAACGCATCGTGGTAAAAAACGCAGCATGTTCATGAATTTTGCGGATTTTTTGCGTTTTTGCCGCTATTTAATGCATTGGGAAGCTCCAGAAAAAAACGCACAAAAACCGCGAAAAAAACGCATGCGGATTTCCTGCAGTAAAAGTCTGGTTATTTTCAGGAAAATTCTGCAGAAAATCCTGACGTGTGCACATAGCCAAAATCATGTCAATTGTTCTTGTTTTTGCAGTGTTTTTCACTCATTAAAGTAAAGGTGGGAAATAAGTGGTTATATTACACTGCGGTTTTCCCTGCCAACACTCTTGGTTTTTGGTACAGAAAAATCTGCTGCAAGTGCTTAATGTGTGCACATACCCAGAAGATACTAATTTGACAGCTCTGAAAAAACATAGGAGGAAGCAGTTATAAACCACACCTCCGCATGAGTGAATATACCATTTATATAAATCTTAAGGCACTACTAATGTAAGTTCACTGACCCTAGTATTATTATACTTACCCGCCGACGCCTCTCGGGTCCTATGCCACCATCTTGTGACCTCAACGCCTCACTGACCGGAAGTCGGCACTAACTATCACAAGCTCTCAATGTAAGTCTATTAGCTTCATTCTGGCTCTCATAGACGTACATTGAGTAGTGAGTTCCGAATCGCCCAGCAAACAGTGGAGCTGTCCGGCTTGGCACCAGCTGCTGTGGTGCCAGGAAGAGCTGGACACGACAGCTGGTAAGTATGAGACTAGGGACAGTGAGCTTACATTAGTGACACCACTCAGCACTGCAATAGAAACCCCTCTGAAGTGGTGCTTTAACATAATGTGTGTCTGCAAACAAGCAACTCAGATCGGTCTGGGGAAACCTCTATGAACCTAGAACGCCATATATTTTGCATGCAATCCTGATAAAGCAGATGACGGCTGTTTCACTTTGTATCACGCTTTTCCTGTTCTTGCAGTATAATTATGTGTTTTACTGCTGCAGATCCTGAACTTTTATGCTCATATAAGCAAAGTATGATCTACAAATCTTTGCGTTTTCATTCGAACATCTAATTTTGAACACACCCCTGTTCAAATGCCAGGTTTGCCAAGAAGAATCATTTCGGAGCTTTTTTCACATTAATGTCGCCCATCTGTACAATTAAGTTGAAAGATGCACTGAAATTGCAGAGAATGTCAGAAAAAAATTATAAAAACAGTTGAGCTTTATATGAGGTTAATCAGACTCACTTTACATGATTGCAGCTGTGTATAGACAGACTTCTGTTTAGCAGGACTATGGAGCCTGGGTCGGTGTCCATTTTGACTCCTAAAATATATAATAAATTGGGTACAGTAGTTCAGTGCAGTTTGTGCTGTAAATGTTTCCATAATAATTTGGGAAAGTTATAAAATGTCCTATAAATGTCTGTTCTGTTCCTGATCTAAGGATTTGGGATTTTAGTGGAGATGAATCTGTGCTGCACTTTATGTACGTGCTCAGTAGTGAGGCAGTGCTGGTGCTGCACCTTATGTACATGCTCAGTAGTGAGGCAGTGCTGGCGCTGCACCGTATGTACATGCTCAGTGGTGAGGCAGTGCTGGTGCTGCACTTTATGTACATGCTCAGTAGTGAGGCAGTGCTGGTGCTGCACCTTATGTACATGCTCAGTAGAGAGGCAGTGCTGGTGCTGGACCTTATGTACATGCTCAGTAGAGGCGGTGCTGGCGCTGCACTTTATGCACATGCTCAGTAGTGAGGCAGTGCTGGCGCTGAATCTTATGTACATGCTCAGTGGTGAGGCAGTGCTGGTGCTGCACCTTATGTACATGCTCAGTAGTGAGGCAGTGCTGGTGCTGCACTTTATGCACATGCTCGGTAGTGAGGCAGTGCTGGTGCTGCACTTTATGTACGTGCTCGGTAGTGAGGCAGGGCTGGTGCTGCACTTTATGTACATGCTCAGTAGTGAGGCAGTGCTGTGGAGTCGGCGGTTTAGCTTATTGAAGCAAACATATAGCACTCATACCTGTGATAGTACCGGGGGTAGCTGAGACCCCAGAGAACATGATTCGAGTAGTTTTTTACCGACCCTGGTGTTGCGATTGCCTTTAGCGGTATAATTGCACATCAGAGGAGCGAGAAATAGCGTCCCTGTCACAATAATAGACCCTATCACAGTGATCAAAATAAAAAAAAAATAGTAAATCAAACCTCCCTTTATTACCCCCTTAGTTAGGTAAAAATAATAAAATAAAAAATATTTCCATTTTTCCATTAGGGTTAGTTTGGCTAAAGTGGGTTTGGGGTTAATGTTGAGGTTAGGGTTAGAATTGGGGGGTTTCCACTGTTTAGGTGGGAGTTTAACCTGATGAAGACGGCATGTCCGTTGAAACGCGTTGTGGCTAAAAACTTTATCCAGTGTCAGTGTCTCCTTTCAGCGCTCCTGTGGCCGATTTCTAACTTTAAGCTTGTGTCCATCCTCCATTGGAGGTTTTCGGCTGGAGCTGCAGCCTTTCCTGGCACTTCCCTTATCCCTGGGGCTGCCTCCTCAGCGCTCCTAAATGACCGCCTTACATTGACTCTGAGAATTGTAAACATTGGCTCAGTCACTAAGTACCAAATTGGCTCTGTCACTATGGGAATAATACTTGGTTGCACACCCTTTAGCATAGATACCAGGCTCCAAATGTTTCTTGTGGCCATCTATAAGCTTCTTGCACTTCTCAGGCTGCTTTCACACTAGCGTCGGTACGGGGCCGTCGCGCTGCGTCGGCCCGACGTACCGACGCATACTGTGCAAAAAGTGCCCGACGTGGGCAGCGGAAGCAGTCTTACGACGCTTCCGCTGCCCCATTGCAAGGTCCGGGGAGGAGGGGGCGGAGTTTCGGCCGCGCATGCGTGGTCGAAAATGGCTGTCTCGACACACAAAAAAACATTACATGTAACGTTTTTTTGTGGCGGCGGTGCGCCAAAACACGGCGCAACCGTCGCACGACGGTTGCGACGTGTGGCACTGCGTCGCTAATAAAAGTCTATGGAGAAAAAACGCATCCTGCGGGCAACTTTGCAGGATGCGTTTTTTATCCACAATGATGCATTGCGACGTGCAGTGCACGACGCTAGTGTGAAAGTAGCCTCAGCTGGTATTTTCTCCCACTCTTCCTCTGCAGTTTGTTCAAGCTCGAATCTTTGCAGGATTCTTTTTCCCAATGGCAGATTTCAGTTCACCCCAAACATTTTCAATGGGATTGAGGTCAGGACTCATTGCTGGCCATTTTAAATTAGGCTACGTTCACATTCGCGTTGTGCGCCGCAGCGTCGGCGCCGCAACGCACACAAAAACTCAGCAAAACGCATGCACAAGGCTGCGTTTTGCGCCGCATGCGTCCTTTTTTTAATTGATTTTGGACGCAGCAAAAATGCAACTTGCTGCGTCCTCTGCGCCCGGACGCGTGCGCCGCAGGGACGCATGCGGCGCAAAACGCAAGTGCGACGCATGTCCATGCGCCCCCATGTTAAATATAGGGGCGCATGACGCATGCGGCGGCGCCCGACGCTGCGGCGCAGACCGCAAATGTGAACGTAGCCTTAGTCAGTTTTTTTTCTTTTTCAACTATTCCTATGTACGTTTGGATGTGTGCTTTGGATCATTGTCTTGCTGTTGGATCTATGATCTTCCACGAAGTTGAAACTGGGCTACCAAGGTCCTTGGAGACGGCCTTATACCATTTGGAAGTCTTGTGATTGCTAATGGCTGTTCTGATGTCCCCAGACAGCTTCTTTGTCAAAGAAACATGGCCTACCATGTGGAATTTCTAAACACTGAAGTCATCATTCATTGGCTAATTCATGTCACATGGGCACCGAGAATTAATCAAGGGGATTCTCATTTGTGATTTAGCACAGAGCGTCAAAATGTGATTCTATACAAATTTAATGTAAAGGTGCCAATACCAGTGTCACAGGTATTTTTCCCTCCTGTTGTTTTTTGTTTTAAATGATTGTTTATAATTTGCTCTTTTGTATTTATCGTGAGTGCTCTATACAAAAAACAGTTTCACTTGATTAATTTTTTCAGGAGATATTCCACATTATGTACTTAGACTTCATGGGTGCCAATAACTATGAGCAGGACTGTATGGCATGGAAAGTTCTACAACATATTTTGTGTGTGAACATTACCTCTTATGAAAAAACTTAGCCCCAATAATTATAATCACCCTTCCTAATATAAGATGTAACCTAATGTAAAGAAGATGCTGTATTTGTCGCACACACTTGATGCAAACTACCTGACTCCTCTACAATGGCTCCTAGAACTCACAGCATTGCTCCCATAGACCCCCGGGTGGCATACAGTATTGTAGCTGCAAGATCACGCTGCTTATTTCCAGGTCGTCCCTCATGACAGCACCACAAGGAGGTTGCTCTTCATATCCTTGATAGGGACAGGAACACAGAAGAGGTTAAATAGCCCCTCCCCACCTCCACCCTTCAGTGTTTCTCCTGTCCCTATCAGGGACAGACGCAGGAGAGAGATCTCTGGAAGATCAAGGTTACCTGATTCGAAGTCAGGCTCGGTTGAGCAGGAGCTCCTGAGTGCGGTCCCATCCTCCTGAGGGGGCTCTGGCCGCGAGAGTCTGGGACTCCCCAGGTCGCAGGATACCGACGGAGGTACCTCCGTGACTAGGTAGAGCTGGGTGCTCCCACACGCTGCCTCATCCCCTCACAAAAGAGGCTCTGAGACAGCAGCTGCTGCTGTGGTGTCCGGCACTCCCTCGGCTCCACGTGCGGCCGGTGCTGGCGTCGTTCCCCGGACTTCCGGTCCGGCGCTTCGGTGACTTCCGGGGGGCGTGGCCGGATTCCCGGGGTCGGCGGCGCTGAAGCATTTCCGGGGTGCCGGGAGGCTGGGGGAGCAAACAGAGACCGGAACAACACCGGATTTTGCGCCAGGATCTTGGTCCCAAGCTGGTCGGCGTGCGTTCCAAATGACGCATGCGCAATACAGCTGGGGACCTGTAATCACCGTGGAGGCCAGCAGCTGAGCTCGGAAGGAGGACGAATCAGACGTCTTGAAGCCGGGTAAGACTGACTACTTAATGACGGACAACTGACAGCACACTTGACTCATTAAAATGGAAGGTGCTAGTCGTCCAGACGTCCAATCCTTAGAGCCGCCCACGGACCATGTGAGTAGTACGTGGTATGGGAGACACTACAGTACCTTAGATCCGTAGCTACAGGGGTCTCCCTTACATTTACAGGATAAGGACATCCCTGAAAGGTCGACTGTAAAGAAAAGGACCACCAGATGTCCGTTATGCACCATCAAGCTCCCAGATGGCTATAAAAAGAAGTTATGCGAAAAATGCATCGCTAAACTTCTAAAGGATGAACAGGCTTCGTTACTAGATAATATAAAAACCATGATTCGAGACGAAGTCCAAGCTACGGTGTCTACAATGGTGCCACCCTATTCTCCGCGACCTAAAAGGCCCAGATGGGACATGGACCTAAGTTCGGAGGAAGGAGCGGTCTCGGGGTATTCCGATCCGGGCTCAGAGGAACAGGGTCCATCGGCGGTATTTCCAGAAGAACGGAAGATATACCTGTTTTCGTCCGAAAATACGGACATACTGCTGAAAGCAGTTAGGAGCACCATGAAGATAGAGGACTCGTCAGAGCCACTATCGGTTCAAGACGAGATGTTCGGGGGCCTAAGAACTCGCAGAAATAGAGTTTTTCCGGTCAATAACCACATAACAGCGATGATAATGGAAGAGTGGGAAGACGTGGGAAAAAAGCTAGTAGTCCCGAGAGACTTCAAATACCGTCTTCCCTTCGATCCAGAAGAAACTAAAGTCTGGGAATCGGTTCCAAAAATTGATATTCCTGTGGCCAAGGTCACAAGGAAAACTGCTATTCCCTTTGAGGACTCATCAGGATTAAAGGACCCGATGGATAAGAGGTCAGAAGATCTTCTCAAAAAAGCCTGGGAGTCGTCAGCCGCCATTATGAAAACGAATATAGCGGCTACCTCTGTAGCAAGGTCCATGAGTCTTTGGGTAGACGAGCTGGAGAGTCATATTACAAACAGAACTCCAAGGGAAGAGATACTAAAATCTCTTTCAGTGCTGAAAATGGCGACTGATTTCATGGCGGACGCTTCAGCGGAATCGGTGCGTTTTGCTGCCAGAAACAATGCACTGTCAAACGCAGCAAGAAGGGCCTTATGGCTGAGATCATGGACGGGAGATACCCAATCAAAAAACAAGCTGTGTTCGATTCCATTCTCAGGATCTCACGTGTTCGGTCCAGTTCTTGATGAGCTACTCGAGAAGGCGTCCGATAAGAAAAAGGGCTTCCCTGAAGAGAAGCCAAAGAAGACACAATTCTTTCGCAAAACTCGCTCACACCCAAGACAGGACTACAGAGGAAAAGGGAAGACCGGCAGATGGAGCTACCCTAAAGGGGGCAGAGGAAGAGGTTCCTTTCGAGACCAGTCATCAGGACCCAGCAAACAATGACGCCAACAATATAGGAGGAAGACTACAATACTTCCTAGAAGGATGGCAGAACATTACTCGGAATCAGTGGATTCTGCAGACAGTTGCACAGGGGTACAAGATAGAGTTTACTCATCTACCCCCCAAGAGATTCTGTTTGACACAGACTGAGTCATCAGCAGTACATCAAAGACTGCTAACAGACATACAGGAACTCTTAGAGTTACAGGTCATAATACCGGTACCCCATCATCAGCATTTTCAGGGGCATTACTCCAGTCTGTTCTCCATAAAAAAAAACGAGCAGAGAATACCGTACAATAATAAACTTAAAACCATTAAACAAATGGGTGGCGTACAAACGCTTCAAGATGGAATCTCTCAAGTCAATTATACCGTTAATAAAAAAGAATTCGGTAATGTGCACGCTAGATCTCAAACGTGCGTACTATCATGTTCCCATCCATCCCTCACATCAAAAATTTCTCAGATTTGCAATAAGAAACCGCAAGAGGATTCTTCATTTCCAGTTTCAGTGTCTACCATTCGGTCTCTCCTCTGCCCCAAGGATATTAACAAAACTCATGACGGAGGTCATGGCCCACTTAAGAGAAAAAGAAATTCTCATCGCACCCTACCTGGACGATCTGTTGCTGGTAGCAGATTCATCCCAACAGATGGAAGAATCCTTAAGAGTTACCATGTCACTCCTGAAACGTCTGGGGTGGGTAATAAATTCAAAAAAGTCGAGTCTCGAACCAGAAACACAGAAAATATTTTTGGGTGTACTACTAAATTCCGAGCTGGAATACTCCTTCCTACCAGACCAAAAACAACGGTCAATCAAAAAAGAATTTCAAACGATAAACGGAAATACATTTCCATCAGGAAAGCTATGAGGATTCTAGTACTGATGACCTCATGCATTCCCATTGTACAGTAGAGCCAGTTTCGCTCCAGAACGCTTCAAAGGGAAATCCTTTCGGTATGGAACGGAAGGGAAAATTCGTTAGACAACAGGATGCGATTATCCAGCGAAGTAAAACATTCCCTCTCATGGTGGATCGACGTAAAAAACCTCAAAAGAGGAAAACCATGGAATATATCTCCATGTGTAAACATAACAACCGATGCAAGCTCAAGGGGCTGGGTAGCCCACATAGAAGGACGATACCTTCAGGGGACATGGCCACCATCGGTACGCAACAGTTCCTCCAATTACAGGGAACTCAGAGCAGTCTGGGAAGCACTAAAGAGGTGCCAACACGAAATGCAGGGACACCACATCCGAGTCTTCTCAGACAACTCGACCACGGTAGCCTTTCTCGTGCATCAGGGAGGACCGAGGCACCGTCCACTTCAAGCGCTAGCAGAAGCAATATTCTCCTAGGCGGAGGATACCGTAAAATCCATCACAGCGGTACATCTAAAAGGTTCACAAAACCAAATAGCGGACTTTCTCAGCAGAGAAAAGTTGCAGCCGACAGAGTGGTCTCTAAACGGAGAAGTCTTTGCTCAGCTAATCCAACAATGGGGCACTCCGCAGGTAGATTTATTCGCCACAAAGGACAATACAAAAACGAAAGAATTCTTCTCATTAAATCCAGGAGACAATCCAACTGGCATAGATGCCTTGGCTCAACATTGGGACATGGAACTTGCATACGCGTTCCCTCCTCTAGCTCTAATTCCCAGAGTTTTGAGGAAAATTCAGGAAAGTCCAGCGGTAGTGATCCTAATAGTGCCATATTGGCCCAAGAGGAGCTGGTTTCCTCTGCTGAAGTGGATGGCGGTGGAAGACCCAGTGCTACCACTGAGGCGGGATCTTCTGACGCAGGGACCGCTGGTCCATCAAAATCTAAAGATGCTGCAGCTCTCAGCATGGATCTTGAAAGGGAAATCTTGAGATCAAAAGGACTGTCGGAGTCGGTCATCTCATCTATGAAAAAAAGCAGGAAGCCGGCAACCTCGGCTATATACCAAAAAATTTGGAAGAAATTTTGTGCTCAGACCAATACTCCAATATCCGTTCTCCAAGAACCAGATATTCCTCAAATCTTAAATTTCCTCCAAACAGGCTTTGATATGGGCTTGAGGCCTAGTACGCTAAAGGTACAAATCTCAGCGTTAAGTGCCTTTTATGATTATCCATTAGCGAACCATCCCTGGGTAATGAGATACATCAAAGCCACGCAACGTATCAGACCGACAATAAGTTCAGTACCTTCATGGAACCTCACATTGGTACTAAATGAATTACGGAAAGCTCCATACGAGCCACTTGATCAGGCAGACCTAAAGTCTGTAACATTCAAGACTGTCTTTCTGGTCGCAATAACGTCAGCAAGGCGAATAGGTGAAATTCAAGCCCAGTCCATAACAGATCCATACTTGAAGATACAAGAAGAATGCATCATTCTAAGGTTGAATCCTTCGTTTCTTCCAAAAGTTGTGACGGACTTTCACAGAAGCCAGGAAATAATTTTGCCTACGTTCTGTCAGAACTTCAACAATGATAAAGAACGTTCTCTCCATTCCCTGGATGTCAAGAGAACAGTTTTGCAGTATTTAAAACTTACAGATGGCTGGAAAATTGATCCAAACCTCTTTATCCAGATGTCGGGAAAAAATAGAGGCAAAAAAGCCTCAAAAGCGACTCTAGCTAGATGGATTAAATCTACTATTTGCGCTGCGTATACTTCAGCCGGTGAATCCCCTCCATAACATCTAAAAGCCCACTCTCTGAGAGCAATATCTGCTTCATGGGCAGAGAGTGCGGGTGCATCCATGGACCAAATTTGCCGGGCGGCAACTTGGTCTAGTTCAAATACCTTTTGTAGACATTACAAACTAGACGTTCTGTCAAATCAACAGACCGGCTTTGGAAGGAAGGTCCTCCAAGCTGTAATCCCGCCCTAAGTAGGAGTTATTTGGTATTTCTCCTTGTGGTGCTGTCATGAGGGACGACCTGGAAACTAAGAGTTAGACATACCGGTAACGGTATTTCCAGGAGTCCATCATGACAGCACCCATTATTTACCCTCCCTTGAACTCTTGTCTAATGTGTGATATAAACATGTATAGAGAGGAAGTTCAATAAAATTGCGTTGTATCTATCCTGGTGTGGTACTTTGTAAAATCACTGAAGGGTGGAGGTGGGGAGGGGCTATTTAACCTCTTCTGTGTTCCTGTCCCTATCAAGGATATGAAGAGCAACCTCCTTGTGGTGCTGTCATGATGGACTCCTGGAAATACCGTTACTGGTATGTCTAACTCTTAGTTTTGAGATCTCTCATTTCCAACTAATAGAACGCTGTCTACAGCAGGTGTGCACAACCTTTTCTGGTCAGAGGACCATATCCTGTTGAATAACTCCCAAAGGCTGCAAAAAAACTTACGGAGGTATTCGTATCTGAGACATTTCAGTTAGCAGCCGTAGAGCACAAGGCCATAAACTACAATGTAGAGCCACAAGTATGGCCACCTGTAAGGCTATGTGCACACGTTGCGGATTGTATGTGTTTTTGCCTCATTTTTTCGCTGCAAAACGCATACACAACACAACCCATTGAATTCAATGGGATTCCACAATGCTGTGCTAATGCGTATTTTTCCATGGTGGAATCGCATCGCGGAAAAATACGCAGCATGCTCATTCTTTGTGCGGAATCGTGGCGATTCCGCACACATAGGAATGCACTAATCTGCTTACTTCCCACCATGCGCAAAGTAAGTGGATCGTGTGCGGATGGTACCCAGGGTGGAGGAGAGGAGACTCTCCTCCAGGCCCTAAATAAAGAATTAAAATAAAAAAAGTTATATACTCACCTTCCGGTGGCCCCCGAATCCAGCCCAGGCCTTAGCGATGCTCCCAGCAGCTCCCGTTCCCAGCGATGTTTTGCGACAATGACCTGTGATGACGTAGCGGTCTAGCGAGATGCTTCGTCGTCTGGGGTCATTGTCACTAGGCATCGCTGGGAACGGGAGCTGCCGGGAGCATCGCGAGGAGCGGGAAGACTGCCGGGGGCGCCGGAAGGTGAGAATATCACAATTTATTTTTTTAATTATTATTTTTAACATTCTATCTTTTTACTATTGATGCTGCATAGGCAGCATCAATAGTAAAAAGTTGGTCACATTTGTCAAAGCATCAATAGTAAAAAGTTGGTCACATTTGTCAAACAAGTGACCAACCTGTCAATCAGTTTTCCAAGCGATGCTACAGATCGCTTGGAAAACGCTAGCATTCTGCAAGCTAATTACGCTTGTAAAACGCTAGTGTTTAGCGGGAATACGCATGCCAATTCTGCATACGATATACTCGAGGCAGGGAGTTGCAGAATTGCCGCAGAAATTTCCGGGGCAATTCCGCAACGTGGGCACATAGCCCAAGTCTTACTTATATTTTTGGAGTAACAAAAAAAAAAGTCAATTGACCAAATTCTCCTAACATTTATGGGGTTACATTAGCCAATTGTGTATGGTGTGTCTGGTCAGTATTTAAAATGTAACCGTTAATTATTACTCTTTACAAGCAAAACCATAATAAAAATGCCTCTTGGGATAAATAACTGCACTGGCAGAATAAACACAGTAGATATAATCCACTATAGGGTGATCCACTATGAAATCAGTCCCCCAATGGGTTCAATCAAGGTTCATTCGGTCACAATCCACTATAGGGTGGTCAAATGAAATCAGTCCCCCATAGGTTTGACTTGTACAATAATATTTCTCTATAAATATGTAAAATCCTAATTAGCTGCTGTTATTTATTTCTACTTTTGGGAAAGCTGATTCTTTGTCACTGAGATTACCTACCTGTATAGCAAATGTGAATCTGAGATTGCACAACGTGGAACACTTGGCTTTTGTTTGTGAGCATAGATCTTGCATGAGTGTACAGTGTTTGTAAAGGAAGAACACGGCACTATGTTATGTGTATGTGCTGAGTTGTTCCATGACTTATTTAACACTGGGTAAATATTAACTGCCCATGTGTTCAGGACTGAGCAACCAAATGATTCATGCCATTTATACGCAGCGTTGTCTGTGTTCCCTTTTCAATGTTTTCCAAGATTTTACAAAACGTGGCAAAGATATAGAGTGAAGAAATAACCTATATTTACTCATTAATAATTTATAGATATTTAACTCACTTCTGCTTGTCCTTATGCAGAGAGATCACATAACTGTTTCAAAGGGGTTTATGATCCATGTAGACCTGGACATTTGTTTATCTGATCACTACATTTATTGTGTCCTGCTGTCTCAACTGAGTTAGATTGATGTGTTTCGAGAGGGGGGGAAAAAAAAAAAAAAATGAGATCTAAGAGTTAGCCTTCTATAAATGTAGACATAGCTTGGGGATGCATTCGTGCAGGGGTGCATTATTATTATGTACTATTATTCGTGTACATTTATTCAAAGTACTTTTTTCTAAGTATTCGGCAGTTATATCATGGCAGTTAGACAGGGCAGGAGACAGGTAAGACAATCTAAATCTATTCCCTGTTCATTTGAAACAGAACAAATACTCACCATATGTATTTGTATAATCTATATCCTAGCTGCTGCATTCACTCACATTCACCGCCCTTGCATTAACACTCTACACTCCATCCATATCGGCCCCTCTGTCCTCTCCTCTCCTATGTATAGCACTCATGCTCTGTTCACATTGCTTAACAGCGCAGATGGATTCAGTCCCACCATCCAACACAAGTGATGCTCTCACAAATCACTTAACCATCTGCTCACTCTTTCTATTCTCCTTCTCCTAGTCGCTGGAGACATCTCTCCCAACCCCAGCCCCCCATGTTATAGCCAGTCAAACCTCCCAATTGCTACACCCAGAAACCCCTCTAACCTTATTAATATTCCATGCATGCCTTCTGTCTCTTTCAATTGTGCCCTTTGGAATTCTCGCTCTGTGTGTAATAAACTCTCCTTCATTCATGACTTCTTCCTTTCTAATTCTCTTAATCTCCTGGCTCTTAGTGAAACCTGGATCCAGCAGTCAGACACCACCGCTGCTGCTGCTCTTTCATATGGTGGACTACACTTTTCTCATACCCCAAGATCAGACAACAGAGCAGGTGGAGGCATTGGTCTGCTCCTTTCACCCAAATGAACCTTCAAAGTTATCCCCCAATTACCCTCACTTGTATTCCCTTCCTTTGAGGTCCATGCTGTCAGACTCTACGTCCCCTTCTCCATGCGAGTGGCGGTGGTGTATCGTCCTCCCGGCCCCTCTCATCAGTTCCTGGATCACTTTGCCACCTGGCTTCCACACTTTCTCTCCTGTGACACCCCCACCCTTATCATGGGTGATTTCAACATCCCCATTGCTTCTCCCTTCTCCCCATCTGCTTCTCACCTTTTATCTCTAACCTCCTCTTTCGGCCTCTTGCAGCATACTAACTCTCCATCGCATGAAGATGGAAACTCTCTTGACTTGGTCTTCTCCCGGCTTTGCTCAGTGGATGATTTCACAAACTCCGCTCTCTGACCACAACCTTCTTTCATTCTCTATCAAGAACTGCCATCCCGCTCAGGTCACCCCCACTTTCCACACTTATAGAAACATACAGGCCATTAACACCCAGAAACTTATGAAGAACTTGCAGTCCTCATTGGCCCCAATCTTCTCCATCTCATGTCCTGATTCTGCTCTGAAGCATTACAACGAAACCCTGCAAAGTGCCCTGGATGAAGCTGCACCTCCTATACATAGAACAACTCTGCACAGACGGCGACAACCGTGGCACACGCTGCAAACACGTTTCCTGCAGCGGTGCTCCAGGTGCGCCGAACATCTGTGGAGAAAATCTAATCTACCCGAAGATTTCCTCCATTACAAGTTCATGCTAAAAACATACAACTCTGCCCTTCACCTCTCCAAACAAGCCTATTTCAACACCCTCGTCACCTCACTGTCTAATAACCCTAAACGTCTCTTTGACACTTTCCAGTCCCTACTCAACCCAAGAGAGCACTCCCCAACCACAGATCTCCGCGCTGACGATCTGGCCAATTACTTCAAAGAAAAAATTTACCACATTCTACAGGAAATCATCTCCCAATCTCTTCATACCATGCACTGTCCTCCCTCCCCCACTGCATCTAGTTCACTCTCTGACTTTGAACCAGTTACAGAAGAAGAAGTAATCAGGCTCCTTGCATCTTCTCACCCGACCACTTGCACCAGTGACCCCATTCCGTCACATCTCCTCCAGTCCCTTTCCCCGGCTGTCACCTCTCACCTAACAAAAATATTCAACCTTTCCCTCACTTCTGGTATTTTTCCCTCCTCATTTAAGCATGCCATCATACATCCATTACTTAAAAAACCCTCCCTCGACCAATATTGTGCCGCTAATTATAGACCTGTCTCTAATCTTCCCTTCATCTCTAAACTCCTCGAACGCCTGGTCCACTCCCGTCTTACCCGCTATCTCTCAGATAACTCTCTTCTCGACCCTCTTCAATCTGGCTTCCGCTCTTTACACTCTACTGAAACTGCCCTCACTAAAGTCTCTAGTGACCTACTAACAGGTAAATCTAATGGTTACTACTCCATGCTAATTCTCTTGGATCTCTCCGCAGCATTCGATACTGTGGATCATCAGCTCCTCCTCACTGTGCTCCGCTCTATTGGCCTCAAGGACACCATTCTCTCTTGGTTCTCCTCCTATCTCTCTGACCGATCCTTCACTGTATGTTTTGCTGGTTCCTCCTCCTCACCTTCCCCTTACTGTTGGGGTCCCTCAAGGATCAGTCCTAGGCCCCCTCCTCTTCGTATACTGCCCCTATTGGACAAACAATCAGTAGATTTGGTTTCCAGTACCATCTCTATGCTGACGACACCCAATTATACAACTCTTCTCCTGTTATCACGCCGACCTTTTTAGAAAACACCAGTGATTGTCTTACCGCTCTCTAACATCATGTCCTCCCTCTATCTGAAACTGAACCTGTCAAAAACTGAACTCCTCGTGTTCTCTCCCTCTACTAACCTACCTTTGCCTGACATTGCCATCTCCGTGTGCGGTTCCACCATTACTCCAAAGCAACATGCCCGCTGCCTTGGGGTCATCCTTGATTCCGAGCTTTCATTCACCCCCCACATCCGATCACTGGCTCGCTCTTCTTATCTGCATCTCAAAAACATTTCTAGAATTCGCCTTTTTCTTACTTTCGACTCTGCAAAAACTATTACTGTCTCACTTATTCATTCTCGTCTAGACTATTGTAACTCTCTTAATCGGCCTTCCTCTTACCAAACTCTCCCCGCTCCAATCTGTCCTGAATGCTGCTGCCAGGATCATATTCTTCACCAACCGTTACACCGATGCCTCTACCTTGTGCCAGTCATTACACTGGCTACCCATCCACTCCAGAATCCAGTACAAAACTACTACCCTCATCCACAAAGCACTCCATGGCTCAGCACCACCCTACATCTCCTCTCTGGTCTCAGTCTACCACCCTACCCGTGCCCTCCGCTCCGCTAATGACCTCAGGTTAGCATCCTCAATAATCAGAATCTCCCACTCCCGTCTCCAAGACTTTACACGTGCTGCGCCGATTCTTTGGAATGCACTACCTAGGTTAATACGATTAATCCCCAATCCCCACAGTTTTAAGCGTGCCCTAAAAACTCATTTGTTCAGACTGGCCTACCGCCTCAATGCATTAACCTAACTATCCCTGTGTGGCCTATTTAAAAAAACAAAACAAAAAACGTAATCAGGTTCCTCGCATCATGTTCTCATTAACTTTATGCAGTTAATAGCCTCTGTGTCTGTACTGCTACATACTTAGGCAGTTAACTGGTTCATGCAGTTTTACATGAGCACCCGAGCCTTACACTATGGCTGGTCCAAACAACTAAAGCAGTTGTTACCATCCACCTCTCGTGTCTCCCTTTTCATCATACACTGTGTTCCAAATTATTATGCAAATTGGATTTAAGTGTCATAAAGATTTAATTGTTTTGTTTTTCAAATAAACTCCTGGATGCTATTGTGTCTCAGGGCTCAATGGATCACTGAAATCAATTGTAAACACATGTGATAATTAGTTTTCCAGGTGATTCTAATTAAAGAAAAACTACTTAAAAGTGATGTTCCACATTATTAAGCAGGCCACAGGTTTCAAGCATTATGGGAAATAAAAAGGATCTCTCTGCTGCTGAAAAGTGTTATAGTGCAATGCCTTGGACAAGGTATAAAAACATTAGATATTTCTTGAAAACTTAAGTGATCATCATACTGTGACTGAAACAGAGCACAGACAGAGTTCATGCAGATAAAGGCATAATGAGGAAGGTTTCTGCCAGACAAATTCATTGGATTAAGAGAACAGCTGCCAAAATACCATTACAAAGCAGCAAACCGTTATTTGAAGCTGCTGGTGCCTCTGGAGTCCCTCGAACTTCAAGGTGTAGGATCCTTCAAAGGCTTGCTGTGGTGCATAATCCTACTGTTCGGCCACCCTTAAACAGTGTTCACAAGCAGAAATGGTCGCAGTGGGCCCAGACATACATGAAGACTAATTTACAAACAGTCTTGTTTACTGATGAGTGTCGAGCAACTCCGGATGGTCCAGATGGATGGAGTAGTGGATGGTTGGTAGATGGCCACCATGTCCCAACAAGGCTGCGACGTCAGCAAGGAGGTGGAGGAGTCATGTTTTGGGCCGGAATCATGGGGAAACAGCTGGTATGGCCCTTTAAGGTTCCTGAAGGTCTGAAAATGACCTCTGCAAGTATATAGAGTTTCTGACTGACAACTTTTTTCCACGGTATGAAAAGCAGAAATGTGCCTTCAGGAACAAAATCATCTTAATGCATGACAATGCAGCACCTCATGCTGCAAAGAATACCTCTGAGTCATTGGCTGCTATGGGCATAAAAGGAGATAAACTCATGGTGTGGCCACCATCTTCCCCTGACTTCAACCCTATAAAGAACATTTGGAGTATCATCAAGCAAAAGATCTATGAGGGTGGGAGGCAGTTCACATCAAAACAGCAGCTCTGGGAGGCTATTCTGACTTGATGCAAAGAAATACAAGCAGAAACTCTCCAAAAACTCACAAGTCCAATGGATGCAAGAATTGTGAAGGTGATATCAAAGAAGGGTTCCTATGTTAACATGTAACTTGGCCTGTTGGGATGTTTTGGAGTTAAATAGCTTTTTTGTTCAGTGAATGTGACCTCCTAATGCTGCAAATTCAACAAAAGAGCATTTTCAGTTCTTTAAAACATATCAAGTGTTTAGAAATTCTACTGTGCCTAATAATTTGGAACAGTGCAGTTTGAGTTTTTATTCATTTTGGAGACTATACTGTTATCATTGGGAGGTTTCTTCAATAAAATTCGATGTATAATCTAACGGGTGATGACTTTTGTTAGACTGACTGTCATTTGCACCGACCATTTAGTAAAATCCAAGAAAAACGTCATTTGCATAATAATTTGGAACATAGTGTAGTTTGTAAGCTTGCGAGCAGGGCCCTCATTCCTCCTGGTATCTGTTTTGAACTGTGATTTCTGTTATGCTGTTATGTCTATTGTCTGTACAAGTCCCCTCTATAAGTTGTAAAGCGCAGCGGAATATGTTGGCGCTATATAAATAAAAATTATTATTATTATTAACCCCTTAATCCCATATGACTTAATTCCCAGTGACGGGATAGTACGTCATATGCGATCGGCCGCGCTCACGGGGGGAACACGGCCGGATGTCAACTGACTATCGCAGCTGACATCCGGCACTATGTGCCAGGATCGGTCACGGACCGCCCCCGGCACATTAACCCCCGGCACACTGCGATCAAACATGAACGCAGTGTTCCGGCGGTACAGGGAAGCATCGCGCAGGGAGGGGGCTCCCTGCGTGCTTCCCTGAGACGATCGGTACAAGGCGATGTGCTCACCTTGTACCGAGCGTCTCCTCCCTGCAGGCCCCGGATCCAAAATGGCCACGGGGCTACTTCAGGGTTCTGCAGGGAGGTGGCTTACCAAGTGCCTGCTCAGAGCAGGCGCTGGTAAGCCAGGAGCCCTGCATGTCAGATCACTGATCTGACACAGTACTCTGCAAAGTGTCAGATCAGTGATCTGTCACTGTACAGTGATGTCCCCCCTGGTAAAGTAAAAAAAAAAAATTTTAATTGTTAAAAAAAAAAAAAAAAACTAAAGAAAAAAAAATATTGTTCCCATAAATACATTTCTTTATCTAAATAAAAAAACAATAAAAGTACACATATTTAGTATCGCCGCGTCCGTAACGACCCGACCTACAAAACTGTCCCACTAGTTAACCCCTTCAGTGAACACCGTAAAAAAAAAAAAGGGGCAAAAAAACCGCTTTATTATCATATCGCCGAACAAAAAGTGGAATAACACGCAATCAAAAAGACGGATATAAATAACCATGGTACCGCTGAAAATGTCATCTTGTCCCGCAAAAAACGAGCCGCCATACAGCATCCTCAGCAAAAAGATAAAGTTATAGTCCTCAGAATAAAGCGATGCAAAAATAATAATTTTTCTATAAAATAGTTTTTATCGTCTAAAAGCGCCAAAACATAAAAAAATTATGTAAATGAGGTATCGCTGTAATCATACTGACCCGAAGAATAAAACCGCTTTACCCATTTTACCAAACGTGGAACGGTATAAACGCCCCCCCAAAGAAATTCATGAATAGCTGGTTTTTGGTCATTCTGCCTCACAAAAATCGGAATAAAAAGCGATCAAAAAATGACACATGCCCAAAAATGGTACCAATAAAAACGTCAACTCGTCCCGCTAAAAACAAGACCTCACATGACTCTGTGGACCAAAATATGGAAAAATTATAGCTCTCAATGTGGTAACGCAAAAGTTTTTTTGCAATAAAAAGCCTCTTTTAGTGTGTGACAGCGGCCAATCATAAAAATCCGCTAAAAAACCCACTATAAAAGTAAATCAAACCCCCCTTCATCACCCCCTTAGTTAGGGAAACATAAAAAAAAAAGTGTTTATTTCCATTTTCCCGTTAGGGCTAGGGTTAGGGCTAAAGTTAGGGTTAGGGCTGGGGCTAATGTTAGGGTTAGGGTTGGGGCTAAAGTTAAGGTTAGGGGTACAGTTAGGGTTGGGGCTAAAGTTAGGGTTAGGGTTAAAGTTAGGGTTGGGGCTAAAGTTAAGGTTAGGGTTTGGATTACATTTACGGTTGGGATTAGGGTTAGGGGTGTGGTTAGGGTTATGGTTGGGATTAGGGTTAGGGGTGTGTTTGGGATAGGGTTTCAGTTAGAATTGGGGGTTTCCACTGTTTAGGCACATATGGGGTATCAGCATACTCAGGACAAATTGGACAACAACAATTGGGGTCCAATTTCTCTTGTTACCCTTGGGAAAATAACAATTTGGGGGGCTAAAAAAACATTTTTGTGGGAAAAAAAATAATTTTTATTTTCACGACTGCGTTATAAACTGTAGTGAAACACTTGGGGGATCAAAGTTCTCGCAACACATCTAGATAAGTTCCTTGGGGGGTCTAGTTTTCAATATGGGGATTTCTACTTTTTAGGTGCATCAGGGGCTCTGCAAATGCAACGTGACGCCTGCAGACCAATCCATGTAAGTCTGCATTCCAAATGGCGCTCCTTCCCTTCCGAGCTCTGCCATGCGCCCAAACGGTGGTTCCCCCTCACATATGGGGTATCAGCGTACTCAGGACAAATTGGACAACAACTTTTGGGGTCCAATTTCTCCTGTTACCCTTGGAAAAATACAAAACGGGGCTAAAAAATAATCTTTGTGGAAAAAAAATGATTTTTTTATTTTCACAGCTCTGCGTTATAAACTGTAGTGAAACACTTGGGGGTTCAAAGTTCTCACAACACATCTATAGATAAGTACCTTTGGGGGTCTAGTTTCCAAAATGGTGTCACTTGTGGGGGGTTTCTACTGTTTAGGTGCATCAGGGGCTCTGCAAATGCAACGTGACGCCTGCAGACCAATCCATCTAATTCTGCATTCCAAATGGCGCTTCTTCCCTTTCGAGCTCTGCCATGCAGCCAAACGGTGGTTCCTCCCCACATGTGGGGTATCAGCGTATTCAGGACAAATTGGATAACAACTTTTGGGGTCGAATTTCTCCTTTTACCCTTGGGAAAATACTAAACTGGGGGCTAAAGAAATAATTTTTGTGAAAAAAAAAAATAATAATTTTTATTTTCACGGCTCTGCGTTACAAACTGTAGTGAAACACTTGGGGGTTCAAAGCTGTCAAACCACATCTAGATAAGTTCCTTAGGGGGTCTACTTTCCAAAATGCTGTCACTTGTGGGGGGTTTCAATGTTTAGGCACATCAGGGGCTCTCCAAACGCAACATGGCGTCCCATCTCAATTTCAGTCAATTTTGCATTGAAAAGTCAAATGGCGCTCCTTCCCTTCCGAGCTCTGCCATGCGCCCAAACAGTGGTTTACCCCCACATATGGGGTATCGGCATACTCAGGAAAAATGGCACAACAACTTTTGGGGTCCAATTTCTTCTCTTACTCTTGGGAAAATAAAAAATTGGGGGCAAAAAAAATCACATTTGTGAAAAAATATGATTTTTATTTTGACGGCTCTGCATTATAAACTTCTGTGAAGCACTTGGTGGGTCAAAGTGCTCACCACACATCTAGATAAGATCCTTAGGGAGTCTACTTTCAAAAATGGTGTCACTTGTGGGGGGTTTCAATGTTTAGGCACATCAGGGGCTCTCCAAACGCAACATGGCGTCCCATCTCTATTCCAGTCAATTTTGCATTGAAAAGTCAAATGGCACTCCTTCCCTTCCGAGCTCTGCCATGCACCCAAACAGTGGTTTACCCCTACATATGGGGTATCAGCGTACTCAGAACAAATTGTACAACAACTTTTGGGGTCCATTTTCTCCTGTTACCCTTGGTAAAATAAAACAAATTGGAGCTGAAGTAAATTTTTTGTGAAAAAAGTTAAATGTTCATTTTTTTTTAAACATTCCAAAAATTCCTGTAAAACACCTGAAGGGTTAATAAACTTCTTGAATGTGGTTTTGAGCACCTTGAGGAGTGCAGTTTTTAGAATAGTGTCACACTTGGTTATTTTCTATCATATAGACTCCTCAAAATGACTTCAAATGTAATGTGGTCCCTAAAAAATATTGGTGTTGTAAAAATGAGAAATTGCTGGTCAACTTTTAACCCTTATAACTCCCTAACAAAAAAAATTGTTGGGTCCGAAATTGTGCTGATGTAAAGTAGACATGTGGGAAATGTTACTTATTAAGTATTTTGTGTGACATATCTCTGTGATTTAATGGCATAAAAATTCAAAGTTGAAGAATTGCAAAATTTTCACCAAATTTCCGTTTTTTTCACAAATAAACGTAAGTTATATCGAATAAATTTTACCATTATCATGAAGTACAATATGTCACGAGAAAACAATGTCAGAATCTCCAAGATCCGTTGAAGCGTTCCAGAGTTATAACCTCATAACGGGACAGTGGTCAGAATTGTAAAAATTGGCCGGTCATTAACGTGCAAACCACCCTTGGGGCTTAAGGGGTTAAAGGAGTTGTCCACTATTGAACAGCCCCCTTTTAGTTGCTCCAGTGCTTGTGATTAAATAAAACACGTAATACTTGCCTCCCAGAGCAGGGCTGGCAGAGCGTATTTCCACTCTAACAGAAATCTACTCATGTAGTACTCATGTGCCACTAATTGACTGAAGCAGTCACATGACATAACGATGTCTCGTTACAGCCAGGAGATGCGCTCTGAGAGAATACTGACAGGCTGCAGCTTTCCTCGACCATTGACTGGCCTAAGCATTCGTATGACGTAATGTCTTGTAGCAGCTGGGTTGCACCCCGCAGACAACATAGGAACCGCTCTACTTCAGGAGCTAAAACTCATGTGGTTTTACTTTGATGAGCACTGGAACAATGAGGAAGGCGTTCTCAAGCAGTGGACTACACCTTTTAAATTCCCTTCCAGACTTGCAGCAGTCAAGATTTAATACACTTAATAGCTGCAGCCAATCACTGCACTTGGCAGCCATGTTTCTCCAAAAATATTTCATCAATAAGAATTGCACTGCTAACACGTTGCAAATTCAGGCCAAATCATTAACTAATGCTGTTTAAACATGCTTTTTTGTGTAACTTGTGAATCTTAAATAAATGACTGATTTGTCAGGACATTACTGCATTAGTATCATGCAATTACAGATGTCACAAGATTTTTTTTTTATTTTCAATTCCTTCTTTAGTGAGACCTACGCTTGGTCACACCTAGCATTGCGGTATGGCTTTCAGAAAGGTAGATGAGATGTACATATTTCCCCCAGATTTAGATATTGTGGCTAGGTTCTGTTTCGGCAGCAAAAAATCAGAATTAATGCAAAAGACAGAATAGTAAAATGTCAGACATGAACTGCTTCCATTGAATTGGTGAATTCAGTAGTACATTGAGTTTCTGTCATAGTGTCTGTCATTTTACCAGAAAACAAAACTATAGGCATGCTGTGCTACCAGTCCAATAAATAGCCCCATTAGTCTGTCTGGGTGTCTCTTGGGATCAGAAATGATGGACGTAAAGCTACCTTCCCATGAAGACTTATGGCGACTTTTTGACGTTTCAGATTCTCTGCACCTCTTAGTTTAATTACATTTTTTTTTAAAGGGAACCTGTCAGCCCAAACCCATAGAACCAGCAGCAGTTGCATCTACATATGTAAATACCCTGTCTAAGGGTTCCGTTACACAAAACGATTTACCAACGATCACGACCAGCGATACGACCTGGCCGTGATCGTTGGTAAGTCGTTGTGTGGTCGCTGGAGAGCTGTCACACAGACAGTTCTCCAGCGACCAACGATGCCGAAGTCCCCGGGTAACCAGGGTAAACATCGGGTTACTAAGCGCAAGGCCGCGCTTAGTAACCCGATGTTTACCCTGGTTACCATCGTAAATGTAAAAAAACAAACAAACAGTACATACTCACATTCCGGTGTCCGTCTGACTGCCGGCCGTAAAGTAAAAGCAGAGCACAGCGGTGACGTCACGGCCCTGCGCTTAGTAACCCGATGTTTACCCTGGTTACAAGCGAACGCATCGCTGGATCGGTGTCACACACACCGATCCAGCGATGACAGCGGGAGATCCAGCGACGAAATAAAGTTCCAAACGATCTGCTACGACATACGATTCTCAGCAGGGTCCCTGATCGCTGCTGCGTGTCAGACACAGCGATATCGTATGGATATCGCTGGAACGTCACGGATCGTGCCGTCGTAGCGACAAAAGTGCCACTGTGAGACGGTACCCTAACAGTCCTTTTATTACGTTTTCTAAAGATCTGTTTATGATATGTAGATGTGTGCTTTCACACATGACTAGTTGGCCCATTTAGATGTTATCTCACCCCTGTGGGCGTGCTAACATAACTTACAAGCTCTGGTGTCATCGCTAGCGCCATACTTACCTTGCGCACGGGTTCTTTCCCTCACTACATTCATCCTCTGAAACCAGGTGTATGCGTTCCGATCATTCGCTGTGCACCTCTCTGAAGCCGGTCCTGTACACCCGACTTCAGAGGATGAATGCAGTGAGGGCCCACAGAGGCGTGATAACATCTAAGTGGTCTGAATAGTCTTGGGTACACTAACACTATTTATTATAGCGCCATTTATTTCATGGCGCTTTACATGTGAGGAGGGGTATACATAATAAAGACAAGTACAATAATCTTAAACAATACAAGTCATGACTGGTACAGTAGGAGAGAGGACCCTACCCGCGAGGGCTCACAATCTACAAGGGATGGGTGAGGATACAGTAGGTGAGGGTAGAGCTGGTCATGCAGTGGTTTGGTGGATCGGTGGTTATTGCAGGTTGTAGGCTTGTCGGAAGTGGTGGGTCTTCAGGTTCTTTTTGAAGGTTTTGATGGTAGGCGAGAGTCTGATATGTGGTAGAGAGTTCCAGAGTTGGAGTGATGCGCGAGAGAAATCTTGTATGCGACTGTGGGAAGAGGAGATAAGAGGGGAGTAGAGAAGGAGATCTTGTGAGGATCGGAGGTTGCGTGCAGGTAAGTACCAGGAGACGAGGTCACATATGTATGGAGGAGACAGGTTGTGGATGGATTTGTATGTCATGGTTAGGGATTTGTACTGGAGTCTCTGGGCAATGGGGAGCCAGTGAAGGGATTGACAGAGGGGAGAGGCCGGGGAATTGCGGGGGGACAGGTGGATTAGGCCTCTTTCACACTTCGGTTTTTTACAATCAGTCACAATCCGTCAAAATGTTGAAAAGACGGATCCTGTGCAGATTGTAAAAAATACGGATGCACTGGATCCGTGTTTTTTTTACGGATCCGTAGCGTTTTCCAAGCTATCTGTAGCATTGCTTGGAGAACTGATTAACAGGTTGGTCACACTTGTCAAACATAGTGTTTGACAATTGTGACCAACTTTTTACTATTGATGCTGCCTATGCAGCATCAATAGTAAAAAGATATAATGTTAAAAATATTTAAAAAAAATAAAAATCTTGATAGTCTCACCTTCACGTTCCCAGTAGTGCCTTGCGAAATGAACCGATGACTTAGCAATCTCGCGAGACCACTACGTCATCTGGGGTCATCACCGCGATGCATAACTGGGAACGGGAGCATCGCGAACGTTACGAGCATCAGGAAGGCTGCGAAGGGTGCCAGAAGCTGAGAATATCAAGATTTTTTATTTTCTTTACTATTTTTAACATTATATATTTTTACTATTGATGCTGCATAGGCAGCATCAATAGTAAAAAGAGAGAGAGAGCGAGTGAGAGAATTTCCCTGACTGGAAATTCTTCCACGCATGCTCGGTTTCAAAAGATGGAACCAGTCGCTGGATTCCTGCTTTTGAAACACATCCGTCGCTGCGTGATTTTCTGACGTGCACAAAAAACGTTCCTCTGTGCGTTGTCTCCACCCAATGGACAGTGATGTTACGACTGAGCCAGTGCAGGTCGGATGAAAAGGAAGGCCATCCGTCACAATCCATCGCTAATACAAGTCTATGAGAAAAAAATGGATCCAGCAGAAATATTTGCTGGATCCGTTTTTTTTTTTTCCACAAAACGCGTTGTGACGGAAAAAGAAAGTCGGACGTGTGAAAGAGGCCTTAGTTGGGCAACAGAGTTTAGAATAGATTGGAGGGGGGGCGTGTCCTGGCCATGATGGAGGAAGGCTGCTAATCCCTGAGCTCCTGCTTCCCCGGCCGAATAAAGCCCTGCAACAGCCCAGAAACTGACTTTACCAGAGTCTATGCCTGCTAAACGGAAGCCTGCATGCCCCAACACCCCTTCTGGACCCCCTGTGGAGTTCTCTGCGAGTATATCTCGCTTTTTAAGAAGCTCTGGGAAGGGGCCTTGGAGCTGCACTGATCCTAAGATGGCTGATCCCTCCCCCAAGCCCTGCAGCACTACACATGAGGCAAAAAACAAACAGAGAGAGAAGGAGACACCGCAGGCCCGCACGGAGGTTTCCAGAGCGTCTGTCACCAGTCTGTTTACTCAGGAGAGGCCCCTGGAGGCCCCCCTGCAGGGGGTCTCAGAAGAAGGTACTGGAGGGGAGATGGAGGATGGTGGGGGCTCGGATCATGAGACTGGACAAACAGAGGGAGAAGCGGTGAGGTCCTGGACACAGAGAGCTGAGCTCTACCCCTCCCAAACTGAGTGGCCTGTGCTGCAGGAGACTCGGCTGCCTCCTAGCCTGTCACCTCGGCCACTTACACCTGCAGAGGGGGTGCTTCAACAACTCTCTATTCAGAAGTCGGGCTGTGGAGCAGGTTATCTCCCCCCTCTACTAAACCACCCCACAGAAGCCACAGGGGGTGAGCGACGAGTGGAGCCGACCATCAGTGGAGGCCCCAGTGGTTCCCCTATTTTACCAAATATGCGGACACAAGATAGCCCTGACCCAGACATGTGGGAAGCTTTTAAGGCCCGTATTAGCAATGTTTCAGCTAAAGAGGAACTTGAGGGCTTTATCTCCAGGGTGGAGAACTCCTTTAAAGCTGAAACGATGGCCCTGAGAGGGGACGTCTCAGCTCTGGCGGGCAGAGTCACACTTACTGACACTAGTGTGGAAAATCTCTCCAACAAGATCCTAGCCCTTGAGGATAAACTGTCAGCCCAGATGTCCACCTTTGAGAGCTTTCTAGATCATATGGAGGACTTGGAGAATCAGGAGAGAAGGCAAGATCTGAGAGTGAGGGATCTACCGGAATCAGTCCAAACCAGTGACCTAACTGCGACTCTTCAAACTTTGTTCAACTCCATTAGGAACACTGCCCCAGAGTTGGGTATTGAATTTGACAGAGCTCATAGGTCGCTGGGTCCTCCCCCTGAGGATGGAGGTCTGCCTAGAGACGTGATTTGTCGTTTTCATAGGTACCAAGTTAAGGAAGAAATCCTCAACTGTTCCAGAAAGACCCAGGAGATCCGATTCCAAGATTACCAATTACAGCTCCTCTCGGATCTGTCACTGAGAACCCTCCAAAAGAGGAGAGCTCTGCGACCTCTACTTGACCTCCTTCGCCAGAGCCAGATCCCCTATTCTTGGGGATATCCGTTCCGCCTTCAGGTTCGGCGGGGAACCCAGATGGTGTCCTTATCTCACCCCAGGGAGCATCGTTCATTTCTCTCCCTCTTGAACCTCGAGGATCCGGGCTTACAATTCCCTGACTGGCCTTATTCCGTTGGTCAGGATATGGGCCCTATGCCACAGCGCCGAAAGAGGGCGCATCGCAACCGTGGAAGAGGCCGCACTAGTTCTCGTGGTAGAAGACAGAACTGTAATGATGTATCTGAAGACGGCTGATTTGCAAGCGTCCAGTATTTTTGGTTAATTCGGTTGTAGACCCTTAGGTCTTTGGTCTAGCTTTAGGCAGTAATGGCCGTGTTGATGATATATGCTTTGCTCTTTTCCCTTGGTCATTTTCCCTTCCCTCTCCACTATTCCATTCTCTTCCTTCCCCCTTCTTATTCTTCCCCCTCTCTCTCCTCTCCTTTGATTACCCCTTTCCCCCCCCCCCCCCCCCTTTTTCTTCTCCCTTTCCCTCCTCCTCTGGTGGTTCGGTTGTACTGGGTAATTTTGTTGTACTGGGTAATTTTGTGTATTTTTTTTGTCTCAGGGATGTTCGCCGGGGAACATGGTGTGTTATACAGCTATATTGTTTATCGAATCCGTCGGTATACGATTTATTTTGTTATATATTGTTTTGACTTTCTTCCTTCAGTGGAAAGGACACGACCCGTTAAGGGGTTATACGGTTAGTCCAAACCGTGATATTCGTGAAACGACTATACCCCATATCTTAAGTAAGAGTTTTTAATTTTCAGCTCCCCCGGGGGTACAATTTTCTGCTACATACCTTTTTTCTTCTATATTTGCCTACTCTTTTTCTCTTATTTTTCTTCTAATTTGCTGCGTCTTGTTTTCTGTTCTCATCTCTCAGGTGGCAGGATAACCCCCTTTTTGGGGCCTAACGGTTGGGTACTCGACGTTCTATTGAAAAATGGGTTCATTAAAATTTGGTTCCCTAAATGTACGGGGATTCAATACTCCCCAAAAACGAAGCCACGTACTTTCAGATATGCACAAGCTAGGGGTTCAGATACTTTTTCTTCAAGAAACTCATTTTAGAGCTGACCGGATACCAGTTGTCGGGGGTAAACTTTATGATAGATGGTCCCATAGTTCCAACCCCGAATCGAGGACAAAAGGTGTCTCAAAAGCCTTTTGTAAGAATTTAAATATCATATTGATAGACAAGGTCATAGATGAAGGGGGACGCTATATTTTTATGAAAGTTAAAGTTGCTGAACGGATCCTGACCCTAGTTAACTGGTATCTCCCGAACCGGGAACAGCCTAAGGTCTGTAAGTCTCTATTGTTAAAATTGTCTTCATTTGCGGAGGGCCAGGTTGTGATAGGTGGTGATTTTAACTTTGTCTTTGATCCCAAACTAGATACCTCCTCTGGTCGGGGGGCGTTCCCATCGAGAAAGGTGAGAGCCCTACAAAAATTCTTACTTAAGCTTCATCTGATAGATGTTTGGAGAATCCTCAATCCTAGAGGTAAGGATTATACTTTCTATTCTACTCCACATAACTCCTACAGCAGAATTGACCTTTTTCTGGTCAGCAGGGGGGTTTTATCTTGGAGGCCTGATGCTAAGATTGGTAATATGGTTAATTCGGATCATTGCCCTATTTTTCTGTCCTTGGAGATACCCGGGCTGGCTATGAAAAAATTCTCATGGAAATTGAATGGCAACCTTTTATGAGACACCACCTGTTTGAGTGATTTGAAATCTGACATTGCAGCGTTTGCCCATACTCATGCGTCAGATCCCACACCTCAGGCAATTAAATGGGAAGCACTGAAGTGCGTCATGAGAGGCACCTTAATCAAACATGGGGCTAGAATCAAAAACTTCAGACTGAGGAAATAGACGCTTTGCTGTCACAAATTCAGACCCTGGAAAGCAGGCATAAGAATTCGAGGTCCTCTGTGACTTTGGTCGAGCTCACTACAAAAAGGCTTGAACTTAAAGGCCTGCTGGATAGACGGTTTATGGGTGACAAGGAAAGAACTAAAGGGTTTTTCTACAAAAGAGCTAATGTTTGTGGGCGCCCTCTAGCACGACTGCTTCATCCCAGATCGGGTCCCACCCCTATCTCACCACTCAAAAATGATAAGGGCCAACTGGTCCATAGTAATGAGGAGATCCTAGAGGTCTTTCAAAAGTTCTATAAATCCCTATACAACATTAGGGGCAGGTTCGCTGATTTGGATCCCACCACGTTGAAATATAAAATTAAATCTTATATGAATAGGATCAAGGTCCCGTCCCTCCTTGAGGCGGATTTGGCGGTCCTGGAAAAGGACGTAACCCCTGAGGAGCTGGCAGAAGCTGTTAAATCTACGTCCACCTCTAAATGTCCTGGGCCGGATGGGTTCACTCCCTTTTTCTATAAATCCCTTCTATCTGACTTGCTTCCCCAAATGGTCCTCACCTTTAATGCGATTTCTGAGGAGAATAGTTTCACCCCCCAGTCCCTAGAGGCTCATATTTCTGTTCTGCCAAAGCCTAATAAGGATCCCCTGCTGGCCGGGAGTTATAGGCCAATCTCCCTTATCAACGTCGATGTAAAATTATTTGCTAAGGTATTGGCTGACAGATTGTCGGGACTTCTCCCATCTATTATCGACCTTGATCAGGTGGGCTTTGTCAAGGGCCGGGAGGCGCGGGACAGCATTATCAGGTCTCTTCTCCTTATTGAGAGGATCAAGATGCAAAAGTCCCCTCTTTTGTCTTCTGTCGATTGATGCGGAAAAGGCCTTTGATAGAGTTCATTGGGACTTTCTACGGGAGACCCTGACCCATATTGGCTTACAATCCAATTTCCTGGGGAAAATTATGTCATTATATTCAAAACCCTCAGCTCGTGTCAGTCAATGGATCCTTGTCCGATCGTTTTTATATCCAGAACGGTACTAGACAAGGCTGCCCGTTGTTGCCCCTATTATACCTTTTAGTTATTGAGCATTTGGCTAAGGCTATCCAAATTAATGACAGTATCTCAGGGATTCAGGTTGGAAACTCTAACCATAAAACGGCTCTATTCGCCGACGACATCCTCCTCTTCGTCTCTGACCCAGTCGTCTCTTTTCCAGTGCTTATGAAGGAGTTCGAATCCTTCGGGAATTTAAGCAACTTCAAGATTAATTACTCCAAAACTGAGGTCCTAAACATTTCTCTATCTTCTTCCGTGGTGGCTTCCTTGAAGCAGACCTTCCCCTTTAGATGGCAACAGGATCAGATTTCATATCTCGGGGTGAACCTCACCTCGGATCCTCTTCAATTATTTTCTTTGAATCATCAGGTCATTTTGAACAGGGTGGGATCCCTTCTGGAGTCTTACGGCCCATTGAGGCTGTCGTGGCTCGGTAGGATTCAGGTGGTTAAGATGGATATCCTGCCGAGATTTCTTTATATCTTTCAGGCGATTCCCATTTGGCCACATAAAGCGTTTTTTATTAACATACAGTCCTTGATTTCCCGTTTTATCTGGAAGGGGAAAACACCGAGGGTGAGTTACAAGGTTTTATCTAGGCCACGCCAGTTTGGTGGGGTGGGTCTACCCAACCTCCGAAACTATTGCAGGGCGGCCATATTAGTTCACCTCTTGGACTGGAAATATAAAATTAAATTTAAAAAATGGGTAGAGTTGGAACAAGAATGGTCCGATTTGCCTCTTCATTATCTACAGTGGATCCCAAAGCAATATGCTCTTCAACGGGGGAGATTTTCCTTCCTAACCTCAGAGGCTATGAGGGCATGGCACAGCAGTGGTGTGAAGGGGGTCCGCTCCTCCTGGGGCCAGCCTTCTTACACCTATTTTTTGCAACCCGGCGTTTCCTCCGGGCATTCACAGGAAAGCCTTCATGGGATGGAAATACGAGGATGACATACGGGTTGGTGATATCTTACAGCGTGGCGAGATTCCCACCCTCTGTTCCCTCCAATCCCAATCTCCCTCCACTAAATTTCTTTGGTGGGAGTATTTGCAGGTCCGGTCCGGTCCTTCCTGGCCTCTTTGAATTTGCCAAGGGGTTCGAACTGTGAACTCTCTCCCTTGGAACTGTTGTTTGCCGGTGGAGACGCCCCGAGCAGGGGAAACTCTTCCCTCTACTCAATTTTTTCAATACCTGTCTCTGACGCAAGGCTCTATTTCCAGTCTGCTTGGGAGAGGGATTTGGGGCGGGCTTTGTCGGATGAGGAATGGGAGCTTTGCTTCCTGATGAACCATAAACTCCCGAGTTCCAGTGAGGCCTCGGAGAAGGGGTATAAACTGCAATATAGGTGGTACCTCACACCTGACAGGTTACACAAATTTTCTCCCTCAATTTCAAGCTGCTGCTGGAGGTGTGGAAATGGCATTGGCTCCCTTTTGCATATCTGGTGGGGCTGCCCCTTGATTAGAACATTCTGCGACCAAGTGTTCTGAAATTATGGTTTGATCACAGGCAAGCACATCACCGGTACTCCGGAGTTGGCATTGCTATCCATGATTCCCGGTTCGGTGAGATCCCAAAAAAAGGACATCCTTAAATTCTGCCTAGCGGCTGCTAGGACGGTGATCCCCCGCCGATGGCGAGACCCGGTTCCCCCCCGATATTGTGGAGTGGTTTTCAGAATTTGAAACCATCTTTAGGATGGAGGAAATTAATGCAGACCTTTCACAGACAAGGGTCTCCTTTTTAAGTATCTGGACTGAATGGATTCTATTTAAAGATTCTTCTCGTTTCCCTGACCTGTTTACCTGAATACACCTGTCTATTTTACAGTCGATTACTAAGCTACTCTTCTTTTCTTTTCGTGTTCTAATTCTATATTTCTTTTCTTGAGCCCCGCCTACTTGGGCTCCCCCCTCTATTTCCTCTTTCTATCTCCCCCCTGGGTGAGCTGTTCACCTTTCACCAGTTCGGTGTGATAGGTCTGTACCATGATTTACCAGTTACTTATATAATGATACTATTTGCGTGCATGTCTCGCTCTAGGGGACATGGGCGAACTGATTTTAGGTATGCTTTCTTTTATTCACGGTAATGAATGTCCTCGCCTGTTGCGGGGGCAAGGAGTTACTGCTTATATGTTTAAGTTACCGTGGTCATTCTAGAGGATTTACTCCCTCTAAATTTTTATTTTTTTTTTCTCTTTCTTTTCTTTCTCTCTTATGTAAGATTTATGCAAGGTTTGTGAACGAGTGTTTTTTGTGTTACTCTTCTCGAATTGTATATTATAAGGAAAAGTACTTTGATCATTGTCGTAGTTTTCAACTACTGTTTTTCTTGTAAAATTCTCTTCTCTTTAATAAAAATTATATTTACCCAAGAATAGATTGGAGGGTTTCGAGAGTGTTCGAGGGGAGTCCACAGAGCAGGAGTTTGCAGTAGTCAAGGCGGGAGATGATGAGGGCATGGACTAGGGTTTTTGCAGATTCTTGGTTTAAGAATGTGCTGATCTGTGAAATATTTTTGAGTTGAAGGCAGCAGGAAGTGGAAAGGGCTTGGATATGTGGTTTGAAGGAGAGATCAGTGTCAAGGATTACCCCGAGGCAGCAAGCTTGTGGGACTGGGGAGAGTGGGCAGACGTTTACTGTGATGGATAGATTCGTTGGGGGGGGTTTCCTGAG
Source organism: Ranitomeya variabilis (assembly GCF_051348905.1). Classification (NCBI taxonomy): domain Eukaryota; kingdom Metazoa; phylum Chordata; class Amphibia; order Anura; family Dendrobatidae; genus Ranitomeya; species Ranitomeya variabilis. The sequence continues at coordinate 313,458,478 of NC_135234.1, read as the reverse complement.
ATGGGGGAAAGATGATGAATTCTGTTTTGTCCATGTTAAGTTTTAGAAATCTAGTGGAGAAGAAGGTAGAAATAGCAGACAGACATTGAGAGATTCTGGTTAGTAGGGTGGTAATATATGGTCCAGAGATGTAGATCTGTGTGTCATCAGCATAGAGGTGATACTGAAAGCCGTAAGATTCTATGAGCTGTCCCAGGCCAGAGGTGTAAATGGAGAAGAGCAGGGGCCCTAGGACTGAACCTTGTGGGACTATGACAACTAGGGGGCAAGGTGAGGAGGTGGTGTTTGCGTGGGAGATGCTGAATATACGGTCTGTTAGGTATGACGAGATCCAGGATAGGGCCATGTCTGTGATTCCAAGGGATGAGAGGGTCTGTAGTAATAGGGAATGGTCCACTGTGTCAAAGGCAGAAGACAGGTCCAGGAGGAGGACAGAGTAGTGTCACTTGCTCTTGGCGGTTAATAGGTCATTGGTGACCTTAGTTAGGGCAGTTTCAGTGGAGTGGTGTGACCGGTAGCCAGATTGTAAGCGGTCGAAGAGGGAGCAGGAAGAGAGATAAAAAGACAGTTCAAGATGGACGTGTTGTTCTAGTAGTTTTGAGGCGTGGGGGGGAAGTGATATAGAGCGATAGCTAGATACAGAGGATGGGTCAAGAGAGGGCTTTTTGAGGATAGGTGTGATTGATTGCTTGAGGCATGTTTAAAGCTTGAGGGGAAAACACCAGTTGTTAGTGATAGGTTGAAGAGATGGGTCAGGTTTGGGATGGGATCGGGTCAAGTGCGCAGGTGGTGAGATGCGATCTTGAGAGTAGAGTGGAGAGTCGATCTTCTGTAATAGTGGAGAAGTTGGTTTTGGAGGTGGAGGGCTGGGCAGTTGGGAGGAAGGGCTCTGTGGGTTGCTGACCAAAACTTTTTCTGATGTTATCAATCTTCTGCTTGAAAAATGAGGCAAAGTCTTCAGCTGAAAATAGTGGGGAGGGAGGAGGTGCTGGGGGACGGAGAAGAGAATTGAAGGTGTTGAATAACTGTTTAGGGTTGTGAGACAGGGAGGATATGAGAGATGAGAAGTAGGTTTGGTTAGCTGTGGCAAGTGTGGCCTTGACAGTAGTGAGGGACTGTTGGAATGAGATGAAGTGCTTGTTGGAGTGTGATCTTTTCCATCTCCGCTCAGCAGCCCTGGAAGCTCACCTCAGTTCTTTGGTCAGGCTGATGTGCCAGGGCTGCCTTTTGATTTTGCGAGCTTTGGTATGTGTGAGAGGGGCAACAGATTCCAAAGCTACAGCTATTGTTGTGTTATATGCAGCGGAATCTGCATTGTGTAGAGAACTTATTTCTGTAAGAGGGAGAAGGGATTCAGAGAGTGAGTGTAGATCTAGGTGTTAGATTTCTGCGAGGGTGTGCAAGGTTGTGGGGTGGGGATTGTAGACGAGAGGAGAGGGAAGAGAATGTGAGTAGGTTGTGGTCAGAAAGAGGTAGAGCTGAGATAGAGAGGTTAGATAAGGAGCAGAGGCAGGTGAAGATGAGGTCCAGTGTGTGTGACCATCTTTGTGAGTGGCTGTAGAAGACCATTGAGTGAGGCCGAAGGAGGAAGTGAGAGATAGAAGCTTAGTGGCAGCTGAGAGAGAAGTTTCAATGGGGATGTTGAAGTCACCCAAGATGATAGTGGGGATGTCAACGGAGAGGAAATGAAGTAGCCAGGTGGTGAAGTGGTCAAAGAAGGTGGTAGCTGGCCCTGGGGGGCGGTAAATGACAGCCTGTTGGAGGGGGAGTAGATGCGCACAGAGTGCACCTCAAAGGAAGGGAGGGTAATAGAGGGTGGTAATTGGATTGGGGTGAAGGAGCAGTTATCTGACAGGAGAAAACCAACTCCACTATGCTTGCTGCTGGGACGGGGTGTGTAGGAAAGGTGGAATCCACCATACGAAAGTGCAGCAGGAGAGGCTGTGTCAGAAGGGGTGAGCCAGGTTTCGGTTATTCGAGGAAGGAAAGTTTAGTAGTAACAAAAAGATCATGGATGTAGAAGAGCTTGTTGCAGACAGAGCGAGCGTTCCACAGAGCTCCTGTTAGTGGGACTGGGGAAGCGGGGTCTGGGCGAATGGGTATAAGGTTAGAGAGGTTATGGAAATAGATGTGATAGAGCGTGGATGGGAGGTAGAAATGACTGTGGGGATGTGGTGAGGAGGACCAGGATTTCGAGAGATATCATATCATGTGATACACCGCATATCATAAACAGAGTTTAGAAATACTTTGTCTAAAGATCTGGTTGTGTGTAATGTAATAAAAGGGACTGTTAGAAAGTTTAGATATGTGTTTAGATATGCAGACAACTGCTGGTGGTTCTGGGGTACGGGGGACCTAACAGGGTCCCTTTTAACTGTGTTTTTGACATTGTTTTTTGTGTCCTGTTGGAATCCTTTCCTGCTCGATGCTCCTCTGTCGCTGTCACTATGGACAGTGGAATCAGAGGGGTTAAATGCCCGCAATCAGTGCACTGCTCTCACACAGAGCTGACACCCGCACCCGATCGCCATGGCGTGAGGCTGCACTATCGTATCGTACCACCTTACACATACTGCTATTTGTACGCAGCTCCTGCAGAGCAAAAATATGCAGCATCAAAAACCCAACAATAACTCATCGTGGGCACACAGCCTAAAAATCCAGAGAGAACGAGATCTCTAATCCAGATGTAAACCTAGCTGAAGTTCTGCAGACTAGTAATGTACTGCGATGATCAGCTGACAGGTATGCTGGCCTAGACTTGCACATCAGCATAAAAAAATGTCTTCAATTTCCTCAGAAGACCTTTCACCAGTTTCAGCATGTTGAACAGGCCAAATCGTGGAATAGTGGTTGCAGAGTGGAGTAACACTACAGTACTTAACCTTTTCTTTTTTTTTCCATTCTGGAGATATTGGCTTGTAAAGTGTAGGTTAAAATTTGTTGATCCCAATTGGACATTACCAGAGATCCTTTCTCTGCATGTAGCTTTTCAATCTTAAGGAGAATTCATGCATGGGGAAAAAAACATTCCCCCAGAAATTCAGAAGAGCATGCCTTCTCCAGTGAGATTTACACACATTTTATTATGGGCTTTGAATCCCTATTCTACACAGCGCTGTTCTATGCGGAGTTTCACATGCAAGCTGTCTGAAGAAGGTCCTTTCAACCGAAATGTCACTGTTTTTGGATTGCTTTTCTAATAAATATTGAGTTGTAGAAAAACTATATCAGATTGTGTTGGAATTTTGTTCACTGATTATATGGAATGACCTCCTATCCTGGCACCGTATTCTTATGCAAAGTGACATACATCCCATCTACACACTGAGGCATACTATATAGGTAGTGTTGTAACATGATTCATATATTTAAGGTCACTGTCACTCCATGTAAGGCTACTTTCACACATCAGGCTTTTGCCTTAAGGCACAATCTGTCGAATTAAAAAAAAAACCGGATCCTGCAAAATTTGCCGCTGAATCCGTTTTTTTCTCATAGACTTGTAATGGCGCTGGATTGCCCCATGTTTCGTCTGTTTTTCGACGGATTCGGCGAACATTTTTGTTCCGGAAACAACGCACAGAGGAACTTTTTTTGTGTCCGTCAAAAAAATAGACAGCGACTGATTCGGCGCCATCCGGCGTTTGGTAGAATGAAAGCCAATGGCGCCGGACCTGTCCAATGATGGATTCGTTTTTTTTAAAGTGAGCATGCCCCCCAATTTTTTTTTTTTTTTAGCGCCTGTGCGCGATTTCCGTTCTTCTCTCTCTCTCTGCTGCGAATCTGCAGGAAATCCACAACTATTTACATAATAGGTTTTTATCCTCATTGAGGAAAAATGTAGGAAATGTATGGCAAAAAATAAGCACCCGGAAATGTGTGCTATGTATGTAAGGAGAGGTTACCAAGTTCATGGGAGAAGAGACTATCTGTGAGTAAGGCCCCTTTCACACATCAGTTTTTTGCAGTCAGTCACAATCTGTTGGCTCAACGGATCTGTCACAGACTGTGAAAAACTGATGCGACTGATTCGGGTTTTTTTACGGATACGACTAGCGTATCTGGCTAATTGGATCCTAAATAAATTGGAGCATGCTCAGTTAAACAAAACGGAATCCAGTGCCCATAGGCTTCCATTCGAGCAAATGACGGACGGCAACAGATCCGTCGCTGTCCGATTTTTCGACTTACACAAAAAACGAACCTTTGTCTGTCGTCTCCGGCTGCTGGACAAACAATTTTTGATGGATCCGGCGAATGACGGATGAACCGTGAGACCATCCGTCGCTAATACAAGTCTATGAAAAAAAAAAAAAATGGATCCGGCGGCATTAGTCGCGACTGATGGCAAAAAACCGATGTGTGAAAGGGGCCTTGTCCCCTAACTTTGTTTCAGATAGAAGATCCTTAATTAAGGCAGAAGTCAAAAGCTCCTTTAAATCCCTAATTCACCCTAAGGCTATGTGCACACGTTGCGGAATTTGATGCGTTTTTGGCCTCACAGATTAACATTAAATCCGCAGTGTAGTGCACAGCCAATGTTAGTCAATGTGAAATTGACAATTGTGCACATGCTGCGGGAAAAAACACGTGGAATCGTGGCTTTTTTTTCCGCAGCATGTCAATTCTTTGGGCAGATCTGCAGTGTTTCTGCACCCATTGACTTCCATTGTGTCAGGCACATCCGCAGCAAACCCGCAGATGTAAAAATGATCTGCAGTTTTGCTGCGGATGAAACGCTGCACATCGGGAAGAGGGAGTGTGTGGGCGGAGCTTTGTGCATGTATGTGTTTGTGTGTGGGGGTCTGCCTGTATGTCTGTGTAGGCATCCATTGTCTGATAGGACTACTGCTCCCATCTGGCAATGAGTGCTCACAATGACACCATTGCTGATGATGGGAAAATAGTCCCATCAGACAATGGCTGTGTTCAGTAGTAAAAAAACAAAACATACAGAACATACAGCATATAACATACAGTACATACACATAACATACAACACATAACAGAGTACATACTTACCAAACACCTAGTCCCCGAAGCCCTCGATTATCCTGTAATGATACGTCCGGTTATCCACCACATTTGGATCCTTCAAAAGAAACCTGAAAACCCACCTCTTCAAAGACTCTTACAACCTGTAATGACCACACGACCACCTCAACACCATCCTGTAGAATGTAAGCCCGCAAGGGCAGGGTCCTCTTCCCTCTGTATCAGTATGTTGTTAGTTTTGTTTACTGTAAGTGATATTTGTATTTTGATGTAACCCCTTATCATGTACAGCACCATGGAATTAATGGTGCTATATAAATAAATAATAATAATAATAAAAATAACATAATAAACCAACCTACACTTACCTTTCCGCCGTAGTCCAGTTAATAACGAGTGTCCTACGACGATCTCCCGTGTAGAACAATGACATCGGTCGATGTCCGTGCTCTACAGGGGCCCAACAATGAACTCACAGAGGGGGTAATCCTCAACAGTGTATATCCCTCCGCCGCTGCTGGGAGAGAGGTCACTTAAGTTCATTCTCTCGCCGGCAATTCTGTGTGAGAAAATTCCCACGCAGCATTGCCGTAAAGCAAGAGAACGAACTAAGGTAACCTCTTCAGTGATGCACTGCAGGAGCCATTATCTCCTGTCAGTGCATCACAGGAGGCCTATAGAGCAGTGACATCACCCGATGTCATTGTTCTATAGGAGAGATCGTCGTGGGACCCTCATTATTAATTGGACTGCGTCGGACCAAGGAGTATACGGTTGGTTTATTATTTTTCATTTTTTGCAGGTGATCGATGGCTTTGGGGAATTAGACGTGGTTGTAAGTATGGTGAAATTAAGAATATTATTAACCCCTTAGTGACCGAGCCAATTTTTACAATTCTGACCACTGTTACTTTTTGAGGTTATAACTTTGGAACGCTTTAACAGATCCCGCTGATTCTGAGATTGTTTTTTCGTGACATATTGTACTTCATGTTAGTGGTAACATTTCTTCGATATTACTTGCGATTATCTATGAAAAAAACGGAAATATGGCGAAAATTTTTAAATTTTTGCAATTTTCAAACTTTGTATTTGTATGCCCTTAAATCAGAGAGATATGTCACAAAAATAGTTAATGAATAACATTTCCCACATGTCTACTTAACATCAGGACAATTTTGGAAACAAAATTTTTTTTTGTTAGGGAGTTATAAGGGTTAAAAGTTGACCAGCAATTTCTCATTTTTACAACACCATTTTTTTCTAGGGACCACATCACATTTGAAGTCATTTTGAGGGGTCTATATGATAGAAAATAACCAAGTGTGACACCATTCTAAAAACTGCACCCCTGAAGGTGCTTAAAACCACATTCAAGAAGTTTATTAACCCTTTACGTGCTTCACAGGAACTGAAACAATGTGGAAGGAAAAAATGAACATTTAACTTTTTTTTTGCAAATATTTTACTTCAGAACCATTTTTTTTTATTTTCACAAGTGTAAAAACAGAAATTTAACCATAAATTTTGTTGTGCAATTTCTCCTGAATACGCCGATGTGGGGGCAAACCACTGTTTGGGCGCACCACAGAGCTTGGAAGAGAAGGAGCGCCGTTTGACTTTTTCAATGCAGAATTGGCTGGAATCGAGATCGGACGCCATGTCACGTTTAGAGAGCCCCTGATGTGCCTAAACAGTGGAAACGCCCCACAAGTGACACCATTTTGGAAACTAGACCCCTTAAGGAACTTATCTAGATGTGTGGTGAGCACTTTGAAAGCCCAAGTGCTTCACAGAAGTTTATAATTCAGAGTCGTGGAAATAAAAAAAAAAAAAAAATTTCCCACAAAAAATATTTTTTAGCCCCCAAGTTTTTATTTTCACAAAGGTAACAGGAGAAATTGGACCCCAAAAGTTGTCCAATTTATCCCGAGTACGCTGATGCCCCATATGTGGGGGTAAACCACTGTTTGGGCACACGGCAGAGCTCAGAAGGGAGGGAGCACCATTTGACTTTTTGAGCGCAAAATTGGCTGTCGTGTTTGGAGACCCCTGATGTACCGGAACAGTGGAAACCCCCAAATTCTAACTCCAAACCTAACCCCAACACACCCCTAACCCTAATCCCAACCCGATCCATAATCCTAATCACAACCCTAATGATAATCACAACCCTAACCCCAAAACAACCCCAATCTCAACACTAACCATAACCCTAATCAAAACCCTAAATCCAACACACCCCTAATCCTAATCTCAACCCTAACCTCAAACCTAACCCTAATCCCAATACACTCCTAATCTCAACACTATCCTTAACCCTAATCCCAAACCTAACCCTAATCCCAAACGTAACCCGAATGCCAACCCTAATCCAAACCCTAACCCTTATCCCAACTCTAACCCTAACTTTAGCCGCAACCCTAGCCCTAACTTTAGCCCTAAGGCTACTTTCATGCTTGCGTCGTGTGTCGCAATCCGTCGTTTTGGGCAAAAAAACGATCCTGCAAATGTGCCCGCAGGATGCGTTTTTTGCCCATAGACTTGTATTGCCGACGGATGGCCAAACGTCGCGTCCGTCGTGCACTGGATCCGTTGTGTTTTGGCGGACCGTCGTCACAAAAAACGTTCAATGTAACTTTTTTTTGTACGTCGCGTCCGCCATTTCCGACCGCGCATGCGCGGCCGTAACTCCGCCCGCTCCTCCCCAGGACATAGACTGGGCAGCGGATGCCTTGAAAAACTGCATCCGCTGCCCACGTTGTGCACAATTTTCACAACGTACGTCGGGCCGACGCATTACAAAACCTTAATTTAGCCCCAACCCTAACCCTAAATTTAGCCCCAACCCTAACCCTAATTTTAGCCCCAACTCCTGTAGCTGCCGGCCGGGAGATCATGGCGGGCGCAGCCGAGACCCCGAAGATCTTCTGGGTGCCGGCCAGCGGGCACACTGCGAATGCACCCGCCATTTTTTGGCCGGAACAAGATGGCGGCGCCCATCAGGAGCCACGAGGAGCAGCGGGGGAGACAGGTGAGTATCGGGGGGCGATCGGGGGTCGGAGGATTTCTCTGTCCTCTGATGTGCAATCACATCGGAGGACCGAGAAATTAAATTAGGAAATCGCGTTTTTGTTGTTTTTGTGACGGCCGGTAAACGGTTAATTACCGGCAATCGCAACCCGGGGGTCGGTAATAAAAAAAAAACTGTCACTACTGTAGGATTGACGCCTCTCCATTACTAACCGGGCTTGTTGTCCCCTTACAATACAAAGGTGACTAACCCCCTATTACCCCATATGCCACCGCTACAGGGCAGTGGGAAGAGAGAGGCTAAGTGCCGAAATTGGCGCATCTTACAGATGTGCCATTTCTGGGGCAGCTGGGAGCTGGTATTTTTAGTCGGGAGGGGGGCAGTATCCATGGCCCCTCTCTAGGCTATGAATATCAACCCGCAGCTGTCTACGTAGCCTTTCTAGCTTTAAAATATAGGGGGCTGCGGGCTGATAATAAGCCTGAGAAGCTCCATAGCTATAAACATCGGCTCCCAGCCGCTGGCTTTCCCACTCTGGACTTGAAAATTGCTCGAGAGCCCACGCAATTTTTTTTAATTAAACAGATATTGTGTTTAAGGCCGGGGTCACACTTGCGAGAAACTCACACGAGTCTTGCACCTCAATACCCGGCACTGTCGCCGGCACTTGGGACCGGAGTGTGCAGTTGCATGTATTTCTTTGCAGCTCAACGCTCCGGTCCGAGTACCATTTTATAATAATAATAATAATTTTTATTTATATAGCGCTAACATATTCCGCAGCACTTTACAATTAAGCGGGGACATGTACAAACAATACATTCGGTACAAGTTAAGACTATTTAAACAGTGACATTAGAAGTGGGGTCCCTGCTCGCAAGCTTACAAATCTACAAGGAAATGGGGGGACACAATAGGTGAAAAGTGATTGTTATTTCAGTTATAAACCAAAAAGAGAAACCGAGAATCAACTCAGTACAATGATGGATAACTAATGTAACTAAATCAATGAAAAAACATTAACGGTAAGATTATACATAAGATCCATACCAGACAGGGGTTAATGTAAGTATAAATTTATTGAAAATACTATATAAATATATAAGTACGTCATAGAAAAAAGACAATCAGTGAACAAGCAAGAAAACAGCTAAGAAAAACAGCGCATAAGATGTAAAAAAAAATGCGCTGAAAGACAGCACAGAAAATATATCACTGCTGCACAGCCCGCAATCCCTGACCCATAGATGCCATAAATAATATCAGCCAATAGTAAATAAATAAAAAATAATCACATGGAAAGTAACAAGTAACCGAACTAGCTGAAAATGTAAGCACTGAAACTACAGGGTGCTGGGCTACAGTACTATAGTGTGTGTAACACAAGGTAAAGCCCATAGGGTGATCAGACTACATACTACTACCTTGAGACATCACAGCGGCAGGGTGCAGGAATTCAGCCAATTGTTCTGAACCACATCTATTAAAACCCATTCCCAAACACTTTTTCGATAGGCATAATAGTAATCCTAAGGGGTTTTCTGTATGCGGGATTGACCGCTTATATTTCGGGGTGGCAACGTGAAGCAGAAGTTGCTCCAAAAAGAGGCACGCTGGATAGTAACCCTGGATAATCTTTCACCAAAAGGTTTAAATGAGACCCTCAGTTTCAAGTCTTTTCTCTAGCTATTGTTCTTAATTATTGGTTTTTATTACGATCCGGGCATATTCTGTGTTTTTTGTTATTATGTACTTGTTCCTACACTGTGTTCCAAATTATTATGCAAACTGGATTTAAGTATCATAAAGATTTAATTGTTTTGTTTTTCAAATAAACTCGTGGATGGTATTGTGTCTCAGGGCTCAATGAATCACTGAAATCAATCTTAAACAAATGTGATAATTAGTTTTTCAGGTGATTCTAATTAAAGGAAAACTACTCAAAAATGATGTTCCACATTATTATGCAGGTCACAGGTTTCAAGCAATATGGGAAATAAAAAGGATCTCTCTGCTGCTGAAAAGCGTTAAATAGTGCAATGCCTTGGACAAGGTATGAAAAATTTAGATATTTCACGAAAACTTGAGTGATCATCTAACTCTGATGAGATTTGTGACTGAAACAGAGCACAGACAGAGTTCATGCAAACAAAGGCATAATGAGGAAGTTTTCTGCCAGACAAATTCATTGGATTAAGAGAGCAGCTGCCAAAATACCATTTCAAAGCAGCAAACAGTTATTTGAAGCTGCTGGTGCGTCTGGAGTCCCTCGAACATCAAGGTGTAGGATCCTTCAAAGGCTTGCTGTGGTGCATAAACCTACTATTCGGCCACTCCTAAACATTGTTCACAAGCAGAAACGGTTGCAGTGGGCCCAGACATACATGAAGACTAATTTTCAAACAGTCTTGCTTACTGATGAGTGTCGAGCAACCCTGGACGGTCCAGATGGATGGAGTAGTGGATGGTTGGTGGATGGCCACCATGTCCCAACAAGGCTGCGACGTCAGCAAGGAGGTGGAGGAGTCATGTTTTGGGCTGGAATCATGGGGAACCAGCTGGTAGGGCCCTTTAAGGTTCCTGAAGTTGTGAAAATGACCTCAGCAAAGTAAATAGAGTTTCTGACTGACAACTTTCTTCCATGGTCTAAAAAGCAGAAACGTGCCTTCAGGAACAAAATCATCTTCATGCATGACAATGAATACCTCTGAGTAATTGGCTGCTATGGGCATAAAAGGAGATAAACTCATGGAGTGGCCACCATCTTCCCCTGACCTCAACCCTATAGAGAACCTTTGGAGTATCATCAAACAAAAGATCTATGAGGGTGGGAGGCAGTTCACATCAAAACAGCAGCTCTGGGAGGCTATTCTGACTTCATGCAAAGAAATACAAGCAAAAACTCTCCATAAACTCACAAGCTCAATGGATGCTAGAATTGTGAAGGTGATACCAATGAAGGGCTCCTATGTTAACATGTAACTTGGCCTCTTAGGATGTTTTGGAGTTAAATAGCTTTTTTGTTCAGTGAATGTGACCTCCTAATGCTGCAAAATCCACAAATGAGCATTTTCAGTTCATTAAAACATATCAGATGTTTAGAATACTACTGTGCCTAATAATTTGGAACAGTGCATTTTGAGTTTTTATTCATTTTGGAGATTATACTGTTATCATTGGGGGGTTTCTTCAATAAAATTCGATGTATACTCTAACGGGTGATGACTTTTATTAGACTGACTGTCATTTGCACCAACCATTTAGGAAAATCCGAGAAAAATGTCATTTGCATAATAATTTGGAACATAGTGTATTCCCCTTTTTTCTCTTACCAATCAGACGCTGCTCCATTTATCATCTTTCCATTTTCCTGCATATGGTTTGGGGATTCGGCATCAGAGATCCCATCTGGTTCAGCGGGAGATATTTGGACTGTTCTGCATCAGACATATCTGCATTCCTAGTGCCTATTTACCTTTTCAAAAAAAAAAAAAAAAAAAGATCCTTGTGTCTTTTATTTGGATATTTGTGGCGAGGCATTTTTGTATGGCTAGTATAACCAATATGCTTTGGGACTATAATTTAACATTTATGCTGTTTATTTAGTTGCATATTGTATTAGTGCATTTTGCATATATTGCTGCCGTATACAAATGTTGTGTGTTTATTTTTGAGTATTTGGGGTTTTTGTTTACTTGCATTTTATTTTTCTCTGTGTGGATTTTCTACGGGAGAATTAAGGGTTAATCCCATCTATACCTGGGTGTGTGTGTGTGTATGTGTGTATGTATATATATATATATATATATATATATATATATATATATATATATATATATATATATATATATATATATATATATATATATATATCATACATTGCTTATTATATATCTGTCCCCTGCTATTATGTGCCCATTTGGCTAAATTTGGGCTATTGTGGGGAGGGTCTCTGTTATGTGGGCAGAGATTCCGCTGTAGAGGTTACCTGTTTATCTATTCTCTGGTGCAGACGCGCCCCACGCATGCGCTGTGGCGCCTCGGTGGCATCGCTGGCCGGGAGCGTTGCTATGGAGATGGGGTGGATGACACGTGTCGTCCTACCCATACTCCACGGTGCGCGGCCACCCGCCTCTCCGCTGACGCGTACACATCATGCTGGGTCAGCACACCGATTTGCTGGATTCCCCTCTCATTTCCCAATAAATATCACGGCCCTCCTTTTATTGGCCACGCCTCCTGACAAAGCCAAGGCGGTGAAACGCGCGTCGAGGCTCCCTGTTCGCTGTCTGCACGCCTGCACCCTGCCGCTGTGATGTCTCAAGGTAGTAGTATGTAGTCTGATCACCCTATGGGCTTTACCTTGTGTTACACACTATAGTACTGTAGCCCAGCACCCTGTGGTTTCAGTGCTTACATTTTCAGCTAGTTCGGTTACTTGTTACTTTCCATGTGATTATTTTTTATTTATTTACTATTGGCTGATATTATTTATGGCATCTATGGGTCAGGGATTGCGGGCTGTGCAGCAGTGATATATTTTCTGTGCTGTCTTTCAGCGCATTTTTTTTACATCTTATGCGCTGTTTTTCTTAGCTGTTTTCTTGCTTGTTCACTGATTGTCTTTTTTCTATGACGTACTTATATATTTATATAGTATTTTCAATAAATTTATACTTACATTAACCCCTGTCTGGTATGGATCTTATGTATAATCTTACCGTTAATGTTTTTTCATTGATTTAGTTACATTAGTTATCCATCATTGTACTGAGTTGATTCTCGGTTTCTCTTTTTGGTTTATATGTGTTGGCTGACGGGGCGGTGCCCTTTGATAGCTCTCAGGGCTCTTTTTAGGTTTATTATTTGATTGTTATTTCAGGTCTGGCAATTGTAATAAATAGGGATTTTCATACAAAGCTGCATGATCCGGTCATCAGCCCGTGTGTTTAAGTGCAATAGTCAAGTATCAAGTGCAGTTATCATGTGTATGGAGGGTGTGGAGACAGATGAATAGTAGGGTGTAGATTCAGAGTAATATTTGGAAGGAGGGAACAGGGCAAAGTTAGTTCACTGAGTAGTTGATGTGGTAGGCTTGTTTGAAGAGATGGGTTTTCAAAGTGCGCTTGAATAGGTCGGGGCTAGGTATCAGTCTGATCATCTGGGGAAGTGCATTCCAGAGAGCTGGCGCAGCACGAGAAGAGTCTTGGAGACGGAGGTGTGAGGTTCGGATTACAGGGGATGTTAGTCTTAGGTCGTTTGTAGAACGGAGGGCACATGTAGGGCGATAGACAGAGATAAGAGAGGAGATATAAGGCGGTGCAGAACTGTAGAGAGCTTTGTGGGTGAGAGAGATGAGTTTGTACTGGACCCTGTAGCGAATGGGTAGCCAGTGTATTGACTGGCACAAGATGGAGGCAGTCTGCTGGACAGAAATATGACTCTGGCTGCAGCATTCAAGATGGATTGGAGAGGAGAAAGTTTGGTAAGAGGGAGACCGATCAGAAGAGAGTTGCAGTAGTCCAGACGGGAATGAATAAGACCGACAGTAAGAGTCTTAGCAGTTTCAACGGTGAGAAAAGGTCGGATTCTGGAGATGTTTTAAAGATTCAGGTGACAAGAGCGAGTGATCGGATATAGGGAGTAAAGGAAAGTTCGGTGTCGAATATGACCCCAAGACAGCGGGCATGCTGCTTGGGAGTTATGGTTGAACCCTCCAGGGTAATTTCGATGTTGGGTAGAGTGAGGTTAGTAGAAGGGAGAAACACAAGAAGTTCCGTTTTGGAGAGATTTAGTTTCAGGTAGAGGGAGGACATGATGTTAGAGACAGCAGACAGACAATCCTTGGTATTTTGAATTGGGGTAGGGCTGATGTCGGGGGAAGAAGTAATTGGGTGTCATCAGCATAGAGATGATACTGTTAACCCAGATCTGCTGATTGTTTGTCCAATAGGGGCCGTGTAAAGAGAGAAGAGGAGGGGCCCTAGGACTGAGCCTTGCGGAACCCCGATAGTAAGGGGACGAGGAGAGGAAGAGGAGCTGGCAGAAGATACAGTGAAGGAGCGGTCAGAGAGGTAGGAGGAAAACCAGGAGAGGGCTGTGTCCTTGAGGCCTATAGAGCGGAGCATAGTGAGGAGGAGCTGGTGATCCACAGTGTCAAATGCGGCAGAGATATCCAGGAGAATCAGCAGAGAGCAATGACCTTTGGATTGACCTGTTATTAGATCACTAGAGACTTTAGTGAGGGCAGTTTCGGTGGAGTGTAAAGAGCGGAAACCAGATTGTAAGGGGTCAAGAAGAGCGTTATCCGAGAGATAGCGGATTAGACGGGAGTGGACCAAGCGTTCCAGGAGTTTAGAGATGAAGGAAAGGTTAGAGACAGGTCTGTAGTTAGCAGTGCAGTTCTGGTCCAGGGATGGCTTTTTAAGTAAAGGGGTTATGATGGCATGTTTAAATGAGGAGGGAAAGATACCTGAAGAAAGAGAGAGGTTAAATATTTTAGTCAGGTGAGTGGTGACCACTGGTGAGAGAGACTGCAGGATATGTGAAGGAATGGGGTCACTGTTGCAGGTTGTAGGCTGAGCAGAAGCGAGGAGCTTGGAAACTTCTTCTGAAACAGGCTCAAAGGTGTCTAGTGAGCTTGAGGTGCGGCAGGGAAGGGGATCCAGGCAGTGAGGAGATTGCGCTGAGATATTCTGATGGATGTGTTTGATTTTTTCTAAGAAATAAGTGGCCAGATCCTCACCGCTGAGGTTGGTGATGGGGGCCTGTACTTTAGGTTTCAGGAGGGAGTTTAAGGTTTCAAAAAGTCGTTTTGGGTTGTTGGATAGTGAGGTGATGAGGGTGGTGAAGTAGGATTGTTTGGCCAGATAAAGGGCAGAGTTATAGGTTTTGAACATGAACTTTATAGTGGATGAAGTCTTCTGCTAAGAGAGATTTTCTCCACTGCCGCTCTGCACACCTTGAGCAACGCTGAAGAAAGCGTGTTTGCATAGTGTGCCAGGGCTGCCATTGTCTGTGTCCGGTCTTTCTGCGTGTAGAAGGTGCTGCTTCATCTAGGGCATTCTTCAGTGTATTATTGAAGTGTGACAATGCTAAGTCTGGACAAGAGAGGGAGGAGATGGGGGCTAGAGATGTGTGGAGATTGTCCACAAGCTGCTGGGTATTAATGGTACGTGTATTCCGATAAGTGTGGTAAGTGGGGGTGTCCCGGGTGAGGAGACAAATCTTGACAGAGAAGGAAAGAAGGTTGTGGTCCGAGAGCGGGAGAGGGGAGTTAGTAAAGTTGTGCAGCGAGCCGGGACGGGAGAAAACAAGGTCCAGAGTATTCCCGTCCTCGTGCATAGGAGAATTAGTAAACTGTGAGAGGCCGAATGAAGACGTTAGAGAAAGAAGATGAGAGGCAGATTGGGAGAGGGGATCATTGATGGGGATGTTAAAGTCTCCCATGATGAGGGTGGGGATGTCACAGGATAGTAATTGAGTAAGCCAGGTGGCAAAGTGGTCTAGAAACTGGTGGGAGGAGCCTGGAGGGCGATAACCGCCACTCTCAAGGAGAAGGGCTTATAGAGTCTGACGGCGTGGACTTCAAAAGAAGGAAATATGAGTGAGGGAACCGGGGGGATGAACTGGAAAGCACATTGTGATGAAAGGAGCAAACCAACACCTCCACCCTGTTTGTTCTCAGGTCTGGTGGTATGTGAAAATTTCAGCCCGCCAAACGAGAGTGCGGCAGCAGCGGTGGTGTCTGAATGCTGGATCCAGGTTTCTGTAATAGCCAGAAGGTTCTTTTATTATGTTTATTACTAAACATCGGGCTTGGTATTATCCATCTATCTATAGATATATCTATCTATTTATAAATATGTTGATCTATTTATAGATATATCGATCTACTTATAGATATATCGATCTACTTATAGATATATCGATCTACTTATAGATATATCGATCTATTTATAGTTGTATCGATCTGGTATAGATATATCTACCTGTTATAGATATATCTACCTGTTATAGATATATCTACCTGTTATAGATATATCTACCTGTTATAGATATATCTACCTGTTATAGATATATCTACCTGTTATAGATGTATCTACCTATTATAGATACTGTATCTACCTATTATAGATATATCTACCTATTATAGATACTGTATCTACCTACAGTCATGGCCAAAAGTATTCACACCCCTGCAATTCTGTCAGATAATACTCAGTTTCTTCCTGAAAATGATTGCAAACACAAATTCTTTGGTATTATTATCTTCATTTAATTTGTCTTAAATGAAAAAACACAAAAGAGAATAAAGCAAAAAGCAAAACATTGATCATTTCACACACAACTCCAAAAATGGGCCAGACAAAAGTATTGGCACCCTCAGCCTAATACTTGGTTGCACAACCTTTAGCCAAAATAACTTCGACCAACCGCTTCCGGTAACCATCAATGAGTTTCTTACAATGCTCTGCTGGAATTTTAGACCATTCTTCTTTGGCAAACTGCTCCAGGTCCCTGATATTTGAAGGGTGCCTTCTCCAAACTGCCATTTTTTGATCTCTCCACAGGTGTTCTATGGGATTCAGGTCTGGACTCATTGCTGGCCACCTTAGAAGTCTCCAGTGCTTTCTCTCAAACCATTTTCTAGTGCTTTTTGAAGTGTGTTTTGGGTCATTGTCCTGCTGGAAGACCCATGACCTCTGAGGGAGACCCAGCTTTCTCACACTGGGCCCTACATTATGCTGCAAAATTTGTTGGTAGTCTTCAGACTTCATAATGCCATGCACACGGTCAAGCAGTCCAGTGCCAGAGGCAGCAAAGCAACCCCAAAACATCAGGGAACCTCCGCCATGTTTGACTGTAGGGACCGTGTTCTTTTCTTTGAATGCCTCTTTTTTTCTCCTGTAAACTCTATGTTGATGCCTTTGCCCAAATCTGACCAGAGAACATTCTTCCAAAACATTTTAGGCTTTTTCAGGTAAGTTTTGGCAAACTCCAGCCTGGCTTTTTTATGTCTCAGGGTAAGAAGTGGGGTCTTCCTGGGTTTCCTACCATACAGTCCCTTTTCATTCAGACACCAATGGATAGTAAGGGTTGACACTGTTGTACCCTCGGACTGCAGGGCAGCTTGAACTTGTTTGGATGTTAGTCGAGGTTCTTTATCCAACATCCGCACAATCTTGCGTTGAAATCTCTTGTCAATTTTTCTTTTCCGTCCACATCTAGGGAGGTTAGCCGCAGTGTGCCATGGGCTTTAAACTTCTTGATGACACTGCGCACGGTAGACACAGGAACATTCAGGTCTCTGGAGATGGACTTGTAGCCTTGAGATTGCTCATGCTTCCTCACAATTTGGTTTCTCAAGTCCTCAGACAGTTCTTTGGTCTTCTTTATTTTCTCCATGCTTAATGTGGTACACACAAGGACACAGGACAGAGGTTGAGTCAACTTTAATCCATGTCAACTGGCTGCAAGTGTGATTTAGTTATTGCCAACACCTGTTAGGTGCCACAGGTAAGTTACAGGTGCTGTTAATTACACAAATTAGAGAAGTATCACATGATTTTTCGAACAGTGCCAATACTTTTGTCCACCCCCTTTTTTATGTTTGGTGTGGAATTATATCCAATTTGGCTTTAGAACAATTCTTTTTGTGTTTTTTTCATTTAAGACAAATTAAATGAAGATAATAATACCAAAGAATTTGTGTTTGCAATCATGTTCAGGAAGAAACTGAGTATTATCTGACAGAATTGCAGGGGTGTGAATACTTTTGGCCATTACTGTATTATACACTATGTTCCAAATTATTATGCAAATGACATTTTTCTCGGATTTTCCTAAATGGTTGGTGCACATGACAGTCAGTCTAATAAAAGTCATCACCCGTTAGAGTATACATCGAATTTTATTGAAGAAACCTCCCAATGATAACAGTATAATCTCCAAAATGAATAAAAACTCAAAATGCACTGTTCCAAATTATTACGCACAGTAGTATTTCTAAACATTTGATATGTTTTAAAGAACTGAAAATGCTCATTTGTGGAATTTGCAGCATTAGGAGGTCACATTCACTGAACAAAAAAGCTATTTAACTCCAAAACATCCTAACAGGCCAAGTTACATGTTAACATAGGAGCCCTTCATTGATATCACCTTCACAATTCTTGCATCCATTGAACTTGTGAGTTTATGGAGAGTTTCTGCTTGTATTTCTTTGCATGAAGTCAGAATAGCCTCCCAGAGCTGCTGTTTTGATGTGAACGGCCTCCCACCCTCATAGATCTTTTGCTTGATGATACTCCAAAGGTTCTGATAGGGTTGAGGTCAGGGGAAGATGGTGGCCACACCATGAGTTTATCTCCTTTTATGCCCATAGCAGCCAGTTACTCAGAGGTATTCATTGTCATGCATGAAGATGATTTTGTTCCTGAAGGCACGTTTCTGCTTTTTAGACCATGGAAGAAAGTTGTCAGTCAGAAACTCTATTTACTTTGCTGAGGTCATTTTCACACCTTCAGGAACCTTAAAGGGCCCTACCAGCTGGTTCCCCATGATTCCAGCCCAAAACATGACTCCTCCACGTCCTTGCTGACGTCGCAGCCTTGTTGGGACATGGTGGCCATCCACCAACCATCCACTACTCCATCCATCTGGACCGTCCAGAGATGCTCGACACTCATCAGTAAACAAGACTGTTTGGAAATTAGTCTTCATGTATGTCTGAGCCCACTGCAATCGTTTCTGCTTGTGAACACTGTTTAGGGGTGGCCGAATAGTAGGTTTATGCACCACAGCAAGCCTTTGAAGGATCCTACACCTTGAGGTTTGAGGAACTCCAGAGGCACCAGCAGCTTCAAATAACTGTTTGCTGCTTTGTAATGGTATTTTGGCAGCTGCTCTCTTAATCCAATGAATTTGTCTGCCAGAAAACTTCCTCATTATGCCTTTATTTGCATGAACTCTGTCTGTGCTCTGTTTCAGTCACAAATCTCATCAGAGTATGATGATCACTCTTAAGTTTTCGTGAAATATCAAATTTTTTCATACCTTGTCCAAGACATTGCACTATTTAACGCTTTTCAGCAGCAGAGAGATCCTTTTTATTTCCCATATTGCGTGAAACCTGTGACCTGCATAATAATGTGGAACATCATTTTTGAGTAGTTTTCCTTTAATTAGAATCACCTGGAAAACTAATTATCACATGTGTTTAAGATTGATTTCAGTGATTCACTGAGCCCTGAGACACAATACCATCCACAAGTTTATTTGAAAAACAAAACAATTAAATCTTTAAGATACTTAAATCCAATTTGCATAATAATTTGGAACACAGTGTAGATAGATCTATCATAGATAGATCTATCTATCTATAGATCTATCTGTCTATGTGTGCAATGGAGTATGTAAATGAAGAAGTTGGACAAGAAATTACATCACAAATTTTTTTTGTTTGTTCAATAATAGATCTTTATTTAGCTTTCAAAAGTGCATACAAATCTGCATGAAAAAAACGCATGAAAATCCGCACCAAAAACGCTCGGATTTTTACCTGCGTTTTCTGCCAAGAGATGCATAATCTGCACAGAAAATTCCACAGGCAAATCCGCATCGTGCGCGCATACCCTAAAAAGGCTCAGAGAGGAGTAATAAATGCTGAGCGGAGGCTTAGGCTATGTGCACACTTTGCAGATTTGCCTGCAGAATATTCTGCATGGAATCTGCATCTCTTGTCAGAATCTGCAGGTCAAAATCTGCTTGTTTTTTTTGCGGATTTGCTGTGGATTCTATGCAGATTTCATCCTTTGTTACCCCTGTGGATTTCTATATTGGAATAGCTGCAGAAACGCTGCAGATCTGCAGAAGGAATTGACATGGTACTTAAAATAATCCACTGCGGATTCCGAGCGGAAAATTCTGCACTATTCGAACAGCATTTTGATTTTCTCATTGATATACATTGTACTGCAATGAACCTGCGCGGAAAAAACACTGCGGATCCACAACAAATCTGCAACGTTTGCACATACCCTTAAGATTCGGAAGTGATAGTTATGTCAGAGTATTCTTCCTCTTCGGATGAGAAGGAGTAGGTGGTCTGTGCTTTCCGGTTGAAGAAACTGAGACGTTAATTAAAGCGGTTAGGTTCACTATGGACATAGAACTCAAGGCCGCAAAATCCGTTCAGTACTTAATATATATATAGAGAGAGAGGAGGGATCCCTGCGCACTTCCAACAGAATAACGCAATGTGATAGTGTTATTCTCATGATCTCTGTCACGGATCCCTCTCCGTGCTGTCACTAATTCGTCACGTATCCGCTCTCAGCACGTGACTTGGGGTTGTACCTGCAAGGGTTAATCCGTCTCCCCACTCTCAGTCCAGCATTCAACCTCTGTCGTATGCTGTGATGGGAGCATAAATCACACACCGACCCAGGCCACACCACTCACCGAAACACGCGATGAGTCCCGGACTATTACTAATACTGTCTACCACTCATAAGGATCACACACCTTAAGCTATGGATTCTTTAAAACATCAAGGTTCAACTGTTAATGTTTTATGCTTCAATACAAAAAAAGATTTAGTGCTCACAGTAAGAAAAAGGTATAAGAATATGATAAAAAGACATACAAGTATGCAAAACAGTATAAAGTAAACAGGAGAAAACTTACAGAAATAGCTAACTTGTAGTCTGCTTCTGCTCCCTGGGGGGGGGGGGGGTGAATATGGAATTGGTGGAACACATCAGCTTCCGAGGCTGCCCTCACATGTGAACCCGATTCTATGTATACAGGCCTAATTTATAGATTTACTCTGGAGGTCAGACTTCCAGACCAACCCCTCAGGCCAACACCATAACTGCTTGTTTTTGATTGGACCGCGGCTGCTCCCCCAATGAACACACCACTTGCTCTGGGACTCCCTGTGTAAAAGTTCCCACAGATAGACAGTGTCAGGCTGCAATTGACATCTCTCTTCCGAAGAGCTAGGAAGTGTTAAATGTTCCCTTCTTGGTTCCCAGCATGACCCCCTGGTGAGATTGGAGATAGAAGTCTGCTGTCTCAGGAAAAAAACATATTAACACCTGGGTGAGACCTGCAGCCTTCAGGACAGATGTTACATTATTACTATTCACGTAATAAACCTATACATGGTTCACTGCATATATATATATTTATTTCGCCACAGTCTCCATGGAGACCCCCGGATGCAAGATGGCCACGGGGTCCTTCAGTGAGGTGGCTTGTCAGCCAGCAAGCGTCCTTCACTGCCTGTCAGATCTCTGATCTGACACAGTGCTGTGCAAAGTGTCAGATCAGCGATCTGATGTAATATAGTAATATCGTACCCTGAAACAATATTATAAAGTTAAAAAAAAAAATTTTTTGTATAATATGTATAAATATAGATTTTTTTTTAAAATCCCCCAAATAAAGGAAAAAACATTTTTCCAATAAATCCATTTATTTATGTAAATAAAAAAAAAGTACACATATTTGGTATCGCCGCGTCCGTAACGACCCGCTCTATAAAACTGTCCCACTAGCTAACCCTTTGAGTGAACACCATAAAAGAGGCAAAAAACAATGCTTTATCATCATACCACCGAACAAAAAGTGGAATAACACGCGATCAAAAAGATCTAAATAAACATGGTACCACTGAAAACGTCATCTTGTCCCGCAAAAAACGAGCCGCCATAGTGTCATCAGCAAAAAAGTTATAACCAACAGAATAAAGCTATGCAAAAATAATTTTTTATATAAAATAGTTTTTATTGTGTAAAAGCGTCAAAACATAAAAAAAATATAAATGAGGTATTACTGTAATCGTACTGACCCGAAGAATAAAACTGCTTTATCAATTTTACCATACGCAGAATGGTGTAAAGGCCCCCCCAAAAGAAATTCAGGAATTGCTGGTTTTTGTTCATTCTGCCTCCTAAAAATCGGAATAGTGATCAAAAAATGTCATGTGCCTGAAAATCATACCAATAAAAACATCAACTCGTCTCGCAAAAAACAAGACCTCACATGACTCTGTGGGCCACAGTATGGAAAAATTATGGCTCTCAAAATGTGGTAATGCAAAAAGTATTTTTTGCAATAGTCTTTTAGTGTGTGACCGGCCAAACGTAAAATCCCACTATAAAAACTCGCTATAAATAGTAAATCAAACCCCCCTTTATCACACCCTTAGTTAAGGAAAAATAATAAAATAAAAAAATGTATTTATTTCCATTTTCCCATTAGGGTTAGGGTTGGGGCTAAAGTTAGGGTTAGTGTTGGGGCTAAAGTTAGGGTTAGGGTTGGGGCTACAGTTGGGGTTGGGGCTAAAGTTGGGGTTTGGATTACGTTTACGGTTGGGGTTAGAGTTGGGGTTATGGTTAGGGTTGGGATTAGGGTCAGGTGTGTTCGGGTTAGGGTTGGAATTAGAATTGGTGGGTTTCCACTGTTTAGGCACATCAGGGGCCCTCCAAACGCAACACCGTGTTCGATCTCAATTCCAGCCAATTCTGCTTTGAAAAAGTAAAATGGAGCTCCTTCCGAGCTCTGCCATGCGCCCAAACAGTGGTTTACCCCCACATATGTGGTATCAGCGTACTTAGGACAAATTGCACAACAACTTTTGGGGTGTCCAATTTCTCCTGTTACCCTTGGGAAAATACAAAACTGGGGGCTAAAAAATCATTTTTGTGGAGAAAAAAAAATCATTTTTTATTTTCACAGCTCTGCGTTATAAACTTTAGTGAAACATTTGAGGGTTCAAAGTTCTCACAACACATCCAGATAAGTTCCTTAGGGGGTCTACTTTCCAAAATGGAGTCACTTGTGGGGGGTTTCCACTGTTTAGGCACATCAGGGGCTCTCCAAACGCAACGTGGCGTCCGATCTCAATTCCAGCCAATTTTGCATTGAAAAGTCAAACGGCGCTCCTTCCCTTCCGAGCTCTGCCTTGCGCCCAAACAGTGGTTTATCTGCATATATGGGGTATCGGCACCCTCAAGACAAATTGTACAACAACTTTTGGGGTCCAATTTCTTCTTTTACCCTTGGTAAAATAAAACAAATTGGATCTGAATTAATTTTTTTGTGAAAAAAAGTTAAATGTTCATTTTTTTTTTTTTATTCCAAAAATTCCTGTGAAGCACCTGAAGGGTTAATAAACTACTTGAATGTGGTTTTGAGTACCTTGAGGGGTGCAGTTTTAGAATGGTGTCACTTTTGGGTATTTTCTGTCATATAGGCCCCTCAAAGTCAGGTCAAGTGTGAGGTGGTCCCTAAAAAAAAAATGGTTTTGCAAATTTTGTTGTAAAAATGCGTAATCGCTGATCAACTTTTAACCCTTATAACATCCTAACAAAAAAATTTGTTTTCCCAAATTGTGATGATGTAAAGCAGACATGTGGGAAATGTTATTTAACTATTTTGTGTGATATGACTCTCTAATTTAAGGGCATAAAAACTAAAAGTTTGAAAATTTCAAAATTTTCGCCTAATTACCATTTTTTCCACAAATAAATGCAAGTCATATCGAAGAAATTTCTCTAGTTGCCTTCCACGACAGCCTCAGGATGTTGTCTCCATACCCTAATGGGGGACAGGAAGCACAAGAGGTTAAAAAGCCCCTCCCATTAACCAGTGTCTTTCCTGTTCCACATGGGGCATGGAGAGGTTCCTGGTACGCTGCGCAGCCGGCTCTGACAGTGGTACCTGTAAACTTTTTGCCGGGCAGTGGCGGTCGGGCCCTGGGCTTCCTCCTCCGCTTTCTGCTCCCGTCTCCTTGGATTCTGGGACCGCTGTCCTGGTCCTCCTGCGTCCCCTTGCGGGGGTAAAGCGGACCAGCGATTCCCTCCCGGAGGCCTCCCTGAGCTCTCCGGCGTCTCCCCCTCCTGTGCACGCTGTTCGGCGACCCAGAAGTCACGTGGTGCTTCGGCGCTTCACTTCCAGGTCGGGCTCTCCTGTACAGGAGCGCTGTACTTCCGGGATTCCAGACCTCTGAACGGCGTGTGGGACACGCTGCATCCTCGCACGCCTTCCTGGGACTGCGGAGGGGGAGGGGATGGCTAATTGCCAGGCGCTGTGGCAGCTTTTATTTTCTATATAAAGCTGCAGAAGACGTCTCTCTGGTAAGCTGCTCAGATGGATACGTCTTGCCCTGCAGCTGCAGAGCCCAGCGCTCCCCAGGCCCCAGTAAGTGTGGCAGGGATGGGTCCCATTTAAGGGTGGTTTTTAGTATACATTCTTATACTGCTCCCTCTCTCATTTCAGGGAGACAAGCCTAAATCCACCGCTAAATTCACCTCTAAGAGCAAATGCGCTACATGTAATGAAAAATTACCCTTAAAATGGGAGAAAACATTGTGCCAACCCTGTACGGACAAAATAATCCGGGCTGAACATCCTTCACTAATTGAAGAGATACATTCCTTGGTTAGGCAGGAGGTTCAGACCTCTATGGCCACATTTGCCCCTCCCCCGCCGCCACCACCACCCTCACCTGGTCCATCGCTTCCCAAGAAAAGAAAAATCCAGGAATACTCTGACTCAGATTCTGACGGCTCATATACGTCATCCTCAGTTAAATGGGAAGACGTCCTACCTCACAAAACTCCTGAAATCAGAAAGTACCTTTTCTCTTCTGAACATATTGAGAAGTTGGTGTCTGCGATGAGAAATACTATGGGGCTTAAAGAGGAACACGTTCCTCAAACTATACAGGACGCGATATTTGGCATTCACACTGATAAACAGACTGGCTTTCCCGTTCATAAGAGTATTATTGACATGATCAATAATGAGTGGGAACTTCCAGAGAAACGACTAACCACCTCGTCAGACTTCAAGCACAGGTTTCCTCTGGATGAGGGTTCAATTAAATGGAACATCCCAAAAATAGATGTTCAGGTGGCTAAAAAGACTGCCCTGCCGTTCGAAGACTCCTCCCAGTTAAAAGATCCTCTAGATAGCAAGATTGAAAGCCTACTTAAGAAATCCTGGGAAACCTCCACTTCGGCTCTCAGGTTTAATATTGCATCTACCTGTGTGGCCAGGTCTCTCTTCCGCTTGATGGAAGAATTAGAAAACCACATCTCTCAGGGAACTCCGAGAGATGATTTATTGGACTCCTTGCCTATTTTACATAGAGCAACGGGTTTTCTTGCAGACACCTCCATGGAATCTATCCGTGTAGCCGCCAGATCCTTAGTCCAGACAAATTCAGCCAGAAGAGCGCTCTGGCTCAAGATGTGGAGTGCAGATGTGACTTCTAAAATAAAATCATGCTCCATTCCCTTTAAAGGAGACTATGTTTTCGGGCCTTCATTAGATGATATCCTGGAAAAAGCCACGGACAGGAAAAAGACTCTTCCTGAGCAGAGACCCCCCCGAAAACGTCTTTTTCAGCCCTCCCAGTCTCAGCCCTCCCAGGCTAAGGGCAAAGGGAAAACCGGTAGATGGAGCTATGCTAAGGGGAAACCCAAAAATATCCTTATCCCCCAGCAGTCACAACAAGAGAAAGAATGACTCTGATCCAGTGGGGGGAGGCTCTCGAACTTCATTCACAGTTGGCGGAATATCTCCAACAGCCCCTGGGTTTTAAGTGTTATCCAGCAGGGTCTTTTTATAGAGTTCGAAGCCCCCCCCCTCCCAGGATCTTAAGAGTCATCTCAGGAGACTCGAAAATTGATGATGTCAGGATTACAAGACCTGATGGCTTCGAGAGCAATTTCTATGGTCCCAGTAAACGAGCAGGGAAGGGGGCATTATTCCTGTATATTCATGGTAAAGAAGCCCTCCGGACAAGCCCGGATCATAATAAACCTAAAAGCTCTCAATCAATACATCACTTACCGCAAATTCAAAATGGAGTCAGTAAAATCAGCCATCCCTCTAATAGCTCCGCATTCACATATGGCAACAATAGATCTCAAAGATGCCTATTTTCATATCCCGATACATCCTTCTCACAGGAAGTATCGGAGATTTGCGGTTCAGTTGAATCACAAGATTCTACATTTTCAATACAATGTTCTTCCCTTCGGGATCTCCTCGGCTCCCAGGGTTTTCTCCAGAGTCATGGCGGAAGCTGTATCTCACATCAGAAGTCAAAGCGTCACGTCGCCATAGTACCCTACTTGGACGACCTAATCATTGGTCCTTCCGCCGAAATTCTCAATCAGAGAGTTGCCAGAACTCTAAACATCCTACAACTCTTGGGTTGGATACCCAATCTAAAGAAATCTCATCTTTTGCCTTCAAAGATGATAAAATTTTGGGGGGTCCTGTTGGACTCAGGGAACCAAAAGTCTTTCTTACCAGAAGATCACCGGAAGAAATTGGTATCCAAAGTCCTAGATTTCAAAAAACAAAGGTCCCCTACTCTGCGGACAGCGATGTCTCTTCTAGGGTCAATGACGGCCTGCATACAATCAGTCCAGTGGGCTCAGGCCCATTCCAGAGTTCTGCAGGCACACATTCTGGAAGACTGGAATGGAAATCCAAACTTCCTAAACAGAAGAGTATACACTCCAGGGAAGGTAAAAGCCTTCTTAGCCTGGTGGGTGATCCAAACAAACCTTCTCAAAGGCGTGGACTGGGTACAAACTCCACTGGTGACAGTAACAACAGATGCCAGTCGCAGGGGCTGGGGTGCTGTTGTGTCACAAGTCCCATTCCAGGGTCACTGGAATCACAAAGAAAGCTCCAGTTTCTCCAACCTCAGAAAATTGATGGCAGTGGAGAGGGCCCTTCTAGCCGCCAGCAGTCTAATTGTAGGTCAACATGTCAGTGTACTCGGACAATATTATTATTATTATTTATTGTTATAGCGCCATTTATTCCATGGCGCTTTACATGCGAGGAGAGGTATACATAATAAAAACAAGTACAATAATCTTAAACAATACAAGTCATAACTGGTACAGGAGGAGTGAGGACCCTGCCCGCGAAGGCTCACAATCTACAAGGGATGGGTGAGAATACAGTAGGTGAGGATAGAGCTGGTCATGCAGCGGTTTGGTTGAACGGTGGTTACTGCAGGTTGTAGGCTTGTCGGAAGAGGTGGGTCTTCAGGTTCTTTTTGAAGATTTCGATGGTAGGCGAGAGTCTGATATGTTGTGGTTGAGGGTTCCAGAGTAGGGGTGGTACGCGAGAGAAATCTTGTATACGATTGTGGGAAGAGGAGATAAGAGGGGAGTAGAGAAGGAGATCTTGTGAGGATCGGAGGTTGCGTGTAGGTAAGTACCGGGAGACGAGGTCACAGATGTATGGAGGAGACAGGTTGTGGATGGCTTTGTATGTCACGGTTAGGGTTTTGTACTGGAGTCTCTGGGCAATGGGGAGCCAGTGAAGGGATTGACAGAGGGGAGAGGCAGGGGAATAGCGGGGGGACAGGTGGATTAGTCGGGCAGCAGTGTTTAGAATAGATTGGAGGGGTGCCAGAGTGTTCGAGGGGAGGCCACAGAGCAAGAGGTTGCAGTAGTCAAGGCGGGAGATGATGAGGGCATGGACTAGGGTTTTTGCAGATTCTTGGTTGAGGAATGAACGGATTCGTGAAATATTTTTGACTTGAAGTCGGCAGGAAGTGGAAAGGGCTTGGATATGTGGTTTGAAGGAGAGATCAGCGTCAAGGATTACCCCGAGGCAGCGAGCTTGTGGGACTGGGGAGAGAGGGCAGCCATTTACTTTAATGGTTAGGTTCGTTGGGGGGGTCGCGTGAGATGGGGGAAAGATGATGAATTCTGTTTTGTCCATGTTAAGTTTCAGAAATCTAGCGGAGAAGAAGGATGAAATAGTGGACAGACATTGAGGGATTCTGGTTAGTAGGGAGGTGATATCTGGTCCAGAGATGTAGATCTGTGTGTCATCAGCATAGAGGTGATACTGAAAGCCATGAGATTCTATGAGCTGTCCCAGGCCAAAGGTGTAAATGGAGAAGAGCAGGGGCCCAAGGACTGAACCTTGTGGGACTCCGACAGATAGGGGGCGAGGTGAGGAGGTGGTGTGTGAGTGGGAGACGCTGAATGTCCGGTCTGTTAGGTATGATGAGATCCAGGATAGGGCCAAGTCTGTGATGCCAAGGGATGAGAGGGTCTGTAATAATAGGGAATGGTCCACTATGTCAAAGGCAGCCGACAGGTCGAGGAGGAGGAGAACAGAGTAGTGTCGCTTGCTCTTGGCGGTTAAGAGGTCGTTGGTGACCTTAGTTAGGGCAGTTTCAGTGGAATGGTGTGACCGGAAGCCAGATTGTAAGCGGTCAGCAAGAAGAGAGATGGGAGGACAGTTCAAGGTAGACGTGTTGTTCCAGTAGTTTGGAGGCATAAGGGAGAAGTGATTATAGGGCGATAGCTAGATACAGAGGATGGGTCAAGAGAGGGCTTTTTGAGGATAGGTGTGATGGAGGCATGTTTAAAGCTTGAGGGGAAAACACCAGTTGTTAGTGATAGGTTAAAGAGATGGGTTAGGGTTGGGATGTAGACTGGTGAGGTTTGGGATGAGGTGGGATGGGAGCGGGTCAAGTGCACAGGTGGTGAGATGCGATCTTGAGAGTAGAGTGGAGAGTTGATCTTCTGTAATGGTGGAGAAGTTGGTTTTGGAGGTGGAGGGCTGGGAAGTCGTCAGGAAGTGTTCTGGGGCTTGTTGACCAAAACTGTCTCTGATGCTATCAATCTTCTTGAAAAATGAGGCAAAGTCTTCAGCGGAGATAAGTGGGGAGGGAGGAGGTGCTGGGGGACGGAGGAGAGAATTGAAGGTGTTGAATAACTGTTTAGGGTTGTGAGACAGGGAGGATATGAGAGATGAGAAGTAGGTTTGTTTAGCTGTGGCGAGTGTGGTCTTGAAAGTAGTGAGGGACTGTTTGAATGCGATGAAGTGGTCGTTGGAGTGGGATCTTTTCCATCTGTGCTCAGCAGCCCTGGAAGCTCGCCTCAGTTCTTTGGTCAGGCTGGTGTGCCAGGGCTGTCTGTTGATTTTGCGAGCTTTGGTATGTGTAAGTGGGGCAGCAGATTCCAAAGCTACAGCTATTGTGGTGTTATATAGAGCGGCAGCGTCATCCGCATTGTGTATGGAACTTATGTCTGTGAGAGGGAGGAGGGATTCAGAGAATGAATGTAGGTCAAGATGTTTAAGATTTCTGCGAGGGTGTGAAAGTTTGTGCGGTGGGGATTGTAGACATGGAGTGGAGAAAGATGAGAATGGGAGAACGTTGTGGTCAGTGAGAGGAAGAGGTGAGTTAGAGAGGTTAGATAGGGAGCAGAGGCGGGTGAAGATGAGGTCCAGTGTGTGACCATCTTTGTGAGTGGCTGCAGAAGACCATTGAGTGAGGCCGAAGGAGGAAGTGAGAGAGAAGTTTAGTGGCAGCTGAGAGGGAAGTGTCAATGGGGATGTTGAAATCGCCAATGATGATAGTGGGGATGTCCGCAGAAAGGAAATGAAGTAGCCAGGGTGGTGAAGTGGTCAAAGAAGGTGGTGGCTGGCCCTGGGGGGCGGTAAATGGCAGCCAGTTGGAGGTTGGAGGGGGAGTAGATGCGCACAGAGTGCACCTCAAAGGTAGGGAGGGTAACAGAGGGTGGCAGTGGGATTGGGGTGAAGGAGCAGTTATCTGACAGGAGAAAACCAACTCCTCCGCCATGCTTGCTGCTGGGGCGGGGTGTGTGAGAAAGGTGGAAGCCACCGTAAGAGAATGCAACATGGGAGGCTGTGTCAGAAGGGGTGAGCCAGGTTTCGGTGATGGCCAGGAAGGAAAGTTTGGTAGTAACAAAAAGATTATGGATGTAGGAAAGCTTGTTACAGACAGAGCGAGCGTTCCACAGAGCTCCTGTTAGTGGGACTGGGGAAGTGGGGGCTGGGCGAATGTGTATAAGGTTAGAGAGGTTACGGAAGTTTGTGATGGAGTGTGGATGGGAGGTAGAAATGACTGTGGGAATATGGTGAGGAGGACCAGGATTTGGAGAGATATCACCAGCAGTGAGAAGAAGCAGAGATAGTGTTAGCAGGTGGGAGCAGGAGAGGGCATGAGGGGGCTGCCTGTGCTTTGAGACAGAGGATTGTATGTTAAGGAACAGTTCTGAGGAGGAGGTGAGATGGATGGGGAGGATTGAAGAGGAGATGAACAGTTCCTTACTTGGTGGGGGATTGGGGGAGGTAGCAGAAAGTGAAAGATTATAGGGGTAAAAGTGACAACAAACTGAAACATTGTTTGCAGTGACTGGCCAGTTACTTCAGTTCCAATTCAGGTTTTAATTCTAATGTAATCCACACTTTTAGAACACACTTCTAGAAATCACACTGCAGACTAATGTCATGCAGACTTGTGCTATGCAATATATGGAAAACTAAGTGCGTTCAGGTGTGAAGCAGAGAGGAGTGGTCTCTGCTCATCTTGGTCAGAGAATTAAGGGTGGACCAGATGCATACAATCAAGCCTAAGTAAACAAGGTCATAAATATCACAGGGTAAGCTGGGGTTAGCTGAAAGACATACCATGTGAAAGCAAGGAGGAGGGGGAAGTCTATGTGCAAAGCTGGGTGATGTACTATGTGCACTTCATAGATAGACAGCAGGAGAGCTGGGTGGATGAACATACCTGTTGGAAGAATAGAGATGCTTGTTAGAGTGCGATGGTGGTAGGTAGCAGGGCACAGTCTGTATACATCTTTCAGGTTTTAATTCTATTGTAATCCACACTTTTAGAACACACTTCTAGAAATCACACTGCAGACTAAAGTCATGCAGACTTGTGCTATGCAATATATGGAAAACTAAGTGCGTTCAGGTGTGAAGCAGAGAGGAGTGGTCTCTGCTCATCTTGGTCAGAGAATTAAGAGAATTAAGACAATATAACGACTGTAGCGCATCTCAAACACCAAGGGAGTCCAAAATTCAATTACCTAAGAGTCGTGTCAAGGAGAATTTTTTGCTGGGCAGAAAAACATCTCTCATTATCAGCAATACAGCTCAAAGGGTCGGTGAATGTTCAAGCAGATCTCCTAAGTCGTCACGACTTACAACCAGGAGAATGGAGCCTGAAGACAGACGTTTTCAGGCTGTTGACGAACAGATGGGGCCTTCCCGACATAGATCTGTTAGCTTCAAGTCAGAATGCACAGGTCGAGACTTATTTCTCTCTAAACCCCAGAGACAAATCTCAGGGAGTAGACGCTTTTGCCCATACATGGAGGTTCCCGTTAGCGTATGTATTTCCTCCAATACCGTTGCTTGCAAAGACCCTTCTTAAGATCCGAGACGATCAGGTCCAGACTATCCTGGTAGCTCCAGCATGGCCGAAGAGGAGCTGGTACCACCTCATCAGGGAATTACAAGTGGATGGTCCAGTCTTTCTACAAACGTCAGACGATCTTTTCCTGCAGGGTCCCTTTCATCATCCGAACCCAGGTGCTAAGAGCTAAAGGGCTCTCAGAATCGGTGATCTCCACTTTACAAAAATCCAGGAAGCCTGTCCCGAACGCTATATATAGCAAAATTTGGAAAAGGTTCTCCTCGTGGTGTTACCCTTGTAATCCTGACCCCTTCCAGAGGGGTTTAAAGAGTTAATTTACACCCCAAACTATACTCCATACTGTGTTTTCCCATGCTGAATAGAGTATTAGTATATCTATAGGGTCAGTTCAGGGTCATCTATAGGGTCAGTTCAGGGTCAGCCATCGTTGAGTGGGGGCGCCATATCCGCTGTATAGTAGGGTGCCAACCTCCACAGCCAGGCAGGACATTTCCAGACAGGGTACAGAGGTGGTAGCTAGTTGTTTTTTGCACGAGCACATTTTTGTTTTTTTGCACCTGTGTCTTTAGTCCGTGTCTCTCACCCTGCCACATGCAGCCCTGCTAAGGGTAGAACAACAATTCTACATTATATATATATTTACCATCTATCTATGCTGTCTGAAACAATTTTCCTGTCAGGTACCTATGACAGTGTGTATGGTACACTTTTTTAGGGCGCATGTTAGGAGCAACAGGGTCAGCTGCCGAGGAGTGGGGGCGCCAGTCTCGTATTTGTGTGTAGGGTGCCAACCTCCGCTGTCAGGCAGTGGTCATGCAGTACCCCATGTAGGGCTTTGTCAGAGAGCACGGTTGTGTGTTTTATGTGTACATCTGTTGTAGTTGTCTCATGGTTTTTTAGCTTATTTCTAAATAAAGGTACATGTTTTATCTATATTATAAACTAAGGGTATAGGTTATTTGCTTTATAGAGACTTGATTATTAACCTTAGCTGTAGCATCAGCACTTGTTTTCCTGACCCCTTCCACCCTAATATCTCACAAATATTAGACTTTTTACAAAAAGGGCTGGAATTGGGGTTAAAACCGAGTACATTAAAAGTTCAAGTATCAGCCTTGAGTTCTGTCTTTGATCAAGACCTGGCAGGTCATTGTTGGATAAAAAGGTTTTTTGTCTCAGCATAAAGGCATCATCCAAAGCAACAAATCTTTGTGCCATCATGGGACTTAAACATAGTCCTAAAGGGCCTTACGGCTCCTCCATTTACGGCTCCTCCTTCCATCTACTTCAGTGTCATGGGCAGAAAGAGCAGGCGCTTGCATCGAGCAGATTTGCAGGGCTGCAACTTGGTCTTCACATACCTTTACCAAACACTATAGATTGGACTTATTGTCCAATAGGGATCTAGTCTTTGGCCGGAAAGATCTCCAGGCTATTGTCCCCCCCTAGTGCAGAATTGGTTGGTACTCCTCCTATGCTGTCGTGGAAGGTGACTAGAGAAAATAGAATTAGACTTACCGGTAATTCGGTTTCTAGGAACCTTCCACGACAGCACTAATTCCCTCCCTTTCCTTGGATTTATCCTGAGTTTATTAAGGTAGCTAGTGCTATGGTATCCGTTGTAAGTCACTGGCGATTTGGAGGGAGGAGGGGCTTTTAACCTCTCGTGCTTCCTGTCCCCCATCAGGGAATGGAGACATCCTCCTATGCTGTTGTGGAAGGTTCCTAGAAACCGAATTACCGTTAAGTCTAATTCCATTTTTTGGGGTAACAGGTTCCCTTTAACCCCTTTACCCACCCCCAAAAGTGGTTTGCACGTTAATGACCGGGCCAATTTTTACAATTCTGACCACTGTCCCTTTATGAGGTTATAACTCTGGAACGCTTTAACGGATCTTGGCGATTCTGACATTGTTTTCCCAAGACAATATTGTACTTCATGATAGTGGTAACATTTCTTTGATGTTACCTGCGTTTATTTGTGAAAAAAAATTGGCGAAAATTTTGAAAATTTTGCAGTTTTCCAACTTTGAATTTTTATGCCCTTAAATCACAGAGATATGTCACACAAAATACTTAATAGGTAACATTTCCCACATGTCTACTTTACGTCAGCACAATTTAGGAACCAACATTTTTTTTTTGTTAGGGAGTTATAAGGGTTAAAAGTTGACGAGCAATTTCTCATTTTTACAACACCATTTTTTTTTTTAGGGACCACATCTCATTTGAAGTCATTTTGAGGGGTCTATATGATAGAAAATACCATTGTGACACCATTCTAAAAACTGCACCCCTCAAGGTGCTCAAAACCACATTCAAGAAATTTATTAACCCTTCAGGTGTTTCACAGGAATTTTTGGAATGTTTAAATAAAAATTAACATTTAAATTTTTTTTACACAAAATTTATTTCAGCTCCAATTTGTTTTATTTTACCAAGGGTAACAGGAGAAAATGGACCCCAAAAGTTGTACAATTTGTGCTGAGTACGCTGATACCCCATATGTGGGGGTAAACCACTGTTTGGGCGCACACGAGGAGCTCGGAAGGGAAGGGAGCGCCATTTGACTTTTCAATGCAAAATTGACTGGAATTGAGATGGAACGCCATGTTGCGTTTGGAGAGCTCCTGATGTGCCTAAACATTGAAACCCCCCACAAGTGACACCATTTTGGAAAGTAGACCCCCTAAGGAACTTATCTAGATGTGTGGTGAGTATTTTGACCCACCAAGTGCTTCACAGAAGTTTATAATGCAGAGCTGTAAAAATAAAAAAATCATATTTTTTTTGTGAAAAAAATTCTTTTCGCCCCCAATTTTTTATTTTCCCAAGGGTAAGAGAAGAAATTGGACCCCAAAGTTGTTGTGCAATTTGTCCTGAGTACTCAGATACTCCATATGTGGGGGTAAACCACTGTTTGGGCGCATAGCAGAGCTCGGAAGGGAAGGAGCGCCATTTGACTTTTTAATGCAAAATTGACTGGAATTAAGATGGGACGCCATGTCGCGTTTGGAGAGCCCCTGATGTGCCTAATCATTAAACCCCCCCACAAGTGACACCATTTTGGAAAGTAGACCCCCTAAAGAACTTATCTAGATGTGCTTTGAGAGCTTTGATCCCCCAAGTGGTTCACTACAGTTTATAACGCAGAGCCGTGAAAATAAAAATTCTTTTTTTTTTTCACAAAAATGATTTTTTAGCCCCTAGTTTTGTATTTTCCCAAGGGTAACAGGAGAAATTGGACCCCAAAAGTTGTTTTCCAATTTGTCCTGAGTATGCTGATAACCCATATGTGGGAGGGAACCACTGTTTGGGCACATGGCAGAGCTCGGAAGGGAAGGAGCGCCATTTGGAATGCAGACTTAGATGGATTGGTCTGCAGGCATCACGTTGCATTTGCAGAGCCCCTGATGTACCCAAACAGTAGAAACCCCCCCACAAGTGACCCCATATTGGAAACTAGACCTCCCAAGGAACTTATCTAGATGTGTTGTGAGAACTTTGAACCCCCAAGTGTTTCACTACAGTTTATAACGCAGAGCCGTGAAAATAAAAAATCCTTTTTTTTCCCACAAAAATGATTTTTAGCCCCCCAAATTTATATTTTCCCAAGGGTAACAAGAGAACTTGGACCCCAAAAGTTGTTGTCCAATTTGTCCCGAGTACACTGATGCCCCATATGTTGGGGTAAACCCCTGTTTGGGCGCACGGGAAAGCTCGGAAGGGAAGGAGCACTGTTTTACTTTTTCAATGCAGAATTGGCTGAAATTGAGATCGGACACCATGTCGCGTTTGGAGAGCCCCTGATGTGCCTAAACAGTGGAAACTCCCCAATTCTAACTGAAACCCTAAACCAAACACACCCCTAACCCTAATCCCAACGGTAACCCTAACCACACCCCTAACCCTGACACACCCCTAACTCTAATCCCAACCCTAATCCCAACCATAAATGTAATCCAAACCTTAACCCTAACTTTAGCCCCAACCCTAACCCTAACTTTAGCTCCAACCCTAGCCCCAACTCTAACCCTAGCCCTAACCCTAATGGGAAAATGGAAATAAATACATTTTTTTAATTTTATTATTTTTCCCTAACTAAGGGGGCGATGAAGGGGGGTTTGATTTACTTTAATAGCATTTTTTATAGCGGATTTTTATGATTGGCAGCCGTCACACACTAAAAGACGCTTTTTATAGCAAAAAAGTTTTTGCGTCTCCACATTTTGAGACCTATAATTTTTCCATATTTTGGTCCACAGAGTCATGTGAGGTCTTGTTTTTTGCGGGACGTGTTGACGTTTTTATTGGTAACATTTTCGGACACGTGACAGTTTTTGATCGCTTTTTATTCCGATTTTTGTGAGGCAGAATGACAAAAAAACAGCTATTCATGAATTTCTTTTGGGGGAGGCGTTTATACCATTCCACGTTTGGTAAAATTGATAAAGCAGTTTTATTCTTCGGGTCAGTACGATTACAGCGATACCTCATTTATATCATTTTTTATGTTTTGGCGCTTTTATACGATAAAAACTATTTTATAGAATAAATTATTTTGGCATCTCTTTATTCTGAGGACTATAACTTTTTTATTTTTTCTTTGATGACGCTGTATGGCGGCTCGTTTTTTGCGGGACAAGATGACGTTTTCAGCGGTACCATGGTTATTTCTATCCGTCTTTTTGATCGCGTTATTCCACTTTTTGTTCGGCGGTATGATAATAAAGCGTTGTTTTTTTGCCTCGTTTTTTTTTTTTTCCTACGGTGTTCACTGACGGGGTTAACTAGTGATATACTTTTGTAGGTGGGGTCGTTACGGACTCGGCGGTACTAAATATGTGTACTTTTATTGTTTTTTTTTATTTAGATAAAGTAATGTATTTATGGGAATAATATATATATTTTTTTTATTTATTTAGGAATTTTTTTTTTTTTTTTTTTTACTCATGTGGAAATTTTTTTGTTTACTTTGTCCCGGGGGGGACATCACAGATCGCTGATCTGACAGTTTGCACAGCACTCTGTCAGATGACCGATCTGACTTACAGCACTGCAGGCTTACCAAGCGCCTGCTCTGAGCAGGCACTCGGTAAGCCACCTCCCTCCCTGCAGGATCCGGATGCCGCGGCCATCTTGGATCCGGGCACCTGCAGTGAGGAGGAGGTAAGAGACCCTCGCAGCAACGTGATCACATCGCGTTGCTCCGGGGGTCTCAGGGAAGCACGCAGGAAGCCCCCTCCCTGCGCGATGCTTCCCTGTACTGCCGGCACACCACGATCATGTTTGATCGCGATGTGCCGGGGGTTAATGTGCCGGGGGCGGTCCATGACCTCTCCTGGCACATAGTGCCGGATGTCAGCTGCGATAGTCAGCTGACACTCGGCCGCGCTCCCCCCGTGAGCGCCGCCGATCGCGCTGGACGTACTATCCCGTCGGTGGTCATACGGGCCCACCCCACCTCGACGGGATAGTACGTCCAATGTCAGAAAGGGGTTAAACACCTCAATCTACACTCACTCTCTGAATCCCATCTCCCTCTTACAGAAATAAGTTCCCTACACAATGTGGATGCCGCTGCTGCTCTATTTAACACCACAGTAGCTGTAGCTTTGGAATCTGTTGTTCCTCTCACACATAGCAAAGCTCGCAAAATCAACAGACAGCCCTGGCACACCAGCCTCACCAAAGAACTGAGGCAAGCTTTCAGGTCTGCTGAGCGGAGATGGAAAAGATCCCACTCCAACGAGCACTTCATCTCATTCTAACAGTCCCTCACTACTTTCAAGGCCACACTCTCCACAGCTTAACAAACCTATTTCTCATCTCTCATATCCTCCCTGTCTCACAACCCTAAACAGTTATTAACACCTTCAATTCTCTCCTCCCTCCCCACTCATCTCAGCTGAAGACTTTGCCTCATTTTTCAAGCAGAAGATTGATAACATCAGAAAAAGTTTTGGTCGACAACCCCCAGAGCCCTTCCTCCCAACTGCCCAGCCCTCCACCTCCAAAATCAACTTCTCCACTATTACAGAAGATCGACTCTCCACTCTACTCTCAAGATCGCATCTCACCACCTGTGCACATATTATTATTATTATTATTATTATTATTAATCTTTATATAGCGCCAACATATTCCACAGCGCTTTACAGTTTAAAAGTTTCAAACACAACAGTCATAAGTAACAACGTTAACAATACAATAATTAAAGCAAAATAAGACGACCCTGCTCGTTAGAGCTTACAATCTACAATGAGGTGGGGGAGATACTAAGTACAGGTGTGTATTTACAATGATGTATTTACAATGATGGTCCAGCCATCTTCAGGGGGTGGGGGATAGATGGAGATTGTGAATGGACGACACACACACAAACATAAAATGACTTTGATTAGTGAACATGGTAGGCCACTCTGAACAAATGTGTTTTGTGTGAGCTCCTAAAAGTATGCAAATTGTGGATGGTCCTAATATCTTGGGGTAGAGCAGTCCATTGGCGCAGCACGGGAGAAGTCTTGGAGTCAGGAGTGGGAGGTACGGATTAGTGCAGAGGTTAGTCGAAAGCCATTTGCAGAGCTCAGTGGTCGGATAGGCCAAAAGACAGAAATGAGATGTAAGGAGGTGCCGCACTGTGGAGAGCTTTGTGGGTGTGAACAAGTACTTTGAATTGTATCCTGTAATAAATGGGCAGCCAGTGTAATGACTGGCGAAGAGCGGACGCATCCGAGTAACGATTAGCAAGATGGATGACCCTGGCTGCTGCATTAAGGATGGACTGGAGAGGGGAAAGTCGAGTGAGGGGGAGGCCAATTAATAGAACGTTACAGTAATCCAGGCGGGAGTGGATCAGGGCGACAGTGAGGGTTTTTGTTGTTTCCATGGTGAGAAAAGGGCGGATTCTAGAGATGTTCTTTAGGTGTAAGCGGCAGAAGCAGGCAAGAGATTGTATATGGGAGGTGAAGGAGAGATCGGAGTCAAACATAACACCCAGACAGCGCGCGTGCTGCCGGGGTGTTATTATCATGCCACCCACGGAGAGGGAAATCTCAGATTTAGGGAGGTTAGTAGATGGAGGGAGCATAAGAATTTCAGTTTTGGAGAGGTTCAGTTTCAGATAGAGAGCGGACATGATGTTGGAGACTGCAGACAGACAGTCAATGGCGTTCTGTAGTGCAGCGGGGGTAAGGTCAGGGGCTGACATGTATAGTTGTGTGTCATCAGCATAAAGATGGTACTGAAAGCCAAATCTGCTGATGGTCTGTCCAATTGGGGCTGTGTAGAGGGAGAAGAGAAGGGGGCCAAGGACTGAGCCCTGAGGTTCCCCGACAGTAAGAGGAAATGGAGCCAGAGAACAGAACACTGAAGGAGTGGTCAGAAAGATAGGAGGAGAACCAGGAGAGAGCAGTGTCCTTAATGCCTAGTGACTGGAGCCTAGAGAGTAGGAGAGGGTGGTAAACAGTGTCGAAAGCTGCAGAAAGGTCAAGAAGAATGCCTAAAAAAAAGTGTTAGACATGTAAACATTTTTTATTGAGTGGGGTGGGTAATATTTACCTTCTGCTCACCATCGTCGACCAGAGGAACGACAGGGCTCTAGCATATTTATATTTGCTCCTGCGTCCTCCCGATCCTCTCAGGGCCTGCATCTCATTGTTGAACTCCTTCTTGAAGTGATCCATGATTGACCACCACCGCTTGACAACTCTTTTGCCTGCAAAGTGAAAGCACAAATTGGTTAATATACAACACATTACATCCAGCAACATAACTGAACTGTGAATACTTACATGCTTGATTCTGGGCCCGAACATCAAGGTCCTCCCAGTGGTCCACAAGTTGTTGGCATACTTCCTCCCAGAGCTGATGGGTAACACCAAGATCTGTTCATCTCCCGCTCTCTGATTAGATAGATGAGGAGGTCGATGTTTAGACCGGCCTCCTCACCGTCCCGAGTCAGGAGCTCGCTGTGACGCCTGTTAAAAAAGACAAAAAACAAAGACAATAGACTCAAAACAACATAAAGTGGAAATGATAAAAAAAAAAAAAGGTACTTACTTGATGGTGACCGCCCTGACGCTCACACCGACGACCCTGGGAGGCGCTTTGAGGATCTCTAGATTGAGCCGCGGAATCAGAAGACTAAAAGAAGAAAAAAAAAATGTGCTTGGATGTAGGCTATGTGTTGTGCATACGGTTATGTCTGTAATAACCTGTTTTTGTGTTGTGTGTACTGTGATGTGTGTGATGTGCTTCTGCGATGCATGTGAACTTGCCAATTGTGAACCCACTCTGGGTATCTCTCCACCCCTTACGTCTCCTTCTGGAAGCACCTCTTCTGCAGCTTCCTGTTATACAAAAATTATATATATATAATATATATTTTACGTGAACATCGCCAGGAATAAGAAAAAAAAGTGAACAAAGCCAACAAAAAAAATGCATTTATTTACCTCACAGCGCTGACGACGCGGAGGAGGGCTCCCAGATCAATACATGGCTGTGGCTGGAGTTGTAGGTGGCTGGCTTGGCTGCTGGCTGGCTGGCCTGGAGCAGGTTCAGTTCTAGCTCTGATGGCAGGTTCAGCTCTGGCCCTGGCTGCAGGTCCGCTCTGGCGGCAGGTTCAGCTCTGGCTCCGGTGGCAGGTTCAGCT
Source organism: Ranitomeya variabilis (assembly GCF_051348905.1). Classification (NCBI taxonomy): domain Eukaryota; kingdom Metazoa; phylum Chordata; class Amphibia; order Anura; family Dendrobatidae; genus Ranitomeya; species Ranitomeya variabilis. The sequence goes on along the minus strand of NC_135234.1, from coordinate 313,418,530 downwards.
ATGGCTCTGGCGACAGGTTCAGCTCTGGCGGCAGGTTCAGCTCTGGCTCTGGCGGCAGGTTCAGCTCTTGAGGCAGGTGATCTCTATCCTGCTGGCTGGTAAATTGATGAGTGAAGGTCTACTTGGCTGGCTTTATATCTGTTTCCTAATTGGGCGCTGGCGAATTGTATCGGAGCATGCTCCGTATAAAAAAAAAAAAAAAAACGGAATCCGGCACCCATAGGCTTCCATTGTAGCAAAAAGCCGAAGGCATCCGGTGCTGTCCGTATTTTTGCCGCAGACAAAAAATGTAACTTTGTAAGTTTTTTTTTTTCCAGACACTGGAAACGACATTTTTGGACGAAACATAAGGAGATCTGGCGCAATCCGGCGTTAATACAAGTCTATGAGAAAAAAATTGATCCGTCAACAGCTTTTGCTGGATCCGTTTTTTTCAAAAATAGTTGGATTTAGCCTGACGGCGAAAAACGGATGTGTGAAAGGGGCCTAAGGCAGCAATGTGGTCCTTACCTTGTACCTTCTATGGGCATTATAGACTAAATTTGGGGTCTTCTGCTGATCTTTCCTTTGCGACAAGGGTTCTAGACGCTGTAGTCCTGCCCTAGGGTGTTATCTGTTAATCTCTCAGTGGATGCTGTCACGGATGATTTAAAAAAATAAATAAATAGATGAGATAACTTAACGGTAATGTTTTTTTTCCAGAACCCCTGACAGAGCTGTTATATTCCCTCCCGTCACTGACAATGGGTGGCCACTTAGTTTCCTTCTCAGGCTACGTTCACACGATCAGGATTTCCATCCTTTTTTTTTCCTGCCCGTTTTTGGAAAACGGCAGCTAAATTCCGCAGTGAATTTGAGCTGCGTTTTCTGATCCTTTTTCTTCAGCGTTTTCCACTGCGGGTTTCCAATAGCAGTTTCCTATTGGAGCTGCTGGAAAACCGGTGCGGAATCCGCTGAAAGAATTGACATGCTACTTCTTTTTTCCGCTGGAAAATCCGCGCGGATTTTCCAGCGGAAAAACGGATCGTTAGCACAGCGGTTTTGGTTTTCCATTGGGTTACATTGTACTGTAACCAACATGGAAAACTGATCCGGATCCGCAGCTGAAAATCCGCTACGGATCCGGATCAAAATCCGGATCGTGTGAACGTAGCCTTAGGCCTCTTTCACACTTCCGTATTCTGCTGTACGTCGTTGCAGCAAAATGACGGATCGACTGACGTCATCAAAATAGCGAAAAACGTGTGAGACGCATCTAGTGCATTGATGGATGCGTCAACGGAGAAATTTCCGGGAATCAAATGCCGAGAGAGAGAGAGAGACTCCTCCCCGGACTTTAGATGGGCAGCGGATGCGTTGAAAAACTGCATCCGCTGCCCATGTTGTGCCGAATTTTCACAACATCCGTCGGTACATCGCGCCGACGCCTGGCAACGGCCCCGTACCAATGGAAGTGTGAAAGAGGCCTTAGTGATGAGTTCATGTGCTGTTAAAAAAAATAAATAAATAAAAATGTTTATTGGTGGTGTATAAAACTATTCGTACGCAGTGTGTCCAACCCGCAGCGATTACTAATCCGATCTGTTTCTGCCTTTTTTTTTTTTTTTAAGTAGACGTGTGTTCTCCATGATTAAGGGGTTCGTACCAAGGTTTGAAGTTTTCACTTATGGGTATAAATCACTGATCACTAAGGGCCAAATGCTGGCATCCCCATCCGTCCTGAGACTGCAATGGGGCTGAGCTCAGAGACAGCTGGAGATAGCCAAGCACAGCGGTACTCCCATTGTGAATGAGGGGAGCAGAGGTGGCCATGCTCAACCTCTGTGTCATTCAAATGGGGCTGTTCAAAGCCATTTTCTTTGTATCAGAGCAGATCTCAGTGGTCAGCCCAAAGCAATCAGGAAGGTGGTCCCTATACTAAAGATAGGAAATAACTTCAAATCTTGGCGCAAGCCCTATTACAATTCTGAATCCTGTTTTCTTGGAGCTCTGTGATGTTCTTCTGTTATTTATCCTATAAAGAAATGTTAACAGCTGGTTGTCGATGTATTCCTATAAGGCGGTGTGTTACTGTGCACTGATTGGGCAGGGTTTAGACTGTGTAGACACCACTTCTCAGCTGGTAACACTCCATTGTCGCAACTTTCTAGGAGGAGTGGCAGAATTATGAAAAAAATGCTCTGGAATTATTTAATGTCATGTTCCAAAAAACAGTGAAAATACTTTACAGAATAGACTAGTAATATTCACAATGCTATGATTCTACAGAGGAACTGTTGGGTATAGAGTACCAGTTCTGTAATATAAATTTGTCGTCAAAGAGAATCTGTCACTCAATTAAAATGAAGTAATGTAAGGCTATGTTCACACTTTGCGGGTTTTGCCGCGGATCCGCAGCGGATTTGACACTGCGGATCCGCAGCAGTTTTCCATGCAGGGTACAGTACAATGTTACCCTATGGAAAACAAAACCCGCTGTGCACATGCTGCGGATTTCCGCGGAAAAAGCCGCGCGGCTTTTCTGCGGAAAAAAAGAAGGAGCATGTCACTTCTTGGTGCAGAATCGCAGCGATTCTGCACCCTTAGAAATGCATTGATCCGCTAACTTCCCGCATGGGGCTGTGCCCACGTTGCGGGAAGTTAAGCGGATAATGTGCCGATGGTACCCGGGGTGGAGGAGAGGAGACTCTCCTCCAGGCCCTGGGAACCATATTTTGGTGTAAAAAAAAAGAATTAAAATAAAAAATGATGCTATACTCACCTCTCAGCACTGCCCGCGGCGTCCGGTCTCAGTTGCTGTGCTAGCAGGACCTGTGGTGACGTCGCGGTCACATGACCGTGATGACGCCGCGGTCACATGACCGTGACGTCACGAAGGTCCTTGTCGGCACAGCCGCTTGCAGCGCCGAGGAGATCGCGACGTCAGAGGGTGAGTATAGCCAATTTTTATTATTTTTTACATTACTATTGATGCTGCATATTGCTGCATATGCAGCATCAATAGTACAGGAGTAATCCCGCAGCGGAAACCGTGGAACAAACCGCGATAAATTTGCAGGGATAACCGCAGCAGTTTTGCCCTGCAGATTTATCAATTCCGCTGCGGGATTAACCCGCAGAGCAGGCCGCAAAGTGTGAACGTGGCCTAACTGTGATGTTGTTTTTTCCCCATAAATCAATAGTACACGTAAAAGTAACTTTGTAATATATTTAGAGAGATCTGCTTCTTTTTTCTAGAGGACTGGTCATTCATTCTCAACTTGCAGGTAAAATCTGTATTCAGTGAAGACAGACTTTCCATTTACTGATATGGATAGAAATTCACTGCACACTTTTATGAAGATGCAAGTAGCATTATTTATTTGACATGCAGTATTTCAGACATATACACAGACATGAAAAGGTGCAGAAGAAATGCGACATAAAAATGGTTTAAAGTTTTGTTTCATCTGGCAAGACGCACATGAAGGCGCTGGTGCGCCCATATACAAACTGGACCAAGAGACATTATAAATAAGGCCTAGGAATGGTAAAAACCTTAAACCATTTTTATGTCGCATTCTTGTTCACCTTTTCATGTCTGTGCAAATGTCTGAAACACTGCACATCAGATACGTTGCTTGCATCTTTAAAAGGGTGTGTGGTGAATTTCTGTCAATATGATTTGGGGATTGCATATCCCATTCCACCAGCACCTCGCACAACTTTACTGCGTGCACGCCAATCTTCCTTCCTTTCCGATCCGCGAGACAGGAGATGGCAGTTGCTGCTAATAAGATTCTGTGTATATGGGAGGTGGATGGAGGAGTGAGTATCTCTTCTTATAACACCTCATCTGCTACCTCTACAAAGAATCTTCACAGTAGCAATGCCATCTCAATAAAGGGAAGGTCTGCCTTCTACTGATTTTACCCGTAAATTGAGACATTTGAGAATGATCAGTCCTGAAGGAGAAAGAAGCAAATTCCTCTGCCAAGATATATTAGAGTTGCTTATTTTTACGTGTTCTATTGATATAGGAAATGAAATTGAAAACAACGGTTACACTTTAAATACCTTGTGAATATCCATGAGCTCCCCTGATTCTGCCGTTCTCTTCTTTTTTTTGTACTGCTGTCACTCTATTGCAGAGATATTTTCATTTGATGCATTTTGGAGCACAGTATGTGAAATCTCTGCAGCTTAAGTGTTTGTCTTTTAGTGTTCTTCGGGGTGTGCTGTCCAATTTTTCCTTTCCAGATGCTGCCAATGAAAGCTAATCAGTGTCTAGCTGCCAAGCTGTGATTGTCCGTAACGGGATTGGGGAAAGTTCATCAGAGAAAACTGAAGAAATGCCAGTTGGTTTGCCAGCTGAGATTTGACATATTGTCCTCCAAAGGCAACAAATGTAAATATCTCTGCAATTGAGCGACGCAGCACAAAAAGGAAAAAAAAAACTGTGGAGTCGTGAGAGCTCAAGGATTTCTAAGTCATTTAACAAATTTTTAATTTTTGTTTTATTTTATAAACGAACAGGTCCTCTCTAGTTTAAAGCTTTTAAAGATTCTTGTAGTTTGCCGTGCTTTTTTGGGGAGGGTAAATGTTTGAGTTTAGCGACGTACTGTATATCATTGTTCTTCAGAAGGAGCAGTTTTGAGCTTTGTGAATCTGTGTATGGAATCAAATTGCATTGTTCACTGACATTTTTTTTCCCACCTCCAGAAGCGCAAAAGAGCAGCTCTGCAGAGATCACCTGCCCCCCTCGCGCCCCTTTAATGGAAGACAGGAGCGGTAAGTTATAGTGATAGTAAGTAGAGCATATTTGATAACTGTGTTACAGACAGCTTGGCTATATTTCTAGTAAAGAGCTTGAGCTCTATTCACACCTCTCCATTTGTGTCATTTTCCCATTTGGGATAAAAATAACCTCTGAAACAAATGTTATAGCAGACCCTATTGTCTTTACTGTATTGCCCTAACAGTCATTCGCAATTAACAGTTAAACTTTGAGTGCAATTTTTAATTACATTGAACATGACTAGTGATGGGCGAACCTCAACAGTACAGTTGGGAGTCCTGATCAGACACCTAGTGTCCGTGCACAGACCCGGGACAGTCTTCTCACAGAAGTCCGTGTTGGGGTATGTGCACACGTAGAAAGGTGCTCTGCGGATTTCTCCGCAGCGGATTTGAGAAATCCGCAGGTAAAAGGCACTGCGTTTTACCTGCGGATTTACCGCGGTTTTTCTGCGGATTTTGTGCGGATTCCACCTGCGGTTTTACACCTGCGGATTCCTATTATGTAGCAGGTGTAAACCGCAGCGGAGTCCGCACAAAGAGTTGACATGCTGCAAAATGTAACCCGCAGCGTTTCCGTGCATTTTTCTCCGCAGCATGGGCACTGCGGATTGCGGTTTCCATAGGTTTACATTGTACTGTAAATGCATGGAAAGCTGCTGCGGACCCGCAGCAAAATCCGCAACGTGTGCACATAGCCTTACTGTTTGGGTTCGGCAGCCCAAATAAAGCTTGTAAAAAGGCTGCAGCGTAGCCAGTTAACAAGCTTTTCCGATGTGAGCACTTCTGGCCCCATCACAGCCAAGTATTGGCATGGCTGTGATTGGCCGGTGCAGTATGTTACAAACATTAAAAAAAAAAAAAATTAAAGGATGAGGGGTCCCTTCTATTTTTGATAACAGGTGCAGGTAAAGCAGACAGCTGCAGCCCTCAGCTGTCTGCTTTATCTTGCCTGATTATCAAAAATAGAGGAGCCCACTAAGCCCTTTTTTAAAATGTATCTAAATAATGAAGAAAAAAAAAACGACGTGAGGTTCCTCATGTTTTTGATAGCCAGCCAAGGTACAGCATATAGCTGATGGGGGCTAGTATTCTAAGGCTGGGAAGGTCAATTAATATTTGGCCCTACCCAGCCTAGAAAATGGCAACCTGCAGCCCTTCCAAGAAAAGGCGCATCCATTAGATGCGCCAATTCTAGCAAGCTGGGTATTATTTGGGGTTTTATGTCAGCTGTGCATTGTCCGCTGACATCTAGCCCGGGGGTTAGTAATGGAGAGGCCTCTGTGAGACACCCCCATTACTATTCCCCTAAGTCTAAAGCAACACACACACGTCCTTTAATTGTAAAAAAAAAAAAAAACACTCCTGTCCCTCTTTTATCCATTTATTACCTTTAAAAAAAACAAAATAATCCAAAGTGGTCTGCCTTAAATCTATCCCATGACAATCCTTGACTGTGCTACATCCAGCTACTGTGATCACCACTGACATCAGTAAGTTATTGCAGTTCGCAGCTTATGAATTGCGGTAACGTTACTGACGTCACCGCTTGTTGCAGCAGCTGGATTCATATGCTACTGACATTATGTGCCAGATGAGTGCTAAGCACTGCATCCGGATGTCAGGGATCGACGTGGGATGAATTTACCACAGACCCCATTTGAATTATTTTATTTTTTAAAGCTAGTAAATGGGTAAAAGAGGGGAATTGTGAGTGTGTGTGTATATTGCTTTTGACTAAGGGGTTAGTAGTGGGGTGTGTCTGACACGTCTCCATTACTAACTCCTGAGCTTCATGTCAGTAGACCTTACACTACTTACATCAACCCCAAAATTCTTACCCCGCTTGACAACTCACCAAGGCAAGCGTGAAGAGCCGACGCTGAGCGCCAGCATTGGCACATCTAATGGATGCGCCATTTCTGAGGCATCTGAGGGTTGCTATTATTCTGGGAGGGGGCCAGTATCCATGGCCCCTTCTCAGCCTGTTATTATCAGCCTGTAGCTGTCTGCTTAGCCTTTGCTGGTTATTAAAAATAGGGTGGACCCTACATAATTTACTATTTTTTTTTTCTTGAGTGGGGGGCAGTAAAGGCTATTCGGACAGCTGATATTAATAGCCTGGGAAGCTTTATGGATATTGGCCTCTAACCAGAATAATGACACCAGCCCCCAGTGGTCTGCTTTCCCTCAGCTGGGTATTAAAAATAAAGGGGACCCCACGACTTTTATTTCTTTATTAGCTAAATACTTGTACAGTAAGCTACATATACACTGCATGAATTATGTATTTCACTTAAATATTTCTACTATGCAAAAGAGCTGGCTGGTGAGTACTCTCATTAGTCACTTGCTCTCACTGCTATCAGTGGGAGGAGGCGATGCTGATGTAAGTAGTAGTCATCAGCTGATGCCTGACCTGCAGTAATCTTTTTACCACCGGTCACAGCTGTTGGCTCACATGCTGTACTCTGTGTGACAGCGTGGGAACCCGCAGCTGTCTGCGATACCCAGCGGCTGTCACGGGCGTTGACTTCGGAGCCAGTGTTTCTTATGCTGTCATACAGAGGACAGCGTGGGAACCACTGGATATTCGGTCCCCCCATTTACTTTAATCTGGTCCAGAATCAAGTTTGAGTACCGTTCTGGTAGCCGAACCAAACTGTTTATAAAGTTCAGCTGAATCTGATGGACCTGGACCTCCACGTTCCTAGTCATGATGCTAATTATCGATAACTTCAAGTGTAGGTAATGTAGGCTGGCTGCCTTATCGGTATTATTGCACCTGTTTATTTGCCATCTTTATGTGGGTCCGCTGCACCTTGGTTAGTGCAGTTATTTGGAGGCCTTGGACAGGTAAGCATTTCTGCCTCTGTACTGGTGGCTTATGGAGTAAAAACCCACATAATTACACGCAGAAAAAAAGGTGTTCAGGAAGCTCAATGGGTAAAATCAATGGCTTTTTAAGCATTGCACACCACAAACTTCTTTTGTAGAGGTCAAGTATCTAGAATCTGCTACAGCCTATTTAGTCACTGTTTACTTCCTTTTGGAGGTCTTATAAGGATCTATTTTCACATTTTTACCAAGACGTGTCAAAGAATTTAAAAATAATTACTAGTGATGAGCGAGCGTGCTCGCCACTGCTTGATACTCGTTTGAGCTTCTCGTTACTTGAGTATTACAGGTGCTTGACTCCTCGCCCCGCATGATTGGCGACTGTTAGACAGCCAATGAACATGTGGGGATTGCCCGCTATGCAAGGTATTGCCATAGCCATGTTGTCTACTGGCATTATTGTGATATGGTGGCCACATCGTATTATAGAAGACTCGGTGACCCTATGTTCGGCACTGTGTATTCAGGAAGCAGTTAAGGGACAGTTGCCATAGGAGGGAGAGCGTAGTTTAGAACAGAGTTTAATAATACTGCAATTACAATGCTTGTATACTGCTCCTGCAGCATTAAAAGTACAGTCCTTGTCATGGCTAAATATTTTTTTTCCTCTGTGATTATTGTGATTGGAGGTATTTGTGTCCCGTCTGTACACCTTGGATTGCACCTAGGGATTGGTCACTTTGCACAACCCTATGAATTATTATTTACTATATGCTAAATGTATGTTTTAGTCACTATTTTCTAATTTCAATAAATTATAAACCTTTTTATATTAATTTGGGCTAATTTTGACTCATTTTTCTCCCATTTTAAGAATTTGTGATTGAGTCGCCATATTCTAATGATTTATCTGACGTCTGTTTCTATCAAAGCTAATATATGTTGTGAAATTCTTCTATTAGCTTAGTTTTTGCCTTTTAATAATTACATTTCTATCTATTTGTTTTGTGGTTTTTGTGTGCAGAATAAATTTTTGTTAACACATTCTATTTTGCTAACAGCAGTCATTAACTCGGGCGAAGCCGGGTAGTACAGCTAGTATCATATAAATTGACTGTCAATGGCTCTCTAGTCTGCCCATAGGTAACCTGTTCTGGCTCAGAGGGGGCTTCTGGAGCAGGATACCCTCCTGAATGACATGGCATGCAAACAAAGACGGTTTGATACAAGGATTACCCACAGCTGGGGTTTACCTGTGTTTAATGCACCGATATACATATTCTGTCTACTTTTAATAATGTGAACTAGGAGACACCCTTTACTGTTTATAGATATTTGATTAAAATTGGTAGATCTGCCCACATTGTTGGAGTCTATCCAAGATGATTTTGTAGATAATAGGTATTGCGGTGTGTGAATTGAATACCCATGTACCCCCACTTATGTGCCCCCTAACCTAACACGTTTCTTTTCCGAAGTGGTGGCAGCTAACTGCAGTGTATAAGAACAGTACTAGGTTGCATTGTCGCTGCAGACAAATTGCACTAAATTGCGCAAGAGAAACCCAAAGCCAGGGAAATAAGCAACTCCATAATTAATAGTAAATAAGGAGGAAAAGGGAGTTTCATGGTTAAAAAAGTTATAATTTTATTAGCTACATACAAGTATTACAAAAATACAAAAGAGACGGTAAAGTGCACAAGGACAGAAACAGAGGACCACTGGTGCCTATCAACCAAAGAACCTGTGCTATAAGCAGGTAAGATACAGCTCAATTGAGTAAACAGTTACAGCCTAATATCAAATTGTGGCATGCAAAATATTAGCTTAGAACAGCGCTTACCAATGTAAGTGAGGAGTTGAAGGCACCAGGCTGGATCCAATAAACCCCAACCCTCGTTTTTCTTTTTATTTCATGCTTTCTCAAGGGGATGTACATATCAATCAATGTCAAGGACCTTTATATCTCATTGGTGGCCAGTCAGATGACCGATCACATGTTACGCGTTGGCCAATGAAAGCGGCTCCCTTGGCTGCAGGCTTCAGACATCACCACGTAGGGGGGGGGGGGGGGCTGGGGGGCGCACAGTTCAAATAACTCGGACATGCGCAGGGGGCACCAGTGACACCGCACCGACACAGGAGAAGGTCGGTCATGCAGCGCGTATGCACACCGCTGCGACGGTGTACCAGATCGCCAGCATGTAAGAATATATAGAGGGTAATTAACGGACAATCATGGGTAGCACCTAGGATCATATTAAAGGCATACATATGAACCAAGATGTATACCAAAGATATAAGGAATGACAACAGACAGTTACAATCAATTTAAATCCGACGTCATTCCTGAAGATGCAGGTTCAGTCCGATGGTAATGGATGCGAGGACATACAGGTCAATGCCAATGTGGAAAAATAATAAAAACTAGAAAAATGATAAACGCAAAAAATGATACACTTTAAAATATAATATAAAAAAGGTAAAAGAAGGAATTCAGATTAGGTCTGGGGGAGGATAGTGAAACAAGAAGGGCAAGCAGAGATCAAAAGTACATTATATACTTATGTTGTAGATCATAAAAATGAGGAGAAACTAAGGAATTTAGGCTTCTGGGTGTCAGTGATAAGTCGCACAATCCAGTTTCACGTTGTCCTAGGAGTTGTTTTTTTTTTTATAATTACCACCCCTAATCCCCATATGGAGACTCTCAATCCCCCTGACCAAAAGAGACTCGGCATCACAGTTATGGTGAACTTTGAAATGACGTGGGATCATCTTCAAGTTAGAGGGATTGGGCACTGCAAACGTTCCGAACATTTTATTCAGACTCCCATGACAGCACCACGAGAGAGGGGTCTGCCCTTCAGGAACAGGAAACCTACAGATACAAAAGGGTGGCACCTCTCCCACGCATCAGTTGGTTTCCTGTTCCTGTGGGACTGGATCCTACAGAGGAAGAATCTAAATGGATCCCAGGCTGCCCGAATCAGGTAGCGGGGGGGGGGGGGGTCTCCTACCTCGTATGGTGCGGAGTTCCTTGCTCGGCTGCACGGCGGTGGCGTTCGAAGCAGGGAGCGGAGTCCAGAGGATGTCCGTCTCCGTACAAACCAGCGCCGGGTAAATATCCCCCTGAGGCCTTCTGCTCCAGCAGTGCATTGGCTGGGCCCGACGGTGATGCGTGCATGGCCTGTGGCATGACGGTGGGCGCTGTCTGGGGATCTGGTGGCGCCGCAGGCGGCCCGGATGTCCTGTGCTGCTTCTGGATGCATTGGGAGCGTCGATGGGCCGCTGTGATGTCGGAGGCGGAGTCGGCGTGCGCTTCTGGGTCACCGGCGCTACCGCGCATACGCGGGAATCCAATATGGCAGCGCCCACCGGGACAGAACACCGGGCACACACTCGTCCCACTGGCCTGTCGGCTGCACCTGTGGGGGCACAGAGCCAATCGGTAGGGAGGGCGAGGCATATCTGCTGACCGGAAAAAGGGATATAAGCAGGCTCCGGGAAAGGACCCATGCTTCTGGCCTCATTATCCGTACGTAATGGAGAGTGATCGAGAGCAGCAGCCTGCTGGAGGAAGTGCGACAGAAGCCTAAGGATAAAGAGCGTGACAGATGGAGTGACCAGTCGTAAGAGCTCCTCCAGACGGGTCTGGAGCATTGACTGTGAAAAATCCCCCTCATATTCCGTTACCTATTCGCTGCAGGCACTGGTAAGTGATCTACGTGAATGTAAACTCAGTGATGCAGTTCCCCCTTATATTTTTATTTTAGGGGAAGAAGTGCGCTGGTAAGGCAAAACACAGGGAATGCGCCCTCTGTGGAAGCTCCTTACCAGATTCGTGCCCGAAAAAGTTGTGTACCCCCTGTATCCAGCAGACTTGAGGTCTCAGGAAGGGGAAGGGGTGGAGCGGCATTAGGTCTAGATAGGCTATATTGCTTTTACTATCCTCCCTCAGGTAGCAGAAGAATCACTTAATGTTACTGCAAGCTTGAAAGATATAGTCAGGGCAGAAATAAGGGAATCCTTGAAGTCCCTGTCTCAAATGGAAAGCTCAAAATACAGGGCCCCTTTGGACTCAGATTCTTCGGCAGAAGGGGAGAATGATGAGGGTTCCTCTGATTCAATTCCCTCGTCCTCTTTGTCGGAGGAAGACTCTGCTCGCTTCTGTCTGCTCCTAGACCTGGTAGATAAATTGGTGAAAACGGTCAGGGGAATGATGGGCATAGCGTAACCCAAACCGCAGCTATCCATGCAGGATGTCATGTTCAGAGGGCTGGAACAAAGGAAGCAAAGGTCTTTCCCGTAAAACAAAAAGATTCAGGAGCTAATTTGCCAGGAATGGAAAAAGCCAGAGCAGAGGGGCTCTTTACCACCAGCTCTTAAGATACCCCTTCAAGGATCCGGCTGTCAACACCTGGGACAAAGCCCCTAAGTTAGACATTGCAGTGGCCAAGGCATCAAAAAGAGCCTCACTACCTTTTGAAGACATGGGAACCCTTAAAGATCCCCTAGACAGAAGGCAGATACCTTCCTTAAGGGAAACCTGGGAGATGGCGGCCGGTTCCCTAAAACCATCGATAGCAGCAACTTGTATGGCCAGATCCATGATGGTCTGGCTGGACCAATTGGAGTCTCAGTTTAAGGAAGGGATGCATTTCTGGGTGCCCTGCCAGTGATTCAGGAGGCGCATCTTTCCTATCGGATGCCTCAGTTGACTGTTAGAATGGCGGCCAGAGCAGCAGGACTTTCCAATGCGTCCCACAGAGCCTTGTGGTTAAAATGCTGGCCGGGGGACATCCAAACAAGGTCAAAACTCTGTGCTATCCTGTGCAAAGGGGAATATATTTGGTCCAGTCCTGGATGAGTTGCTGGATAAGGCAGGGGATGAGAAAAAAAAGTTCCCTAATTTATCAATCATGTCCTAACGACGCTCTTTCAATAGAAACAAGTTTGGTCAGGGAAGAAGACCCATATTATCGCCCACTAGAGACTGTTTCAAATGGGAAGATAAACGAAGGAGAGAGACGGGTTTTAGGTTCAGGCGTTCTTCAAGTAACCGGAAGAAACCTACCCAATGACTAGCAATTCCCGTGGGGGGAGATTGTCGGCCTTCCTTCCAGCATGGTTAGAGATCACAAATAGTCACAGGGTGAGGAGCATGATAGCCAACGGACTCAAGCTTGAGTTTAGTTATATCCCGCGAGATAACTTTAAGTTAACTCCCCTGCGCACTTCCCCTCTTGAACAGTCGGCATTCGAAGCTGAGGTTTTGAATTTATGCCTTAAAAATGTCCTAGTGGATGTTCCGGAGTCCGAGAGAGGTAGAGGTTTCTACTCTCCTCTGTTTCTCATTCAGAAACCAGATAAGTCATTTAGAACCATTATTAATCTTTGGTCCCTTAATGAGTTTCTGGTCAGCCAAACCATTAAGATGGAGTCTTATCAGTTCAACATTAAAGATGTTATTTGAAAACTGTTTCATGGCAGTTGTGGATTTGAGAGATGCGTACTATCATGTGCCTATCCATACAGATTTCCAGAGATTCCTGAGGGTGGCGGTTTCCATGGGAGGGGTAGTCCGCCATTTTTAGGGCGCTTCCCTTCGGTCTATCAGCTGCCCCTTGGGTATTCACTAAAGTAGTTGCCGAAGTCATGTCTCATCTGCGGGAGCCGAATATTCTTATTGTCCCCTACTTAGATGACTTCCTGATCGTGGGTAATTCAGTAGATGATTGCCTGTCACTAATAAAGAGCTAGGGCCAGACTGGAGCACTTAGGCTGGATAATAAATTATGAAAAATCCCGACTGCAGCCCTTAAGGGTCCAGAAGTTTCTAGGCCTACTGTTAGATTCTGAGGCCCAACAGTGTCGTCTACCGCCAGACAAGTTAATACACATTCAACAGCAGACATTAAGGGCAATTGATAGACCCTCCATGACCCTCAGACAGGCCATGTCCCTATTAGGGTCCCTGACGTCATGTATCCCAGCCATCAGGTGGGCTCAGTTTCACACTAGAACCCTACAGAAGTATGTCCTAGTTAATGATAGAGCTTTGGGGGGTCCCTGCAGAGCCAAATATTGTTGAGCCCTTCAACCCTTACGTCTCTTAAGTTGTCCTTGCCCAGACACCACCTAACTTCAGGAGTTCCTTGGGTAACACACACAACCCATGTAATAACCACGGATGCTAGCCCCTCGGGGTTGGGGGCCCATATGTGTGACATTGTGCTCCAGGGACAATGGTACTCCCAGGTGGGAGCCTCGTCCAACCAGAGAGAGTTGTTAGCGATAGAATTATCTGTTAAAAAAAACTCCTCGTATACCTACAGGGTCACCATATCGGGATTCTTTCGGACAACCAGGTGGCGGTGGCCTATGTCAACCACCAAGGTGGAACACGTTCCGAGGCTCTGATGCAAGTAACAGAACGCCTATTTCAAACAGCCAAAAGACATTTTCAGTCTTTGACAGCGCTTCATATCAGAGGAAAAGTCAACATAAAAGCAGACTCTAAGCCGCAGTATTCTAAGGCAGGGAGAGTGGTCTCTGAACGTGGACATCTTCAACCAGATTGTCTGCAAATGGGGTCAGCCGGAGGTAGACCTCTTTGCCAACAGAGAAAACAGGAAAGTAAGAAAATTCTGTTCCTGAATCCCAGGGAAAATCCTCTGGTAGTGGACGCCTTCATAGCAAAATGGGACTTCTCCCTGGCCTACGCGTTCCCGCCATTAGCCCTGTTACCCCTGGTAGTGAGGAAGATCAGGGAAGACCGAGAGAGTCATACTAATTGCCCCATTTTGGCCCAGGAGGATCTGGTTCACATGGCTCAGGACTATGTCGGTATGCAATCCCTGGGTACTTCCAGACCTTCCGGGCCTGCTCTGCCAGGAGCCAATCAACCATCTACAAGCGATGGGGCTTCATTTGACGTCGTGGAGTTTGAAAGGTCATTGTTGAGGAATAGAGGCTTCTCCCCGAATTTAGTTGACACCCTTCTGAAGAGTAGAAAGCAGATTACAACAAAAATCTACGCTAGAACCCGGAGGCGATTCCTAGCATCTTCTGAATTTAGTCTCGAAGAGGCGGTACCGGTGGGACTGATTCTAGAATTTCTTTAGAAGGTTCTGGAATTAGGTCTTTCCACGAGTACACTAAAAGTGCAGGTCTCAGCCCTGGGTGCCCTGTTTTCCTGTGATATTGCCAATAACTATTGGGTTTCTAGATTTGTTAGAGCAGCTGGTAGGTCTAGACCCATACACAAAAATAAAAGCATGCTATGGGATCTCAACCTGGTCCTTTCAGCTATGACCTGTTTGAACCCCTGGAGTCGGCCTCTATTAAGATGCTATTCCTTAAAACGGCATTTCTGATAGCAATAACATCTGCATGTAGAATAGGGGATATTCAGGCGTTTTCCAGACTTCCCTCTTTATACAGAGTTCTTACATGACAGGGTAGTCCTAACGCCGGACCCAGCCTATTTGCCCAAAGTAGCATCACTTTCACAGATCACAAGAGATAATCCTACTGTCTTTTCTCCCTAACCCTTCTAACCCTAAAGAAGAGAAACGTCATGCGTTAGAAGATGCCTTCTAGAATATATCTCGGCTATAATGCATTATTTTTATCCTTCTTAGGTTCTAGGAAAGGGCTCAGAGTATCAAAATGCACACTAGCCACATGGATCAGGGAGGCTATCTCTCTGGCTTATACATCAGGTGGTGGTCCGGCTCCACGGAATCTCAGGGCGCATTCCACCCGTGCCATGGCATTGTCCTGGGCAGTAATTAGATCTGGAGTATCAATCGACCAGATATGTAAGGCAGCCACATGGTCATCTCCTTCCACCTTTTTTAAACGCTATCGGTTGGACTTGGGGAACTCCTCAGATCTCACCTTCGGGTTAAAGCTACTGCAGGCTGTAGTCCCTCCCTAGGGTAGCTTACATCTTTGTAATTCTCTCGTGGTGCCTTCATGGGAGTCCGAATAAAGTATTAAGTTACTTACCGGTAACAGTATTTTTCGGAGGCCCATGACGGCACCCTTGGTTCCCTCCCTTTCACGTGGGGGCTGCACTTGTTATAAGTTTTCACGTGTGGTGTTAATTAATTTACATTTAAAACGATACGTTTTTGTATATAGCTATGTATATTGTGTATATATATATTTGTTCCATTAACCGTGGTAGTCCTCTCAAGCTCTGAAATACAACTGATGCGTGGGAGAGCTGCCACCCTTTTGTATCTGTAGGTTTCCTGTTCCTGAAGGGTGGATCCCCTCTCTCGTGGTGCTGTCATGGGCCTCCGAAAAATACCGTTACTGGTAAGTAACGTAATACTATTGCGTGCTCTATCCCGGAGCTCCCTTGTTATCAAGCCTAAATATATCTGCGAGCAACCACAAGTAGCTTAGTATATAACATTTAGTAGTACTACAGGTGATATGCTGTCTGATTTGAAATTGTTTCAAACAGTCTGAGGACTCAAAAGTAGAGCTACAGTATGTAGGACATTTGCGCAGGCGAGACAGCGGCCGCATTGGCCCCTAGTGCCAAATGGATAATTGGTGGGACATAATGGCTCCTAACCTACAGGCTACCTAAATTCGGTGATCTACTAGAGGTCATGGAGGGGAAATCGGCCAAAACTGACCCCAGGGAGGGCTCGGTCTTCAATATAGATCAATGTTTTGTCAGGCTGTCTCTTATATTAGTCCATTCATGATTATAAGTTGATATAAATGTTATTTTATCCTCCACTCCACCTCTATTAGTTTTTTTCAGATATGAAAGGTCATTCCACGATGTTTTTCTGGCCCTATCAAAGCCACGTGTAATGCTTCTGCGGCTATAGCCGCGTAATTCAAACCGCGATCTAAGATCAGCGACCTGAACAGAGAACTTCTCCTCAGAGGAGCAAATACGTCTCATCCTTAGGAAATGTCCAACCCTGGATGGCTCTTATGGTGGCAGGATTATCAGCTAAATCAGCACGAATTAAGGTGTTGACAGATGTTGACTTTCTAAAGATGTCAGTCTGGATATGTCAGAGATGGTTGATCTCCAGAGTGACGTCTAAGAATTTAATTTTCTTGAAGTCATATTGATATGTCAGCCTAATATTATAAGGATTTGCATTAAGTTGATTCATGAATAGCTCGAGCTGCTGTGCTGTCCCACCCCACATCAAAAAGATGTCATCAATGTATCTCAGCCAGCACAGCACATGGGCAGCGTCCTGCGCTCCCGCATCGCCGAACAGGAATCTCCCATGACCCCAGGATGAGATTAGCGTACGAGGGCGCACAGGCCGCACCCATTGCCGTGCCACGCTTCTGCTAATAGAACACATCTTTGAAGACAAAAAATTATGGGTAAGGATGAAATACAGCAGCTCAAGAATGAGCTCACACAAAGGGCCGTCCAGGTTGGAGGTCCCCAAGAAGAGGCGGACTGCATCCAGGCCCTGGCGGTGATCAATACATGTGCATAAAGTTTGGATATCAGCGATGACCAGAAGGACATCTTGGTCCACAGAGACACCATCAACCCGAGAAAGGACGTCTGTCGTGTCATGGACATAAGATGGTAAAGTTTAACGTAATAATCAATAAACCTACAGACTGGATCACAAAGTCCCTCTATGCCCGACACGATCGGACGCCCCGGAGAGTTGACGGCGTCTTTGTGGACTTTAGGTAAGAGGTAGAAGGTCGGTATTTTGGGGATTTGACTGTGAATCCCTCCAACACCTTTTTATTAATGATTAGTGATGAGCGAGTGTACTCGTTGCTCGGGTGACCGCCGAGTATTTGACTGCTCGGAGATTTAGTTTTCATCGCGATAGCTGAATGATTTACAGCTACTAGCCTGCTTGATTACATGTGGGGATTCCCTAGCAACCAGGCAACCCCCACATGTACTCAGCCTGGCTAGTAGCTGTAAATCATTCAGCTGCCGCAATGAAAACTAAATCTCCGAGCAGTCATAAATACTCGGAGGTCACCCGAGCGTGATCGGGTAAAACCTGAGCAACGAGAACATTCGCTCATCACTATTAATGATACCATCGTCAAAAGCCCTGATAAGGATCTGCTGCAACTGAGACGCGAAGGAGGTCACTGGATTGTAAGCCAATTTTGTATATGTTTCCACATCTTTTAATTGGCATAAGCCTCTCTTTCATGTTTATCACATGGCCAGATCATAATGTTATTTCCCCCCACCCCCCTATGTCCACTCTTTTGTAAACAACGTCCCTATAAGATTGCAGTTGTTTAATAGCCTCACATTGCTGGTGTGTAAGGTTATCAAATTTTCATCTTGAGGATACTTTTTCCAAATCCTCAGACACCAATTTAGTAAAAATATCAATACCTGGACACAGATACAAAGGGGGAAACCTTGTTGATCTGGGCATGATAGCTGATGGAAACCTACCTTGGTGCGATGTAGACTGTTCACCAAGAAGATCTTCCAAATTTTTCAGTGCCTCCCTCTCAGTCGCAGTTAAGGATTCTTGAATAAATTGATCTTTATGATGTAGTTTTCTCAAAATAAGTTTTCGAGTGAACAGATGCAAATCCTTCAGGGCTATGAAATAATCGAAAGATTTAGTTGGAGAGAAAGTCAGGCCCCTCCCCAATACATTTAATTGGACATCTGAATGGCAATGAGTTGACAAATTGAGTACCTGTAGTCCTCCCTGGGAGCCAAAAACCTGCTGTCTTCTGGTCGGACATTTATTCTTGGTAGTCTGTCAGGTAACAATCTTTTTCAGGGAGGGAGCAGGTGTTAGTCCCCAGATACATTCATTTGATGTGAAGTGAATTCATCATGGGATATATAAGATTTAACAGATGTGGATCTGGATCGTGAGTTGGAGTCATTTCTATATCGTGATCGCGACTGATCCTCAGGACCCCGCCACCTATATACAGTGGGGAAAAGTAGTCCGCTACCAATTGTGCAAGTTCTCCCACTTAAACAGATGAGAGAGGCCTGTAATTGACATCATAGGTAGACCACAACTATGAGAGTCAAAATAGAGAAAACCAATCCAGAAAATCATCTTATCTGATTTGACAAGATTTATTTTTCAAATTATGGTGGAAAATAAGTATTTGGTCATTAACAAAAGTTAATCTCAATATTTTGTTATATATCCTTTGTTGGCAGTGACAGAGGTCAAATGTTTTCTGTAAGTCTTCACAAGTTTGGCACATACTGTTGGTGGTATTTAGTTGGTGGTATTATTGGTGGCAATTTCCTCCATGCAGATCTCCTCTAGAGCAGTTATGTTTTGTGCCATAGGGTTTTCTATGGGATTGAGATCTGGAGACTGGGTAGGCCACTCCAGGACCTTCATATGCTTCTTATGAAGCCACTCCTTCGTTTCCCTGGTGGTGTGCTTGGGATCATTATCATGCTGATAGACCCATCTGTTATGACCCCAATGGCGAGGGTCTCAGAGGAACGTGGAAGTCTGCAGAATACAAAAATCCAGCTCATAGGGCAGTGGTAACTGGGTTGACCATATATCTACTCCTAACGCCAACACTAGAAGTAGCCGGGGATCATTCCTACGTTGATTCTAGATGACACGCGCCAGCCGGAGAATCCAGCCACCCCCAGCAGAGGAAAACAAAGACCTTTCTTGCCTCCAGAGAAGGGGACCCCAAAGCTGGATAGAAGCCCCCCACAAACAATGACGGCGAGGCAAGAGGAAATGACAAACACAGAAATGAACCAGGTTCAGCACAGAGAGGCCCGCCCACTGACAGCAGAACAAAGAAAGGTAACCTATATGGTCAACAAAAACCCTATCAAAATCCACACTGGAAATTCAAGAACCCCCGTACCGTCTAACGGTCCGGGGGGAGAACACCAGCCCCCCTAGAGCTTCCAGCAAAGGTCAGGATATAGTTTTGGATCAAGCTGGACAAAAATATAAAACCAAAACAAATAGCAAAAAGCAAAAGGCAGACTTAGCTGATATAACTGGAACCAGGATCAGTAGACAAGAGCACAGCAGACTAGCTCTGATAACTACGTTGCCAGGCATTGAACTGAAGGTCCAGGGAGCTTAAATAGCAACACCCCTAACTAACGACCCAGGTGCGGATAAAAGGAATGACAGAAAAACCAGAGTCAAAAAACTAGTAACCACTAGAGGGAGCAAAAAGCAAATTCACAACAGTACCCCCCCCTTAGTGAGGGGTCACCGAACCCTCACCACGACCACCAGGGCGATCAGGATGAGCGGCATGAAAGGCACGAACTAAATCGGCCGCATGAACATCAGAGGCGACCACCCAGGAATTATCCTCCTGACCATAGCCCTTCCACTTGACCAGGTACTGAAGCCTCCGCCTGGAGAGGCGAGAATCCAAGATCTTCTCCACCACGTACTCCAACTCGCCCTCAACCAACACCGGAGCAGGAGGCTCAGCAGAAGGAACTACAGGCACAATGTACCGCCGCAACAAGGACCTATGAAATACATTGTGAATAGCAAACGACACAGGAAGATCCAGACGAAAAGATACAGGATTAAGGATTTCCAATATCTTGTAAGGCCCAATAAAACGAGGTTTAAATTTGGGAGAGGAGACCTTCATAGGAACAAAGCGGGAAGAAAGCCATACCAAATCCCCAACGCGTAGTCGGGGACCCACACCGCGGCGGCGGTTGGCAAAGCGCTGAGCCTTCTCCTGTGACAACTTCAAGTTGTCCACCACATGATTCCAGATCTGCTGCAACCTATCCACCACAGAATCCACCCCAGGACAGTCAGAAGGCTCCACATGACCCGAAGAAAAGCGAGGATGGAAACCAGAGTTGCAGAAAAAAGGTGAAACCAAGGTGGCGGAACTAGCCCGATTATTAAGGGCAAACTCAGCCAACGGCAAGAATGTCACCCAATCGTCCTGATCAGCAGAGACAAAACACCTCAAATAAGCCTCCAAAGTCTGATTGGTTCGCTCCGTCTGTCCATTAGTCTGAGGATGGAAAGCAGACGAAAACGACAAATCAATGCCCATCCTACTACAAAAGGATCGCCAGAACCTGGAAACGAACTGGGATCCTCTGTCAGACACAATATTCTCAGGGATGCCGTGCAAACGAACCACGTTCTGGAAAAACACAGGAACCAGATCGGAAGAGGAAGGCAGCTTAGGCAAAGGAACCAAATGGACCATCTTGGAGAAGCGATCACATATCACCCAGATAACGGACATGCCCTGAGATAGCGGAAGATCAGAAATGAAATCCATGGAGATATGTGTCCAAGGTCTCTTCGGGACAGGCAAGGGCAAGAGCAAACCGCTGGCACGAGAACAGCAAGGCTTAGCTCGAGCACAAGTCCCACAGGACTGCACAAATGACCGCACATCCCTTGACAAGGAAGGCCACCAAAAGGACCTGGCCACCAGATCTCTGGTGCCAAAAATTCCCGGGTGACCTGCCAACACCGAGGAATGAACCTCGGAAATGACTCTGCTGGTCCACTTATCCGGGACAAACAGTCTGTCAGGTGGACAAGACTCAGGCCTATCAGCCTGAAATCTCTGCAACACACGTCGCAGATCCGGAGAAATAGCTGACAAGATAACTCCATCTTTAAGAATACCAACAGGATCAGCGACTCCAGGAGCATCAGGCACAAAGCTCCTAGAAAGAGCATCGGCCTTCACATTCTTTGAACCAGGTAAATACGAGACAACAAAATCAAAGCGGGAGAAAAACAATGACCAGCGGGCCTGTCTCGGATTAAGGCGTTTAGCAGACTCGAGATACATCAGATTTTTGTGATCAGTCAAGACCACCACACGATGCTTAGCACCCTCGAGCCAATGACGCCACTCCTCAAATGCCCATTTCATGGCCAACAACTCCCGATTGCCCACATCATAATTTCGCTCGGCAGGCGAAAACTTCCTAGAGAAAAAGGCACAAGGTTTCATAACAGAGCAACCAGGGCCTCTCTGCGACAAAACGGCCCCTGCCCCAATCTCCGAAGCATCCACCTCAACCTGAAAGGGAAGTGAGACGTCAGGCTGGCACAAAACAGGCGCCGAAGTAAACCGGCGTTTCAACTCCTGGAAAGCCTCCACGGCAGCAGGAGCCCAGTTAGCTACATCGGAGCCCTTCTTGGTCATATCCGTCAAAGGTTTCACAACGCTAGAAAAATTAGCGATAAAACGACGGTAGAAGTTAGCGAAGCCCAAGAACTTCTGAAGACTCTTAACTGACGAGGGCTGAGTCCAATCAAGAATAGCTCGGACCTTGACTGGGTCCATCTCCACAGCAGAAGGGGAAAAAATGAACCCCAAAAAGGGAACCTTCTGTACACCAAAGAGACACTTTGAGCCCTTGACAAACAAAGAATTTTCACGCAAAATTTTAAAGACCAACCTGACCTGCTCCACATGCGAATCCCAATTATCAGAAAAAACCAAAATATCATCCAGATAAACAATCAAAAATTTATCCAGATACTTCCGGAAAATGTCATGCATAAAGGACTGAAAAACTGAAGGCGCATTGGAGAGACCAAAAGGCATCACCAAGTACTCAAAATGACCTTCGGGCGTATTGAATGCGGTTTTCCATTCATCACCTTGCTTAATGCGCACAAGGTTGTACGCACCACGAAGGTCTATCTTGGTGAACCACTTGGCACCCTTAATCCGGGCAAACAAGTCAGACAACAGCGGTAAAGGATACTGAAATTTGACAGTGATCTTATTTAAAAGCCGATAATCAATACAAGGTCTCAAAGATCCGTCCTTTTTTGCCACAAAAAAAAATCCCGCACCAAGAGGGGAAGAAGACGGACGAATATGTCCTTTCTCCAGAGACTCCTTGATATATGAACGCATAGCGGTATGTTCAGGTACCGACAGATTAAACAGTCTTCCCTTAGGAAATTTACTGCCTGGGATCAAATCTATAGCACAGTCACAGTCCCTATGAGGAGGCAGTGCACTGGACTCAGACTCACTGAAGACGTCCTGATAATCAGACAAATACTCCGGAACTTCCGAAGGCGTAGAAGAAGCAATAGACACAGGCAGGGAATCCCCATGAATACCACGACAGCCCCAACTTGAGACTGACATAGCCTTCCAGTCCAGGACTGGATTATGGGTCTGTAACCATGGCAGCCCTAAAACAACCAAATCATGCATTTTATGTAAAACCAGGAAACGTATCACCTCGCGGTGTTCAGGAGTCATGCACATGGTAACCTGTGTCCAATACTGCGGTTTATTTGCAGCCAATGGTGTAGCATCAATACCCCTAAGAGGAATAGGATTTTCTAATGGTTCAAGAGTAAAACCACAGCGCTTAGCAAATGAGAGATCCATGAGACTCAGGGCAGCACCTGAATCTACAAACGCCATGACAGGATAAGATGACAGTGAGCAAATCAAAGTTACAGACAGAATAAATTTAGGTTGCAAATTACCAACGGTGACAGGACTAACAACCTTAGCTATACGTTTAGAGCATGCTGAGATAACATGTGTAGAATCACCACAGTAGTAGCACAAGCCATTCCGGCGTCTATGAATTTTCCGCTCATTTCTAGTCAGGATTCTATCACATTGCATTAAATCAGGTGTCTGTTCAGACAACACCATGAGGGAATTTGCGGTTTTTCTATCACATTGCACCGAATTAGGTGTCTGTTCAGACAACACCATGAGGGAATTTGCGGTTTTGCGCTCCCGCAACCGCCGGTCAATTTGAATAGCCAGTGCCATAGTATCATTCAGACCTGTGGGAATGGGAAAACCCACCATAACATTCTTAATGGCTTCAGAAAGGCCATTTCTAAAATTAGCGGCCAGTGCACACTCGTTCCAATGTGTCAGCACGGACCATTTCCGAAATTTTTGGCAATACACTTCAGCCTCGTCCTGCCCCTGAGACATAGCCAGCAAGGCCTTTTCTGCCTGAATCTCAAGATTGGGTTCCTCATAAAGTAAACCGAGCGCCAGAAAAAACGCATCAAGATCAGCCAATGCCGGATCTCCTGGCGCCAGCGAAAAAGCCCAATCCTGAGGGTCGCCCCGTAAGAACGAAATAACAATTTTTACTTGCTGAGCAGAATCTCCAGATGAACAGGGTCTCAGGGACAAAAACAATTTACAATTATTCACGAAATTCCTAAACTTAAACCTGTCTCCGGAAAACAGTTCAGGAATCAGTATTTTAGGTTCTGACCTAGGATTTCTGATAACATAGTCTTGTATGCCCTGCACACGAGTAGCCAGCTGGTCCACACTTGTAATCAAGGTCTGGACATTCATGTCTGCAGCAAGCATAGCCACTCTGAGGTAAAGGGGAAGAAGAAAAAAAAAAAAAAACAAAACTCAGAATCTTCTTTCTTATAATCCCTCTTCTGCAATGCATTAAACATTTAATACTGGCCTGGCAAACTGTTATGACCCCAATGGCGAGGGTCTCAGAGGAACGTGGAAGTCTGCAGAATACAAAAATCCAGCTCATAGGGCAGTGGTAACTGGGTTGACCATATATCTACTCCTAACGCCAACACTAGAAGTAGCCGGGGATCATTCCTACGTTGATTCTAGATGACACGCGCCAGCCGGAGAATCCAGCCACCCCCAGCAGAGGAAAACAAAGACCTTTCTTGCCTCCAGAGAAGGGGACCCCAAAGCTGGATAGAAGCCCCCCACAAACAATGACGGCGAGGCAAGAGGAAATGACAAACACAGAAATGAACCAGGTTCAGCACAGAGAGGCCCGCCCACTGACAGCAGAACAAAGAAAGGTAACCTATATGGTCAACAAAAACCCTATCAAAATCCACACTGGAAATTCAAGAACCCCCGTACCGTCTAACGGTCCGGGGGGAGAACACCAGCCCCCCTAGAGCTTCCAGCAAAGGTCAGGATATAGTTTTGGAACAAGCTGGACAAAAATACAAAACCAAAACAAATAGCAAAAAGCAAAAGGCAGACTTAGCTGATATAACTGGAACCAGGATCAGTAGACAAGAGCACAGCAGACTAGCTCTGATAACTACGTTGCCAGGCATTGAACTGAAGGTCCAGGGAGCTTAAATAGCAACACCCCTAACTAACGACCCAGGTGCGGATAAAAGGAATGACAGAAAAACCAGAGTCAAAAAACTAGTAACCACTAGAGGGAGCAAAAAGCAAATTCACAACACCCATCCACGTTTCATCTTCAATGCCCTTGCTGCTGGAAGAAGGTTTGCACTCAAAATCTCATGATACATGGCCCCATTCATTCTTTCATGTACACGGATCAGTCGCCCTTGTCCCTTTGCAGAGAAACAGCCCCAAAGTATGATGTTGCCACCCCCATGCTTCACAGTAGGTATGGTGTTCTTTGGATGCAACTCGGAAACAAAACTTGTCGTGTTTGGAGAAGACAGAATGCTGAGTTGCATCATCAGACTATATGACATTCTCCCAATACTCTTCTGGATAATCCAAATGCTCTCTAGCAAATTTCAGACAGGCTCGGACATTTACTAGCTTAAGCAGGGGGACACGTCTGGCACTGCAGGATCTGAGTCCCTGGCAGCGTAGTGTTTTACTGATAATATATAATATAATACCTGCGCTCCAAGTCAATATGCACTTGTAAGACACCAATATAAAATTAATTACCTGTTGGATGTATAAAGGGCTATTTAGCGCTGTATGCTGAAGGTGGATCAGATGGGTATATGCTGACTCAAATTAGAGTGAGAGGGAAAAGGGGTAATTAGTATACACACCAACTAGCCAAACGCTATGCAGTAAGTAGGGGATACTGGGGTGAGAATAAATATATGTATGTATAAGCCGTGACGTGCTTTCACAGGCCAATATTAGAGGACTTAAATAACAAAAGTGTAATAAAACTTAATGAGGGATGTGCCTCCTGAATAAAAATGGCAGGACTTTTGGTATTAAAAAGATCGGTACCTGTGTTGGAGGTACACGCTGTTTCCGGAGAAAGTGTCCTTATTAATAGAAGTAATGGGATAATACTTAGCTCCTTTTTCCTTAGCGGTCTGCTTGCAAAAGAGTCCTGAGCGCGCTGTCCCGGCCGGTGATAGGCGCTCGTTTAGTAGAGAATGTAGCTCTCGTAGTGCTTTGCTGTACCCTGATGAAGGAATCCGTTGTTGTTCCGAAACGCGTTTGTTATTGGCTCCTACCACACTCCGTACTGCATACAGGGGCACCACGTGACCGGGCGAGTCACATGACCCGAACGTCACGCAGGTCCTGCAAGCTGCTGCTCAGCACAGCAAAGCACTACAATCGCTACATTCTCTACTGAACGAGCGCCTGTCACCGCCGGGGACAGCGCGCTCAGGACTCTTTTGCAAGCAGACCGCTAAGGAAAAAGGAGCTAAGTATTATCCCATTACTTCTATTAATAAGGACACTTTCTCCGGAAACAGCGTTTACCTCCAACACAGGTACCGATCTTTTTAATACCAAAAGTCCTGACATTTTTATTCAGGAGGCACGTCCCTCTCTAAGTTTTATTACACTTTTGTTATTTAAGTCCTCTAATATTGGCCCATGAAAACACGTCACGGCTTATACATACATATATTTATTCTCACCCCAGTATCCCCTAGTTACTGCATAGCGTTTGGTTAGTTGGTGTGTATACTAATTACCCCTTTTCCCTCTCACTCTAGTTTGAGTCAGGATATACCCATCTGATCCACCTTCAGCATACAGCGCTAAACAGCCCTTTATACATCCAACAGGTAATTAATTTTATATTGGTCTTTTACAAGTGCATATTGACTTGGTGCGCAGGTATTATATTATATATATTTGTAGCTTTATTACTTCCCTATGTGGTTTGGGATTATACTTGCAGCTGACTCTATGCACCTACATTAGTGCCGCTACAAAATATACACGTTTTACTGATAATAGCCTTTGTTACGGTGCTCTGAGCTCTATGTAGGTCATTCACTAGTTCCCCCCTTGTGGTTCTGGGATTTTTGCTCACCGTTCTTGTGATCATTTTGACCCCACAGGGTGAGATCTTGCGTGGAGCCCCAGATCGAGGGAGATTATCAGTGGTCTTGTATGTCTTCCATTTTCTTATTATTGCTCCCACAGTTGATTTCATCGCACCAAGCTGCTTGCCTATTGCAGATTCAGTCTTCCCAGCCTGGAGCAGGGCTACAATTTTGTTTCTGGTGTCCTTCGACAGCTCTTTAGTCTTCACCATAGTGGAGTTTGGAGTGTGACTGTTTGAGGTTGTGGACAGGTGTCTATTATACTGATAACAATTTCAAACAGGTGCCATTACTACAGGTAAAGAGTGGAGGACAGAGGAGTCTCTTAAAAAAGAAGTTACTGGTCTGTGAAAGCCAGAAATCTTGCATGTTTTTAGGTGACCACTTATTTTCTACCATAATTTGAAAATGAAATCTTGCCAAATCAGACAAGGTGACTTTCTTGATTTATTTTCTCAATTTTGACTCTCATAGTTGTGGCCTAACTATGATGTCAATTACAGGAGTCTCTCATCTTTTTAAGTGGGAGAACATGCACAATTTGTGGCTGACTAAATACTTTTTCCCCCAGTGTACATTGGACGTCTGTTTATCATGGTTATCATGTACATCCCTCTTGATTTTATTAGCTTTAGCACTCTGTATATCATTTGCCCATTTTTGGAGTTCAGCGTCTATCTCGTCATTGAACTTTCTAAGGGCATCAGATGTCATATCCCTTTTCAAGATTATCTGGAGAGATTTAATTTCTGCCTCTACCTCATTCAGTGTTGTAGAGTCAATTCCCTTCAAGAGTTCCAAATATCCATTAGAACAGGTCTTAGAGAGCTCTTCCCACTTGGTTTTAAACACCACGTCCTCTATTGGGAAAGAGGGGAACACCTGTATCCTCAAACCTCGAGGAATAAGTCCCCCTGAAAGTATTTTTTCCATTATACATGACTGCACCACGAGAGCGGGGATCCGCCCATCAAGGACAGGAAACCTTCAAGATAAAAGGGGTGGCTCCTCTCTCCACATCAGTTGGTTTCCTGTCCTTGACGGGGAACTCTCAACATGGAAGACTTCTGATGAAGACAGAAGAGGATGCCTGGATCGGGTGGTTTTGGGCAGGCGCTGGTCTGATGCACCCGTCACCAGGTACCGGTAGTCGCCTCGGGGGCCATGTATACCATGCCCCCCCCCCCTGAGCGAAGCATGGCCACAGCCCATGAGGCGAACGCCCGGGTGAAGTTGGGGCCTCTTAGGCCATCCCTGTTGCCAAAAAAAAAAAAAAAACACCTGCCCATTGTCCTCGGAGGTCACAATGGTGCTTCCCTCCCTGTTGACTATAGTGGCCATGCAGCCTGTGAGGCACATCGGTGCCCAGGCTAGGTAAGGCTCCTCGGAGGTATTATGCCATCCCTGTTGAGCACTGCAGATGGTCCCCCCACCCCCCTCCCCTCCTCTCCTTCCTTCCTGGTCGGTACCTGAGACAAGTGGAGAGGTATGGAGCGGTATTTGGCAGCATGGATCTGGGGGTGAGCGTGGCGTGTCAGATGGAGTGGACGCTGCAGGGTTTCCTGCCTGGCCGGCGCCATGTTCCCAGGAGGCGGCTGCGCATGCGCACATCGCCAGGCAGCAGCGCTCGGAACGTTTGTGCAGGGCACTGGGGCAGGAGGACCGGAATCTTCGGTGCGCACCGGAAGTAAGGGCCGGGTGCGCGCCTGGAAGGTGAGTGCACATGGACACTGGAAGGCGACAGAGCAGCGTGCAACGGAAGTAAGTACCGGGTGCTCGCGCAGAACTCAGCGGCGGCACTTGGGGCAGAGGCAGGATCAACCAGGTGAATGGTTAATTAAGTAGCGCGCCCCGGACGTGGTTGCCGGAGGCGCGCTTTGATACCATTGTACAGCGCAGGCGTTGCACTAGCGGCGGCAGATGCAGGATCAACCAGGTGATTGATTGATTGTATTACATGCACCAGAGGTGGTACAGGCACGATCAGCCAGGTAATTAGTTGTTATAGCACACACCAGGGTGCTGAGCAGGATCAACCAGGTGATCCATTAAAAAAAAAAAAGGGGGGGGGGGGGGGAGTGAATCTATTTAAACGAATCAGAAGTGCTGCCCTGTGTCACTAAACCAGGCAGGTTGAAGGTGACTACTCTTGTTACGTGGTGGTGTGTATGATGGAGAGCTTTTCACCAGAGCATTTGATGCCACAGCAAGAGATGCAGGAAAGGCGGTCTCGCTCAAGTGAAAAGAGCCAGACCCGCCATGGCAGCAGCAGAAGCCGCTCGGACAGCGTACGGACGGATCGCCATGCCAAGGAGGGGTCCCTAGTCTCATTGGGAGACACGGAGAAAACCAGCCAACCTCCGGATCTGGTACCCGTACTTTGAAAGCGTCCGAGTGGTGAGTGAACTGCGAGAAAGTCCAGCACGCTAATGTCTGTTCTTTTCTCTTATCTCCTCTCTCCCCTCTTTTCTTACATACATCGGGGGATGGAGTATAGGAGGTCCCCAAAAAGTATAAGGCAAAAACTAAAAATAAGTAATGTCCCTTATGTAAAAAGCCTTTAAAGACATCTTGGGGTAAAAGACTGTGTCAGAAGTGTATCAACAAGACTGGCGGAGGAAACACCCTCCTTTACAGACAGCCTAAGATCTCTGATCCAGTCCGAAGTCTCTAGGTCCGTACAAGCATTACAGACAGCTGACACGGATGCCAGATCTAGGGACAGATCCAGCCCCTCAGTAGCATCCCAAAGAGATTCGTCGGAGTCAGAGGAGGACTCAGATACAGCCCACTGCTCAGATAGTAGCTCAGAGGAGGAGGATGCATTTCCAGCAGAGGCTACGGATAAGCTTATAAAAGCTGTTCGCTCTACCATGGGGCTGGTAGACGAGAAGGCCAAAAAGACAGCCCAAGAACTTATGTTCAGTGGTCTACAAAAGAAAAAACGGAGGTCATTCCCTGTTAATGAACAGCTACAAGAACTGATTAAGAGGGAATGGCAAAAACCAGAAAAAAGGTCCCAAATAACCTCCTCCCTAAAGAGATATCTATCCTTTTGAAGAGGAGGCGTCCTCATCTTGAGATAGAGCCCCGAAGATTGATGTGGCAATTTCAAAAGTTGCCAGAAAATCCTCCCTGCCATTCGAGGATCTAGGTTCTCTAAAAAAAACCTCTGGATAGTAAGATGGACAGTTCCCTGAAAACAGCATGTGAAGCCTCGGCAGGTGCACTAAGGCCAGCTATCATGGCCACTTGTGTAGCCAGATCCCTTAAAATCTGGATAGACAACCTGGAGGAACAGGTAGAACGAAAAGTTCCCAGAGAAGCTATCCTAGAGGCAATACCAACCATGAGAGCACCGGCAGTGTTTCTAGCTGAAGCGTCAGCAGACTCGGCTAGGCTGGCAGCAAAGTCAGCAGCTTTAGCCAACACAGGATGCCGTGCCATATGGCTTAAATGCTGGCCAGGAGATACTTGGGCAAAGATGAAGCTTTGCTCTTTGCCTTGTGAGGGGAACTTCCTGTTTGGACCGGCGTTAGACGAGGTGTTGGAGAAATCCGGTGACAAAAAGAAAAACTTTCCAAAACAGCCATTTCAGCCTTTTCGTCGCTCCTTTCGGAGAGGCCAAAAATTCCGAAGGCAGCAGTATAGAGACCGAGACAGGAGCAACCTGGACAAGCAACCCAGGGGAGGAAAGTGCTTCTATGCTCTATCCCAGTGACGGTCCTTCTCAGGTGGGAGGGAGGCTCTCTCACTTCCTTCCAGCCTGGGAGAGGATCTCATCCAGCGTATGGATCCGACAGATCATAGGAGCAGGCCTAAAACTAAAATTCCACCACTGGCCTCTAAAAAGATATATGCAGACCCTGGTACAGTCCTCCCAAGACAGTCTGGAGGGGGAAGTAACATCACTCCACGTCTTGGAAGAAGTTCCTATAGAGGAAAGGAGGGAAGGATTTTATTCCCCTCTTTTTCTCATAAAAAAACCAGACAATTCTTGGAGGACAATAATAAATTTAAAAGGCCTCAACAAATTTCTTATAATACCATCATTCAAGATGGAAACCATAAAA
Source organism: Ranitomeya variabilis (assembly GCF_051348905.1). NCBI lineage: Eukaryota > Metazoa > Chordata > Amphibia > Anura > Dendrobatidae > Ranitomeya > Ranitomeya variabilis. Next base: position 313,387,797 of record NC_135234.1, on the reverse strand, counting down.
TCAGCGGTGAAACTTCTATATCCCCAGTGTTACATGTCCATCCTCGACCTCAAGGACGCTTATTATCACGTCCCAATCAGACAACAAGATCGTCAGTTTCTCAGAGTGGCAGTTCAGATGGGGTCCCAGTTGCGTCACTTTCAGTACAGGGCTCTGCCCTTTGGGATAGCAATAGCCCCATGGGTATTTACAAAGCTGGTTGCAGAGGTCACAGCACATCTCAGAGAAAAAGACACTCTGATAATACCCTACTTGGACGACTTCCTGATAGTGGGGAAGAACTTTTCTCACTGTCAGGAGCAGGTCAGGATAGTGATGGACACTCTACAGACACTGGGATGGCAGCTAAACCTCAAGAAATCAAAACTAGAGCCAGCAATGGTCCAGAATTTCCTGGGGATAACGGTAGACTCCGTGGCACAGGAGTGTCGCCTCCCAGAAGAAAAGGAGGGAAAAATCAAACAAATGATTATGACAACATTAACAAAACCAGATATGACTTTAAGAAAAGCCATGTCCGTATTGGGGTCCCTAACTTCCTGCATACCGGCAGTAAAATGGGCCCAGTTCCATTCAAGAGAACTGCAGTGGTGTGTGCTGCAGAACGACCTGGAACTTCAGGGGCAGCTAGAGCAGAAGCTCATTCTCCCACTCTCTGTACTCCGATCACTCAGATGGTGGTTACAGATAGTCATCTCCGAGAGGAGTTCCCTGGACATATACAGCCTCCAAAGTGATCACAATGGACGCCAGTCCATGGGGGTGGGGAGCTCACTCAGACACACTATGGGTCCAAGATCCCTGGGCTCAAGAGGAGAAAAATCTATCCTCAAACGAGTGGAAACTCCTAGCAATAGAAAAGGCGCTAGAGAAGTTACTTCCACACTTGGCAGGGCATCATGTGAGAGTCCTATCGGACAACCGAACAGCGGTCGCATACGTGAACCACCAGGGGGGCACCCGTTCTCGGTCACTGATGCACATAACCACAAGACTCGTGTCTCTAGCCGACAGGCACTTCCTTTCATTATCAGCCCTGCATATCCGAGGTGTGGACAACATAAAGGCAGACTTTTTAAGCAGGAACCACTTGAGGCAAGGGGAATGGTCCCTAAAAAAGTCAATTTTTCAACGGATAATACACATGTGGGGAAGACCCAGTATAGACCCCTTTGCCTCGAAAGCCAACAAAAAAGTTCAAAAATTCTGCTCCCTGAACCCAGCAGACAGGCCGTTGGCAGTAGACGCCTTCAGCATAGAATGGACGTCAGAACTCCTGTATGCCTTCCCACCGATATGTCTAATCCCAGCAGTTCTGAGGAAGATCAGGGAGGACAAGGCCAGAGTGATTGTAATAGCTCCCTTCTGGCCGAAAAGACCATGGTTTTACTGGCTGAGACTGATGTCAGTGACTGACCCGTGGGTTCTCCCAGAAGACCAGGACCTTCTAACACAGGGTCCCTTCAACCACCCGCAGAATTCCGGGCTACATTTGACAGCCTGGCATTTGAACGGTCGTTGTTAGAGAAAGAAGGGTTCTCAGCTGGTTTAATATCCACCTTGCTCAGTAGCAGAAAACCAGTAACGACCAAGATCTATGGGAGAATATGGAAGAAATTCCTCTCCAGCTCAGGGCCAATACGGGAAGGGGAGGTCCCGATAGTGGCAATACTGGTGTTCCTGCAAAAGGGCTTAGATCTGGGGTTAGCTGTTAGTACCCTCAAAGTACACATTTTAGCCTTAGCAGCCCTTTTCAACTGTGACCTGGCAAGCAATAGGTGGGTGGTGAGGTTTTTCCGAGCCTGTAGTAAAGCTGACTCTGTTCCATCCCCTACTCCTCCACCATGGGATCTAAATCTAGTGTTAACAGCTTTGACAGAAAGCCCCTTTGAGCCATTAAATACAACATCAGATAAGGTACTGACATTAAAGACAGCTTTGTTAGTGGCACTTACATCGGCCCGTAGGGTGGGGGATTTACACGCGTTGTCAGCTGACCCCCCTTACACACAAATTATGGACGATAGGGTTGTATTAAAATTAGATCCGGCATATCTCCCCAAAGTGGTATCAAGATTTCATAGGGCTCAGGATATAACCCTACCCTCTTTCTGTCCCAATCCTAGTAACAAGAAAGAGGAGAGACCCCATTGCCTAGACGTCAGGAGATGTATCCTACAGTATTTAGAGAGTACAAAATCCTGGAGGAAACAGAGGGCTTTATTTGTTTCGTTCCAGGGGTCAAGGAAGGGCCTTAAAGCCTCAAAACAGACTATCGCTAGATGGGTGAGAGAGGCCATTATTCTAGCGTATAGTAGTGCAGGCAGGGTTGTTCTACAGGGTCTGAAAGCCCACTCCACGAGGGCCATGGCGACGTCGTGGGCAGAGAGAGCAGATGCTACCATCGACCAAATCTGTAAGGCGGCCACTTGGTCCTCTCCGTCTACATTTTTTTAAACATTATAGGCTAGACCTATCTGCTACCTCTGATCTCACATTTGGGAGAAGAGTGTTACAAGCAGTGATCCCTCCCTAAAAGAAAATACAAATCTCTGTAACTCTCTCGTGGTGCCGTCATGTATGATGGAAAAACACGGGTATTACATACCTGGTAATGTGTTTTTTCATGAGACATGACGGCACCCTTTTTTCCCACCCTTTTGATCACGTCATTAGTTGGGTGCATTATTAGCATTATTTGTATTATACACTCCCTGGGGTATCTGTGAATAGAACCGTATAGGATGTATTATTTATGTGTACACTAACCGGCGGAGTTTCTCTCGTACTCTGTAAAACAACTGATGTGGAGAGAGGAGACGCCCCTTTTATCTTGAAGGTTTTCTGTCCTTGATGGGTGGATCCCCTCTCTCGTGGTGCCGTCATGTCTCATGAAAAAACACATTACCAGGTATGTAATACCCGTGTTTTCTGAGAAAGAAAGTGTGGTTCCACCAAACCCATGTTCTCTTAGAAGATCTTTGAATCGAACAATAACCCTCCTGCAAATCATTGCTTGTCCCATCCATACCCCCATTGGTACCATCCTTAAATGCATCAGTGAGTTGTGCGTGCCATGTAGAATCGCGTGCTCTAAAATCCATTTCGGACCTGGAAAAGACTGTGAAGAACACAGATGATTTAAGAACAATACCAGGGTGCATTTTTACTGCAGGCAAATTGCACTAAATTGTGCAAGAGAAACCCAAAGCCAGGAAAATAACCAACTCCATAATTAATAGTAAATTAGAAGGAAAAGGGAGTTTTATGGTTTAAAAAGTCATAATTTTATTAGCTACATACAATAGAAGTATTACAAAAATACAAAAGAGTGATGGTAAAGTGCTTGCAGCTTGGGAGGTTACATGATTAGCATCAGAGTGTGACATTCAGGCTGGCGGAGGGCACCTTCATGTACTATGGCTACCACTTATGAAGGAAATTTGACTTGCCTGATTACATTGTTGACAGTTATGAAGCACTTTATCATCTGTCAGTGCTGCAATAAAATTTTACAGTATTTTAACCAGTCTTTCCACATTTAGGGTAAGTTCACACAGGGCGTTTTGCTGTGTTTTTTTTGCTGCGTTTTTTATGCTAATTTTCAGCTGCTTTTTACAGTACCAGCAAAGCCTATGAGATTTCAGAAATCTCATGCACACACATTGGTTTTTTGTGTGATCAGTATTTTGTGCTTTGCTGCGTTTTTTGGATATAGATCATGTCACTTCTTTCAGTGTGTTTGCTGCGTTTTTTCAGCGTTTTTCACCCATTGACTTGAATGGGTGTTGAAAAAACGCAGGTATCATTATTTGCTGCTGAAAATTCAAGGACATTAGCATGGACAAAGAGAAAAAAAACGCACCAAATACGCAACAAAAAACGCACCTAAACCTGTGTGTTTGACGCAGCTTTTTTCCTGCCAGGAAGATCAGGTTTTGCTGCAGAAAAAAAGCAGCAAAAACACCCAGTGTGAACTTTTAAGGTTTTTTTTTAAGGGTTTCCATGAGACTTCTCTCCAGTCAAGCATTGTCCATTTTCACAATCCCAAGCTTTGTCAGCACAATTAAAGTCTGATCCTTGCCTAGTCTCTGATTTATGAAAGGAGTAAACGTTCTTGTGAACCTGTGGTGTTGAACATGGCATCTGATCTTTAGGCAGCATGGCATAGAGCAGGAAGAGACAAACCAATCAAGCTTTGTGGGAAGTGTATTTTGGATTTTATTCATTTAAATTTTTGTTCTTTGTATGCTTGAGTCCAGCATACTGTCTCTCATTAGGAAAAAAGGAGAGTGCCGACAATCCAACTCGTTTTTGTGGTTGTGACTGCCTACATCAGGGATACCCTCACTGATGTCACACATCCTCCAGATGGTAGTTTCTTTTTGAGCGGGTGTTACAACAAATGTGGCCGGCCTGTACTTTGCCAAACACCGCTTATTAACTACTAGATGGTGGCCCGATTCTAACGCATCGGGTATTCTAGAATATGTATGTATGTATATAGCAGCCACATAGTATATAGCACAGGCGACGTAGTATATAGGAGCCATGTAGTATATAGCAGACAAATAGTACGTGGCCTGTGCTATATACTATGTGGCTGCTATATACATACATACATATTGTAGAATACCCGATGCGTTAATACAAGCCGCACAATATATAACACAGCCCAAACAGTATATAACACAGCCCACGTACTATATAACACAGCCCATGCAGTATATAGCAGCCACGCAGTATACAGGTCCTTCTCAAAAAATTAGCATATAGTGTTAAATTTCATTATTTACCATAATGTAATGATTACAATTAAACTTTCATATATTATAGATTCATTATCCACCAACTGAAATTTGTCAGGTCTTTTATTGTTTTAATACTGATGATTTTGGCATACAACTCCTGATAACCCAAAAAACCTGTCTCAATAAATTAGCATATTTCATCCGTCCAATCAAATAAAAGTGTTTTTTAATAACAAACAAAAAAACCATCAAATAATAATGTTCAGTTATGCACTCAATACTTGGTCGGGAATCCTTTGGCAGAAATGACTGCTTCAATGCGGCGTGGCATGGAGGCAATCAGCCTGTGACACTGCTGAGATGTTATGGAGGCCCAGGATGCTTCAATAGCGGCCTTAAGCTCATCCAGAGTGTTGGGTCTTGCGTCTCTCAACTTTCTCTTCACAATATCCCACAGATTCTCTATGGGGTTCAGGTCAGGAGAGTTGGCAGGCCAATTGAGCACAGTAATACCATGGTCAGTAAACCATTTACCAGTGGTTTTGGCACTGTGAGCAGGTGCCAGGTCGTGCTGGAAAATGAAATCTTCATCTCCATAAAGCATTTCAGCTGATGGAAGCATGAAGTGCTCCAAAATCTCCTGATAGCTAGCTGCATTGACCCTGCCCTTGATGAAACACAGTGGACCAACACCAGCAGCTGACATGGCACCCCACACCATCACTGACTGTGGGTACTTGACACTGGACTTCAGGCATTTTGGCATTTCCTTCTCCCCAGTCTTCCTCCAGACTCTGGCACCTTGATTTCCGAATGACATGCAAAATTAGCTTTAATCAGAAAAAAGTACTTGGGACCACTTAGCAACAGTCCAGTGCTGCTTCTCTGTAGCCCAGGTCAGGCGCTTCTGCCGCTGTTTATGGTTCAAAAGTGGCTTTACCTGGGGAATGCGGCACCTGTAGCCCATTTCCTGCACACGCCTGTGCACGGTGGCTCTGGATGTTTCCACACCAGACTCAGTCCACAATCTTCCTCAGGGTCCGGTCACCTCTTCTCATTGTACAGCGTTTTCTGCCACATTGTTTCCTTCCAACAGACTTACCATTGAGGTGCCTTGATACAGCACTCTGGGAACAGCCTATTTGTTGAGAAATTTCTTTCTGGGTCTTACCCTCTTGCTTGAGGGTGTCAATGATGGCCTTCTTGACATCTGTCAGGTCGCTAGTCTTACCCATGATGGGGGTTTTGAGTAATGAACCAGGCAGGGAGTTTTTAAAAGCCTCAGGTATCTTTTGCATGTGTTTAGAGTTAATTCGTTGATTCAGAAGATTAGGGTAATAGGTCGTTTAGAGAACCTTTTCTTGATATGCTAATTTATTGAGACAGGTTTTTGGGGTTTTCAGGAGTTGTATGCCAAAATCATCAGTATTAAAACAATAAAAGACCTGACAAATTTCAGTTGGTGGATAATGAATCTATAATATGTGAAAGTTTAATTGTAATCATTACATTATGGTAAATAATGAAATTTAACACTATATGCTAATTTTTTGAGAAGGACCTGTATAACACAGGCTACGTAGTATATAACACTGGCGATGTAATATATAGCACAGCCCACGCAGTACAAAACACAGCCCACATAGTATCTAACACTGGCCACGTAGTATATAGCAGCCATGCAGTATGTAACACAGCCCACGTAGTATACAGCAGTGTGGGCACCATATCCCTGTTTAAAAAAATAATTAAAATAAAAAATAGTTATATACTCACCCGCCGGAATCCAGCGAAGCTCTCGCGATGCGCGCGCGGCTGCCACCATCTTCCGTTCCCAGGATGTATTGCGAAATTACCCACATGACTTAGCGGTCTCGCGAGACTGCTAAGTCTTCTGGGTAATTTCGCAATGCATCTCTGGGAACGGAAGATGGCGGCAGCCGCGTGCGGCTCGGCGGACTACGGAGGGTGGGAATAGCAGGTTTGGTTTTTTTTAACATTACATGTTTTTACTATTGATGCTGCGTAGGCAGCATCAATAGTAAAAAGTTGGGGACACACAGGGTTAATAGCAGCGATAACGGAGTGCGTTACCCGCGGCATAACGCGGTCCGTTACCGCTGACATTAACCCTGTGTTAGTGGTGACTGGACGGGAGTATGCGGGCGCCGGGCACTGACTGCAGGGGAGTAGGGAGGGACTAATCGGACTGTGCCCGTAGCTGATTGGTCGCGGCAGCCATGACAGGCAGCTGGCGAGACCAATCAGCGATGCGGGATTTCCGTTATTGGAAGTTGCGGACAGAAAGACGGAAGTACCCCTTAGACAATTGTGTATATATATTCAGCACTGGTCCAGGACTAAAGGACATACTGCATGTAGATTCGTCTCCCTGTTAAGCACAGACTGTTGCAAGCCCACATTGCAAACACCATTGCTGACTAATTGGCACGGGTCGAAAATTAAATACATTACTGCATGTGGATTCATCCCACTGCTAAGCACATACCGTTGCAGGCACATATTGCATGGGATCCCCTCTGCAATACAGGTATAGAAGAATTTTTTCATCTTTATTTAGTTGTCTTTCAGCGCTTACCACAGTGTATTTATAAATGCCAATCTGTTCTGTCTTTTTTTTTTTTCAATAAGTTGCAAGAACAATGCTTTTGTACAGTAGTGTCAACTCAATTTTTAATCTCCTTCCCTTCCTGCAAAACAGAGCACTGCTGTTTGATGCCTGCTGCTAACAATTAGTTATATGAAACTGTAACTGCTGCTCAGTTGATGCATATAGCAGAAGAAAATCCTCTTTCATATGCATCACAAGAATGGCATTTGAAGTTTTGTGTTACTGATCTGTCAGTAGCAGGTCCTGATTGTCCGCTCTGCTGTGTTTAGTTATTATAAGTTCAGTTGTGTAAGCAGAGTGGAGTGCATGACTGTAGGTCTCTGCTGGACATCAGCTAACAGATCAATGATGTAAAAACACACAGACAGCTATGTTGATGTAGATAGCAAAAGATAAAGTGGATTAGACAGAGTTATGTACAAAAACCATACAATCCTTAGAAGAAGATAATGTATTTTAAATATATATATTAACATAAAGATCATGCCAAATTTCTCTGGTGGATGCAGCTGAGATGAGCAAAGTAAAACATACCTGTGCTGGTAAGCTGTGGCATTTTACACATTCATAAGTCTGCCTGCTTCTAGCACAGCTCTGAGTCATGAATTCCCAGATGTGGGGCAAGTCAGGAACACACAGGAGAGGGAGGTGTCAGCAACATTGAAGAGAAGCAAAGTGTAGTTTTCACCAGGGCTGTGGAGTCCGTAAGCCAAACCACAGACTTGGACTCTGAATCAGACTACTCAATTTCCCTGACTTCCAACCCTGACTCCGACTCCACAGCACTACCTCACTGCTGAGCATGTACATAAAGTGCAGCACAGATTCACCTGCACTAAAAGCCCAGATCAGGAACTGAAAAGTCATTTATAGGACATTTTATAACTTTTCCAAATTATTATGTAAACATTTACAACACATCCTGCATTGTACTTCTGAACCCAATTCTATATTTTAGGAGTCGGTGTTGCCCTCCACAGCCCTGGTTTTCGCAGATAGATGAAGGGGCAACCTATTATGTGAAGCTAATTGCACAGAGGGGCAGATGGAGATTATTTAAAGAAAGGAAAAAAAAATGTAAAAGTATAAATCTTTGTTGGGCTTGGTCTGTTTATTAGCAATAAGTATTATTTTTCTTTGCTGTTGTATAAAAAGTGATTATGAGAATAAACCTTTAAAGGGAATGTATCACTATTTTTGATTATTACGTAAACAATTATTTTTAATACAAAATTGAAAATTTTTTGTAGCATTTATTTCCTTTTTCTGCAGCCGCTGGGGACAGCCAATTTTATTTGCTGATGTGTAAGTGACTGAGCACGACATTTACTGGAAATACATCAGCCCCACGCAATAGGAGATTGCAGTCGGTGTCCAACTGCATCTCCTACACTGTGGCTGTCTTAGCTGTTAACTGGGCACTCTCCCCTGGGCTGTTATATTCACAACTAGGTGTCATTTTGTTGTAGTCCAGAGCTGTTCTCAGAGCTACAATTTCCACTTTTCAGTATTCTGCCACGAGTAGTGACCAGAGGTGGAGGTGAGCATAAGTTGGCAGCTTTGCATTGTTCTACTAATGCCAGGCTACTGAGCTGTTGTCATGACTGGACTAAGTTACCTCTGAGCAGTGATAGCACGCCAGGGGAGATGACCCCTTCCAATGGTAAGAATAGGTTTGGTAGTCTGGGATTAGTAGTACATTGTCAGGCTGCCAAACCTGTGCACACTGCCGCTTTTAGCACTGCAGTGTTAAGAGCACAGCAGGAAAATCTGCTCTGCTCTGAACACTGACTCGGCTCTGATAAGTCAAGTAAAGCCTCATTCAGATGTCTGTAATGTAGGGAGTTCTGAGGTTTTGCTGCTGCGCCCCTGCGTTAGATAATGAAAGCGTCTCTACTCTGACATAGCAGAGCCATGCGTACAATCCTATTATATGCGATACTCTGTTGAGCCGTATGTGTATATATCATGTGTGATGCTCTTCTGTTCCGTGTATATATTCCCATCATGTGTGATACACTCCGCTGAGCTGCGTATGTAATCCCAGCAGGTGATATAGCGATCTACACCAAGTATCAGAATCGGCTCTGCCAGCCATTTTCATTGACACTGTCCATGTCGGTATCACTTTGCAATTGCCAACTACTGTAAATGTTTCTACACTGTGATCCTAAATTTCATCCTCCATTACCCTTTTGCAAACTCACAGTAGGGGAGGACAGGAGTGACATCACACACATGAGCAAAGACATTTTTTTATGACACATTCCCTGTAAAGGGATTGTTCGGGTATCCAATAATGATGACCTTTTATACGCCGACCTACTCGCCTCATGTTTCGCTGTGCTTCACCCAAATGACAATTGCTCTGAGCTTGCCTGTTGCTTCTCTTCCAGCTCTGCTGCTGAGTCATAGGGGGGCATGGCTGTACTCTGCAGGAATTTGCATCCGTTCAGTCCTGCAGAGATCTTCTTCACTGGCCTATCACCTGCCAGCAGGTGATATCAGCCTACCCCACCCTCCATTCCTCGCCTGAACTTAGGTTCTTCGTAGCCCTATCTCTTGTTCCTATATTGGCTTATTCCTGTTTTGTCTCCCCTGGTTTTGACCCGGCTTGCCTTCTCATTTATCCTAATCTCTCTGTTCCGCTCTGTGTAAGGCTGGTTTCACATTTGCGTTTTTTGCCGCTGCGTTTTACCGCAAAAAAAGCATGCGTTTTTTTCCTATACTTAACATTAAAAACGCATGCGTTTTTTTGCATGCGTTTTGCCGCGTTTGACAACGCATGCGTTTTTTCCATGCTTGCGTTTTGTTGCGGAAATGCAACATGTAATTTCTAGAGGCGTTTTTTTGCCGCAAAAAAAGCATACATTTTTTGCGGCAAAAAAACGTATTGCTGCCTATGTAAATGCATGCGTTTTTAAGCAAGGTGATAAAGGGATCCAAACCCTAACCCTAAAGCCGGTAATTCAATTGCCGGCTTTTCATTTCTCCTGCCTAAACCCGACATGATATGAGAAATGGTTTACATACAGTAAACCATGTCATATCCCCCTTTTTTTTGCATATTCCACACTACTAATGTTAGTAGTGTGTATGTGCAAAATTTCGGCTCTGTAGCTATTAATTTTAAGGGTTAAATCGCGGAAAAAATTGGCGTGGGCTCCCGCGCAATTTTCTCCGCCAGAGTGGTAAAGCCAGTGACTGAGGGCAGATATTAATAGCCTGGAGAGGGTCCACGGTAATTGCCCCCCCCCCCCCCCCCTGGCTAAAAACATCTGCCCCCAGCCACCCCAGAAAAGGCACATCTGGAAGATGCGCCTATTTTGGCACTTGGCCACTCTCTTCCCACTCCCGTGTAGCGGTGGGATATGGGGTAATGAAGGGTTAATGTCACCTTGCTATTGTAAGGTGACATTAAGCCAGATTAATAATGGAGAGGCGTAAATTATGACACCCTAACCATTATTAATCCAATTGTATGAAATGGTTAAAAAAAACACACACACAATATTGCAAAGTATTTTAATGAAATAAACACACAGGTTGTTGTAATATTTTATTGCTCTCTCAATCCACCTGAAGACCATCGTTCTGTAACAAATTAAAAATAATAAACCAACAATATACATACCTTCCGTAGATCTGTAACGTCCCACGATGTAAATCCATCTGAAGGGGTTAAAATATTTTACAGGCAGGAGCTCTGCTATAATGCAGCTGTGCTCCTGCCTGTAAACCCCGGGGAATGAAGGTAATGTAGGTCAATGACCTGTAGTTACCTTCAGTCACGGTGATGCGCCCTCTGCTGGATGTCCTCATATGACCTTGAGCCTGGGAACTTTTTATAACTTTTTATAGCTTTTCTGCTATATCGCGCTGAAGCATGTATGTGTGTGTGTATATATATATATATATATATATATATATATATATATATATATATATATATACACTATGTTCCAAATTATTATGCAACTGACATTTTTATCGAATTTTCCGAAATGGTTGGTGCAAATGACAGTCAGTCTGATAAAAGTAATCACCCGTTAGAGTATACATCGAATTATATTGGAGAAACCTCCCAATGATAACAGTATAATCTCCAAAATGAATAAAAACTTAAAATGCACTGTTCCAAATTATTAGGCACAGCAGAATTTCTAAACATTTGATCTGTTTTAAAGAACTGAAAATGCTCATTTGTGGAATTAGCAGCATTAGGAGGTCACATTCACTGAACAAAAAATCTATTTAACTCCAAAACATCCTAACGGGCCAAGTTACATGTTAACATAGGACCCTTCTTTGATATCACCTTCACAATTCTTGCATCCATTGAACTTGTGAGTTTTTGGAGAGTTTCTGCTTGTATTTCTTCCCTCCCTGAGCTGCTGGTTTGATGTGAACTGCCTCCCACACTCATAGATCTTTTGCTTGATGATACTCCAAAGGTTCTCTCTAGGGTTGAGGACAGGGGAAGATGGTGGCCACACCATGAGTTTATCTCCTTTTATGCCCATAGCAGCCAATGAGGTATTCTTTGCAGCATGAGATGGTGCATTGTCATGCATGAAGATGATTTTGCTCCTGAAGGCACATTTCTCCTTTTTATACCATGGAGGAAAGTTGTCAGTCAGAAACTCTATACAGTATACTTTGCAGAGGTCATTTTCACACCTTCAGGAACCTTAAAGGACCATACCAGCTGTTTCTCCATGATTCCGGCCCAAAACATGACTCCTCCACCTCCTTGCTGACGTTGCAGCCTTGTTGGGACATGGTGCCATCCACCAACCATCCACTACTCCATCCATCTGGACCATCCAGGGTTGCTCAACGCTTATCAGTAAACAAGACTGTTTGGAAATTAGTCTTCATGTATGTGTGGGCCCACTGCAACCATTTCTGCTTGTGAACACTGTTTAGGGGTGGCCGAATAGTAGGTTTATGCACCACATCAAGCCTTTGAAGGATCCTACACCTTGAGGTTCGAGGGACTCCAGAGGCACCAGCAGCTTCAAATATCTGTTTGCTGCTTTGTAATGGCTTTTTAGCAGCTGCTCTCTTAATCCGATGAACTTGCCTGGCAGAAATCTTCCTCATTATGCCTTTATCAGCATAAACACATCTGTGCTCAGATACAGCCACAAATCTCTTAACACTACGATGATCACGCTTAAGTTTTCGGGAAATTTCTAATGTTTTCATCCCTTCACCAAGGCATTGCACTATTTGATGCTTTTCGGCAGCAGAGAGATCCTTTTTCTTTCCCATGTTACTTGAAAACTGTGACCTGCTTAATAATGTGGAACATCATTTTTAAGTAGTTTTCCTTTAATTAGAATCATCTGGAAAACCAATTATCACACGTGTTTAAGATTGAGTTCAGTGATACATTGAGCCCTGAGACACAATACCATCCACGAGTTTATTTGAAAAACAAAACAATTAAATCTTTATCACACTTAAATCCAGTTTGCATAATAATTTAGAACACAGTGTATATGTGTGTGTGTGTGTGTGTGTGTGTGTGTGTGTGTGTATGTATATATATATAATGTGTCTCAATGATATATAACGAAACCCGACTTTGCCAAAAGTCGGCGACTTTTGAAATTGGCCGATCTGTTTCGCTCAACCCTAATTTTGATGATTGGCAGCTGTCACACACTTCTCAGCATGCGTTTCAAAAACGCAAACGCAGGAAAAAACGCATGTAAACGCTGCGTTTTTTTTACCGCATGCAAAAATGCATGCGTCTAAAAACCGCAGCGTTTGCACGCGTTTACATGCGTTTTTTCAACACCTGCGCTTGCGTTAAAAACGCTGCGTTTTTAAACGCAAATGTGAAACTAGCCTAACACTGAGAAAAATCTGCATTTAAGTCATCTGGAGACTGAGCCGCACGGGAGACAAGTCCAAGAGGCCGGTCCCCAGCTGTTTCTCCATGTCCCGCACCCCTTGACTGACTCTTTTCTCTATACACATAGGGAGAGACCAGTCAACCTTTTGGACTAGCCACCCAAGCAGTATGGTCCCAGGTGGCTTTTAAAAATTTTTCTGAAACTGTAATGTTTGAGACAAACATGTGGCTGAAATCATGCAGCCAGCGTCTGCGCATTGTTGAGGAAGCATGCATCAGCTGTATTCAGCCAGTGGCTCATTATAGAGAACCTATCTAGTAGATGAATCTAAGGGGATCATTCTAGTGATGGGCATCCTTTTAGGTTTGAGTTACAGATTCACTGCTTGGACATTCCTTGACCAGCCTGAACATGTAGAGGCTCTTAGAGTATGTGCACACGGTCAGTAATTGGCAGTGCTTTGGATGCAGCACATGTCCGCTGCGTCCAAAGCGCCGCCAGCTGTTGAACACAGGTGAATCCGCATGTGTTCCCTGAACCATGCAGATTTGCCTCGTTCAATACATTGGCTGAAATTTATATTGCGGAGACTCTGGTCTCCGCAAGATAAATTGACAAGCTGCAGTCACCACATGTCCGTCAGACCGTCACCCCGGGTGAGCGGCGGGCGTCTGTGCACGGATAGTGGGCATGGGATTTCTTGAAATCCCATCAACTGTGCTCTAATACTCGGACGCTGCAGGTTGGATGCTATGCAAGTACACCGCTTCCAAAACGCAGTTTTTACTGAACATGTGCACCTACCCTTACTGTTTTAGAACCAGAAGTGCTCACAGTTCCTGTTTCTTTAGGTTGACAGAAATTTTTTACCCCTAATTTCCTTTTGCTGTGAGTGTATATGTTTAGTGAGCGTTGCACCTCTCACTTACTCTGGTCTTTTCCCTTCCAGTCTGTCCACAAGAGAGCAGTGCAGGATAAGACTGAGATTGTGCCTCACTAGACTTCCTGTTAGTAGAAAAGATTAAAAAGCAAAATGAACATGTAAGGGTACATGCCCACGTTCAGGATTTGCTGCAGTTTTGACGCTGTGTATTTATGCAGCGTGAAACCAGCAGCGGCCAGATGTTACAGCATAGTGAATGGTCTACTATGCGTGTATAGTTGCCTGCGGACCACGCGTGGACACTGACGTGTGTGTCTTTCAGGACTGCAGCATGTCAATTTCTAGCTAGTCTCTGCAACAGAAATGTAATGTATAGAAATGTGCTGAATGCAGTAAATCCGCACAGTTCAGTGACCACATGCGGATTTACCTGCGTTCAATAGAAGGCAGCGCTTTAGATGCAGCAAACATACACTGTGTCCAAAGCGCTGCTAGTTCCAGATCGTGGGCACCCGGCCTAAAAGTGACATATAGGCGACAGCGTGAATGAGTGCATGTATTCCCTACAGGAAAGCAAGGTGTAGTATTTAGAAAGAATGGCTCATCTATGAAGGATGTTTTCTCTGGGAGGGAGGGGAAGGAGGTGCAACCACTGAATCACTTGTTGAGTCATTGGGCTCCCCCCACCCACCGCTGCCAAAATCTATTCCTATTCAATGTAAGGATTTATTTCTGTTGTGTGAACGTAGTTTTGATAGATCATATGAACTGGTTAAGAGCTTGACAGCTTTCTCCAAGTGGCTGCATTCCTTGTACAAGTTGCTTACGGCAATGAGGTTGTCCTCCAGGGCTTTCTGTTCTTTGGGTCCACTTTTATAGGGTGCGGTTTTTAGCATTTTCTGCTGTATTTGAAAAATTGTATATAATTCTATAAAGGGGTAGTAAGAGGTTTTAGGAAAGGCTCGGGGAAACAATAGCTAAAATAGGATGACATGGTTAAGGAGTTAAAGGAAATAGGAGAAATGCGAAGCACTGTGGGGAGTGTCTGTGACATGACTGCTGATACTGTACATGCAGGTTTCAGATGGAGGCGTTATGCTTATTTAATTGTAGCAACTTCCCAGATGTCGTATAGAATTGACGTCCTTCCTCAGATTGTAGAATCTCTGCTGGCAATCTAGCTGGTATCACTTCTGTATGCAACAGAAACGATAATTATGTCCGGGATCCTGTTCATCCTGTTTGTTGCAGG
This sequence comes from Ranitomeya variabilis, assembly GCF_051348905.1. Lineage (NCBI taxonomy): Eukaryota > Metazoa > Chordata > Amphibia > Anura > Dendrobatidae > Ranitomeya > Ranitomeya variabilis. The sequence goes on along the minus strand of NC_135234.1, from coordinate 313,372,412 downwards.
CAAGGGGTGTGGAAAGAGTTAAGAGGGCGGCCGTGGTATTATATTCCCAGTGTATGTGTGTGTGTCTCCATTGAGTGCTTTGCTCTGTTTAACATCCCACTAGGCTTGTTCTGACTGCCCCTTGCCCTGAGGGGGTATTTAATACACTACTTCAGGGGGTATTAATGGGGCAAGCATTCTTTTCCCGGCCTGTGATCCCAGCCTTGCAGGGTGAGTAGAATTGTAGTTTTTCTTCTAGAATGGTGCTACTGATTTATTGCAGAAAGGACTGTGCTTACGGTATCTCTAGTATGTTTCAGGAAGTAAACACTGACTTGTCATCAGGTAGTGCCAAGGGAGCAGTATGTAATTCTAGGTTTATTAGGTACTCATTGCTGTCATATATAATGTTATGAATGCTGTGACCTCATATTCAAAGTGTTGGCCATTAGTAGAGGTTTCTAATATATTAGTCATCTGAGATGTTTACTTCTTGTTCCACCTGAGGTTTCACTCCCGTCTTGAGAAACTTGTGAAAGCGCGATTCTTTATTGCTAATGCCAGTTGGAGTAGGCCAACCTAAAGTGTATTAATTCTTTTCCTCTGATACCTAGCCTTGGGGATCCAACATTTGTATCTCCTGACTTGACACACAAATATTGATAGCAACATGTTATTTGTTCTTGGACCTTGCGCTTTATGTGCCCTGTCTTTACCTGCATACCACAGCCTGATGTCCCACAGGTCTTGCTTTTCATCATTAGATAGTGGGTTTTTTGTTTTGTTTTCAAATGTGACCATGTTACAGTAAGAATGTGGTTGGAGCACTCGGCAATTAGAACTATGTCACATATAAACATCTGTATAATAAACTAAAAGCTTATATGTACTGTATACATGATGGTAGTCAATATATCTGTTTTCATGATTCTATTTAATAAGCACATGTCTGTGTTATCTGCAGTGCAATACGCGTGCTTCAAGCTCTACACCCAGAAATTTCTTGCTTTTCCAGAATTCATATTAATATTATTTTCCTCTGCTTGGGTATTGTAGGGTTAAGTCCCTTAATTAAGTGCTGTACACTCCCTGCATTGTGCAACAGATTGTGACAGGTTTCCACACAAAGGCAGATATCCAGCTTGCACTTTCAAGTACATGATGGAGTTATTTGTAGAGGCATCTCTTTAATGAAGATATGCCATTGTAGAAAATAGTACAAGTCAGTAATAAATGGTTATTACCATTTTCAGTGCACTATGGAGACTATGGAAGTCTCTGCCACCTGATACTGTAATGGTCGATTCACTACAAAAGTTCAAGAAGGGCCTGGATGCCTGTTTTGAAAATATATTACAGGTTATGGGTACTAAATTCTATGATGGGACATTGTTCCATGGAGCTAGTCTGATTGCTGTATGTGGAGTTGAGAACTAATTTTGCCCCTAATATGGGGCAATTGGCATCTGCCTCATGGAGTTTTTGCCTTTCTCTGGATCAGCATGTTAGAAGGTAGACATGGTTCCATCAAGTTCAACTTATTGACTACATTAAAAACTATGAAATTAACTTAAAGACAGAATGTGCTGATAAGACAGGAAGTTTATCAATGCACACAAAAATCATAATTTTAAGTGAATCTGTCTTCATTATTTCACACCCAAAACTATTTATATACACACATGTATTTCTTTCAAAGATAAGTCCAGCAATACGTTAACATGGCCAGTCTGTTCCTGAGAAATCTGCATTTGAATGAATATGCATATGAGGCTGTAGATCTGAAGCCTCTGTCACTGCAGCTCTATTCCCCATCCAGCGCCGCCGCCTCCTGCTTGACTGACAGCCTCTATTCAGATATAGGGCAAGGGAGCTGTCATTCAAGCAGGAGAAGGCGGCGCTGGACAGTAAATACAGCTGGATTAGCAGAGGCTTCACATCTACAGTCTCGGTTCCATAACTACACGGATTTCTAAGGAATGGTTACACTAGATAAAGGTATTGCTGGACTTGTCTTTGAAAGAGCTACATGTGCATAAAAATAGTTTGGGGTGCGGGGGGGGGGGGGTGGTTAAGTCCTGCTGACAGATTGCCTTTAACCCCTTCACGACATTTGACGTAAGTTTACGTCGTGGTCAGGAAGGGTTTCCAGTAAAATTGTTAATTTACGTCATGGTGATTGTGCGGTGACTGCTCAGGTCCAATTTCACCTGTCCAATGTATTGGGACGCATGGATTCCGCATGGTTCAGTGAAGACATGCGGAATCACCTGCGTTGAAAAGCTGGCAGCACTTTGGATGCAGCGAATATGTGCTGTGTCCATAGCGCTGCCGATTACTGACCCTGGGGACATAGCCTATAATCCAAAAAGTAATAACAATATAGTTAAGAGCACACAGAAAAAACCTAAAATGTGATAAAAGGCTATTTCCTCTGTCTCTTTATTGAAACATAGTTGGCTTGGTTTTTCAGTACATCTGGCAGATTCATGTAACTGAATAGAGCTTATTTGCCTTCCAAGCATGTCTCGTATTCCGTGGCAGACACCATATGTATGCTGAACATATGCCCCAAGTGCAGAAAGAACGTAGGTTTTTCCAACTGCTCAGCCAGTGATTGGCTGCAGCTGTCTCCTGTGTTGTAGTAGTTCAGTCACTATTCAGCAGGTCAACAAATACCAGAGACTGCAGCAGACACTAAACAATCTAAGGCTAGTTTCACATTTGCATTTAAATCCGCAGCGTTTAATCCGCATCCGCAAGTGGTGGAAAAAACGCATATAAACGTGTACAAACGCAGCGTTTTTTTAGACGCATGCGGTTAAAAAAAGCCACGTTTGTACGCGTTTATATGTGTTTTTTCCTGCGTTTGCGTTTTTGGTGCGCATGATGAGAAATTTCACAAGAGAAAAATCAAGATAACCAGACACCGCCAATGGGACTACAGAGGGCGTGTATTATGGGATTTCTTTATATAGACCCCTGAACAGCTGTAATCTTCAGATTTTGCTCCTGTATCCTGTGTCATGATGGATCTTCGCATGGAGAGCTTTTATTTCAACCTGGATTTAAGCATCAAGCGGTTTCTTGCCTGTGCTTTTGCTTGGGAGCAAGACAGAAATCGCGAAAGATGGAGAATGTAGACAACGTAGGCGTTTTTGGAGACACCCCATTATCGAACTACGTGAGAGCCGTGGAGCCTATCACACGCTGTATGGCGAGCTTAATGCCAACCCGGAGAAATTCCATGAATATACAAGGATGTAGCAAGACTCGTTCCGGGATTTGCTTGCTCGTGTCCAAGGAGCCATACGGAGACAGGACACCCAGCTCCGTAGAGCGATTACACCAGAGGAACGTCTGCTGGTTACATTAAGGTACGTTCCAAATCTAAACCAATGACAGTCCAAATTTTGTGTTTTCTGACATGTATGTTTTGGGTATTTTCCTTTCTTTTTTTAGCGTAACCACACCATAAATAGAATAGTTTGTAATTTTTGGGGGGTTTCTTTTTCTTACAGATTTCTGGCAACCGGAGAGAGTTTATCATCCCTCCACTTCCAATACTGGCTTGGAATATCCACCCTGTCCGGAATAGTTGCGGACACCTGTCGGGCTTTGTGGAATGTACTCCGGGATGAGTTTATACCCCTACCCACCGTCGAGATGTGGCTTGAATTTGCGGAAAAATTCTGGAGTGTGTGTGATTTCCCCAACTGTTAAGGAGCAGTGGATGGAAAGCACAGTCGCATTATCAAACCTGCCAGAACAGGATCGGAATATTTCACCTATAAAAAATATTTTTCTGTTGTGCTCATGGCAATAGCTGATGCGAACTATCGCTTCATCGCCGTGGACATTGGAGCTTTTGGCCGTGGCAACGATTCCCAGACTTTAAAGAACTCGGATGTGGGCCGCCGTGTGTGACAAAAATTTAAATTTTCCACCGCCACAACCTCTCCCCAACACTCAAGGTCTACCGATGCCATTTGTTATGGTTGGGGATGAGGCCTTTCAGATGTGCGAAAACCTACTGAAGCCCTATTCCAGTCGGGACTTGAACCACACTAGAAGGATCTTTAACTACAGACTGACCAGGGCCCGAAGAACAGTAGAGTGTACCTTTGGCATTCTGGTCTCTAAATGGCGCATTCTTGCATCAGCCATAAATCTAAAAGTGGAAACAGTCGACGAGGTGGTCAAAGCCTGTGTGGTTCTGCACAATTATATAATGGCTAAAGAGCAACCCAACATTGAACTGGATGAACCAGTTGCACACCCACTGCCCGATTTCCAGCATCACCCACTGCGGTCAACTGCAGCACTTGGTCACATGCGAGACCAATTTGCTGCCTTTTTTGATTCAGATATTGGACGTGTGTCATGGCAGGACAATGTTGTGTAAATGTCCTGTTGCAATTCGATCTGTACCAGTAATTTTCTGCAATGATAATATTTCTCATTAATAAACTTTAGTTTTGGTTGTGTTGACCATGTCTCCTATGTTTTTCCTCTACAAACCAAGGCTGTCCTAAAACTAGCAGTATTTGGTCTGTATTTAATATCAGTATTTGTAATCCAAAACCAGGAGTGGGTGATAAAGGCAGAGTTGCTAGTTATTATGTTAATACCTCTAATTGTTCCACTCCTTGTTTTGGCTTACAAATACTGATATAAAACACTGGCCACATACTGCTAGTGTTATGGCAGCCATGTTGCTTTATTGGTAAGCTTGTTGATGTCATTGCGTCCTGATTCTGTTCTGCTGTATCCATTGGACACAGACTGAAGAGACAATGACTGTCACACTAAAGATATCTATAATCATCAAGTCAGGTGTCAGAAACAATTAATTCATGATGCACATATAACAGCTTCATGAATTCACTATTTCTGACACCTGTGCAGGTGAGCATAGATATGCCGTGTGTGATCACCATCGTCCCTTCAATTTGTGTGTAATAGATTATGTACACAGAAGAGAAAATGGAGGTTATACAAGGCAGTTCTCTACACACCAGGTCAGGTGTCCTAACTAATGAGTTTTTTGACATCTGACCTGTTCAGTATAGTTTTGCACTGTATGTCCGCCATTTTCTCTTCTGACTGCAACACTAGTCACAGACAAAGCAGAAAGAAGAGATTATGGAGATAATACAAGTATACATTTTTTGGCCCACCTCATATCTCTAAACTAAAGACACACAAAACTGCAGTCTTTTTTTTTTATAACTACTGGAGATATGATGTGGCCAAAAAATGAATGAAACTAGTAGGGTCTGGAAGTTCGGGGATGGGGCTTGACACATGAAAGGTTTGAGAAGCACTGGAAGGGTGAGTCAAACCTGACATTACAGACACATTGGGAGGTGAAGGGGGAGGAATACTAAGAGTCCTCTGTTTTTTGTTTTGTTTTTTTGTTTTTTGGGGGTGTTTGCCGGGTTCTGGGAAGCCTTGGTGGGCTCATATGGCGTGGCGTAGTGGTGGGTGACCTGTCAGGGTCCGGCTGCACCATGCCAGAGTCCATAGTGCTCGTAGAGCGTGCAGCCATGCCAGAGTCCATAGTGCTCGTAGAGCGTGCAGCCATGCCAGAGTCCATAGTGCTCGTAGAGCGTGCAGCCATGCCAGAGTCCATAGTGCTCGTAGAGCGTGCCGCCATGCCAGAGTCCATAGTGCTCGTAGAGCGTGCAGCCATGCCAGAGTCCATAGTGCTCATAGAGCGTGCAGCCATGCCAGAGTCCATAGTGCTCGTAGAACTTGCAGCCATGCCAGAGTCCATAGCGCTTGTAGAGCGTAAGGCCATGCCAGGGTCCTGCTGCATCGTGGTGGCGGCGGTACGCAAGGCCATGCCAGGGTCCTGCTGCATCGTGGTGGTGGCGGTACGCAAAGCCATGCCAGGGTTCTGCTGCATTGTGGTGGTGGCGGTACAGAAGGCCATGCCAGAGTCCTGCTGCATCATGGTGGTGGCGGTACAGAAGGCCATGCCAGGGTCCTGCTGCATTGTGGTGTCAGTGGAGGAGGTCCAAGCGGGGGCAGCGGTTGTCATGGTGGTGGCGGTGGGATGTCCAACTGCACTCGGCATGGTGGTGGCACTGTAGTTGTGTCCGGCAGTGCTAGGAATTGAGGTGGCTGTGCAGTGGTATGCAGCAGAGGTCGGCATTGAGGTTAATCGTGACAGTGAAGGCACAGGTGGATATGCCGACACTGTCTGCTGGAAATACCGACTCTGCTGCATAACCTGCACGTAAGCAGCATTGCAGGCCTGCATGACACTCAGCTGGAGATCAGGAGTAAGGTGTTCCGACATGCCCTGCTCAATTTGGTTAAAAAAAATGATGTGCTGGCCTATGGAGGTCAGCTTTCACTTGGTCAAGGCTTTTGGTGACCTCCTGGATACGTGCATTCAAGAGGTTATGTGAAATATCCATTCGGTCACCCAAAGCCTTGATTGCTTCATGTAAAACCGAGCTCAAGTGCAAAAACTCGGGCATGAGTGACCTGTCCGATGCCCTCTGCCGCTGCCGGGAGGAGCCCAAAAAAAAGGGCAGTGGAAGAGGACTGCGAAAGGGGAAGACCTGATGGACCAGCTCCTTGGTCTCCAGTTAGTGTGGAAGGCCCACTTGCTGCAGCGCTGCTGGATGGCTGGGACGGGTCCGTGGATGTCTGATGAAGGACCGCTCCAGAACCTGGGCCAACAGTTGTGCTCCATGTGCTGTGAAAAAAGGAAAAACAAAATTAATAAAAAAAATTAACCAGACGCAAAATCCTGTGGAATAGAAAAATATAGATTATGGCAATACAATACAACCTAATGCACGTGATAAATACTTACGTTCTCTGGGCAAGGACCGGTCTTAAAAATGCCAGAACTCGATAGTATTTGTATCTTCTGATCCTTGCTCCTGAACCACTGGGAACACGGCTCTCTTGACGCAGGTCCTTGTTGAAGCGGTCCTTCATCGAACGCCAACGTGTTTTGTCTTTGGCCACTGTTAAAAAAAAAATAAATAATAATTTATGGTCAGAAAAAGGACTTTTGGCCGTGCTCACACAACTGTGTGTGATGACAGAAACTTCTGAGAGTTTCTTTCCTCACACACAGTCGAGTGAGCACGGCCAAGGTCTCTGCTGCTTCACACTGCAGTGCAATACTTACCAAATGCATTTCGGACCCGAGTCGGGGCGTTGTCCCAGCCATCCCACATCTCTTTGGCCACCTCATTCCATAGGCGCCGGATCGTGACGTTTGAGTGCAGTGGATCCCGGGTGTCCCACAACGGGGACTCGCTCCTGGACCAGGGAGATGAGGAGGTCATTTTCAATTAGGTCATCCTCCCGTTGTGGAACCTAAAAATTCAATAAATTCATTAAAGTTTAGTGAATTAACATAAGGAAAAAAAAGAAAAAAGATGCTGAGAAATGGCATGAATAGGAAAGTCAACATACAAAAGGATTCCAGAAGAAAAAAGTTAAGAAATAGGAATGGAAAGAAAAGAAGATTCAAGAATATTACACTGAGGATACAGTAAACAGTCAGCCTTGTATACGTACCCGCTGCCGTCTTTCCACCCGACCTTGAGTCCGCTGCTCCTGCCCAGTCTGTGCCACAGTTGAAGAAGAGCTCTGAAAAAATGAAAAATTCAAATTGTCACATGTGTAGATGTGACAGTGAATACTTACCAATCTGACGAGGCAAGTACTCACCTCACTGACATGCTCGACTTCCGACGGCCCAGGACGAAACTCCTCATCAGAAGAAGACGACATTCTGATGCATGTAGAAAGAAAGAAATGCAAGATATTAGGACATGTAGAGGCAGAAAATAGAAAATAAAGGCATTGGCTAGGATATACTCACATTGTTCAGTGTGTTGTTTTCCTCCAAGATGTAGCCTGCGTCTCGTCTGCTTCAGTATCTGCTGAGTAGTGACCTGCAAATGTCCACTCCCTCCCTTTATCACCTTGTATGTGGGGGGTGGCTAATCAGTGTCTAGTCAAGCAAACAAGGCAGCACACTGCAGCGCTAAAACATGCAAACATGAAACACGAAAATTTAACTGCATTACTGCACTAGAAATATGAAAAATGAGAGCGTTTAGCGCATAAAAAAGGCCAATTTTATGTGTACCTGGTAGCCACTTTACGGCATCTCTCTTATACCTCGCTGAGAATAAACGTCTCCATGTGAATGGGTACCTGTGAAAATCTCTTATGAGACTAAAGGCCCCGTCTCACACAGCGACGCTGCAGCGATACAGACAACGATGCTGATCGCTGCAGCGTCGCTGTGTGGTCGCTGGGGAGCTGTCACACAGACAGCTCTCTCCAGCGACCAACGATCAGGGGAACGACTTCGGCATCTTTGAAACTGTCTTCAACGATGCCGAAGTCCCCCTGCAGCACCCGGGTAACCAGGGTAAACATCGGGTTACTAAGCGCAGGGCCGCGCTTAGTAACCCGATGTTTACCCTGGTTACCAGCGTAAATGTAAAAAAAACAAACACTACATACTCACCATCTGTTGCCCGTCAGGTCCCTTGCCGTCTGCTTCCTGCTCTGACTGAGCCGCCGTACAGTGAGAGCAGAGCGCAGCGGTGACGTCACTGCTGTGCTCTCACTTTACGGCAGTCAGTCAGAGCAGGAAGCAGACGCCAAGGGACCTGACGGGCAACAGATGGTGAGTATGTAGTGTTTGTTTTTTTTACATTTACGCTGGTAACCAGGGTAAACATCGGGTTACTAAGCGCGGCCCTGCGCTTAGTAACCCGATGTTTACCCTGGTTACCAGTGAAGACATCGCTGGATCGGTGTCACACACACCGATTCAGCGATGTCAGCGGGACCTCAACGACCAAAAAAAGGTCCAGGCCATTCTGACACGACCAGCGATCTCGCAGCAGGGGCCTGATCGCTGGTACGTGTCACACATAGCGAGATCGCTACTGAGGTCGCTGTTGCGTCACAAAACTTGTGACTCAGCAGCGATCTCGCTAGCGATCTCGCTATGTGAGATGGGGCCTTAACATTCTCTCTCTCTGTGGAGGGGTACTGGACCTGTTGCAATCAAAACACCTGTGACTAGGAGGCGGAGTGCTCGGTCAGAAGGCTAAATAATACATATTATTAGTTAAATTTTCGTGTTTCATGTTTGCATGTTTTAGCGCTGCAGTGTGCTGCCTTGTTTGCTTGACTGTATGGGAGTTGGTGACTCTAAGGTTCAGCACCTGTTCACACTTAGTCTATGTTTGGATGTGACGGTCAGTTTTTTGAAATGCTAATCAGTGTCTAGACATGTTTTTCTCTTTTGAAACGCATGCGTTCACGAACGCAAGCAAACGCATGTGCTTGTGAACGCATGCATTCATATAGACAGCAATGCGTGTTTTTGCCGCAATCCTTGCGCAATCGACCGCATGCGTTTCCAGGCGGCAAATTGACGCCTCTAAAAATTACTACATGTTGCATTTCCCGCCAAGCCGCAAACAACGAAACGACGCATGCGTCGTCAAACGCGGCAAGACGCAAACAGTCAAAAACGCATGCGTCCCTAATGTTAAATATAGGAATACACAACGCATGCGGATATTTGCGGAAGAAACGCTGCGGACACAACCGCAAATGTGAAAACAGCCTTAGTAAGCTCCGTTCATTGTTTTGTTTTTTGTTGGGTTTTTTTTTTTCCTACATATTGGCAAAAATCAGAAAAATAATACTCATAATACTAATAATTTGAAAACCTCTTAACTTCCCGTGCTGCAGGGATAGGGGAGTGATGTGTATGGAACACATCTTTACACAAAGACGGAGGATCTCACCCCATCAAATTAAGAAAGAAGAAAATAAAAATATGGAAAAAGTAGGCCTTGTTCAACCATAAAAATTCCCATTTTGCATTACCACATCTGAACCAACCTGAACTATAAATGTAACTTCTCACTTATCTCTTCCATTGAATGCCGCAAAAAAGCCATAAACTCAAACTATAAAGTGAGCACACTTTGTCTCACCCATGTTATTTGTTGCACCCAGTAAAGACCATAAAAACAACCACAATTTATTTTATGATCATGTCGCTTAAAATTTTTTTTTTTTTTTTTTAAATCACTCAAATAATCTCATGAACCCCATAATTGCACCAATAAATACCATGTTTCATCATTCAAAAAGATAGGCCATCACACATCTCCGTAGACAAAAACAATTGGGTTGTCTGAGACTTTTATATGAATGGCCAATCAGGATAGGTCATCAATACCCCTGCCAATCAGCTTTTCCCTGGTTCCGGTGGTGGCTAGATACTGCTCATCCAACACCTTTTGATTGGAACATTCAGCACAGCCAGCCACCGTCTGCATCGGGAATGGAGGACCTGCAGGTGGTGTTGGCTGTCACACCCCCACCTATTCTAAGGATAGGCTATTAATATAGGTTCCTTTAATTAACCGCTTTTACAATATACTGTTTTTTTTGTTGTTTTTTTTCTTAATTGTAAAAAACTCAAGTGGTGATAAAATATAAGTTACCTACAGATATTTGGTATCATCTCTGTGGTGATCCAAACTATAAAATAAGTACTTTGTATATTTTATTATGGTGTTCACGTTCACCAGATGATACAGAATTGCTGCCTCACAAATGATGGAATAAAAAGTCAACAAAAAGTCATATATCCCAAAATGGTACCAATAAAAAAAAACACTATTCATCCGGCCAAAAAGAAGGAAATAGGAAATAGAAATTTCAATCATAGCAATATACTCATTACTCAGGTCCTGAGGATTATACAGGATGCAAAAAAGCACCATTTGAGCTTTAATAAATCCAAGATATGGAAATACATAGCCAAAATTGCTAAAGCCGATTGTAACAGACCAGACAAACATAAGCAAAGAAGAGAAAAACAGAAAAACATTGGGGGGGGGGGGGGGTTAAGGGAGCTTCGGTAGCATGAGTGTTCCCAGGTGAGACCCATTTCCGTTCTCTCCCCATAAAGGCCAAGTGGTCGTCCCAACATTCTGAATGCCATCCGGCAGATTCTGTAGAGACGATTATGAGTTATTATCGTGGAAGTAAGTTCTTCCATTAACATAACCTCATTTACTTTGGTAAACCAAAGAGAAATTGTTGGAATACTGTTTTTTTTTTTATCCAGAGAAGGGGAATGCACGCTTTGCAGTTGTAGATTTTTAAGGTAATGTCAGTGATGGAGAAGGACGAGAGCCAGATCCAGGCCGGAAATGAAATTTGTGATTTTTACATATCCCCTGCATCACTTTCCTCGAAAAAGAGGATAGAAGCCTACAGGACCAAAAGATGTGTAACAAATCACCCTCCTGCTCCCCCGTATCTCCAACACAATGGACTTGCCTCCAAAAAGAGAGTGCAGGCGAGTCTGGACCCTATACCACCTAAAGAGTCATTTATACCCGGCTTCATGAAAATGCGAGCAGATAGATCATTTATGCACTAAGGTAAAAAATACACTTCCACTGACCCTTTGTTGGAGAGAGGCCCAAATCGACTTCCCGTTGGATTTTAAAATTTGGTTTTAGGTCTGACTTGGGGTTCAATTATCAGGGAATATGAGAAGGATAACTTGTGTCTTAATGGCCCCTTATCTGCTCACGCAGTTTTTTAAAAGGCGTCTTGCTGTTGTAGAAACGTGTTGGAGGAAGTGGTTGGAGCTGTTACTTTCTGGATACTGAAATGTTGCATAAAGTGATTCACTATACATTAACAAAAGGAGAAGATTTACTTTAGAAATGGTGTTTTTTCTATACATAAAATAGCTGTTGTCTTTTTCTCTGCTTTACAGCTGAGGAGGGGGATCCTCCTATGGTGCCCCCAGGTCCTCCAACTCCACCTACCAAGAGAAAGAGCAAGTTCTCTGGGATTGGAAAGTTCTTCAAGCCTTGGAAATGGAGGAAGAGGAAGAGCAGCGATACCTTTCGTGAGACTTCAGAAGGTAGTTGTAAAAGTGCATAGTTTGTGTATTGTATTGTTATCACAAATATTCAATATTGAAAAATTCTAATGATGCAAAGTAATATCACATTGCTTTGTCATGCTGTACGTTTACATTAGTTTAAAAACACATCTATGTATCCCATGATACCAAAAATGCGGAACAGAACTCCATGTAATAAGGTGAATAGGACTGCAAGGACCTGGGTCGGGAGAAGAGCAGTGCAGGAATGTGCCACTGTGCTTGGCAATTGAAGTTAATGCTTTGTTCTAAATCGTGGATTTCAAACTTGAATGGGCTCTGCGGACACTTAAAAAAAATCCCGACCGAGACAAAGTCTGCCACACTATGCCCCTGAATATATGTCTGCACCACACCATCAATATAGAATTAGCCACTGTGCAACCCCCGCAATTTAATATATAAATTGATAAGCCAGCCTCGGCCACTCCACCCATTAACAATAATTAGCCTTTTTTTTTCCTTACCAAAAAAATATAAATTTAATTAATAACTGCCCCTTTCTATCCGCTAATTCATTGGATGTGACTGTCCTGTGTCCTTTACCTCCTCTCATTTCAATTACATGCTCTTTCTCCCACCCCCCCTCCAATTCGTACAGTTAGGCTGCCGTCACACTAGCAGTATTTGGTCAGTATTTTACATCAGTATTTGTAAGCTAAAACCAGGAGTGGGTGATAAATGCAGAAGTGGTGCATATGTTTCTATTATACTTTTCCTCTAATTGTTCCACTCCTGGTTTTGGCTCACAAATACTGATGTAAAATACTGACCAAATACTGCTAGTGTGACGGCAGCCTTTACATGTACAAGCCCCCCCCCCCCCCCCCCCCCCATTCATTGCAAATTCATTTTCTCTGTTGCCACCCAACCCCCCAAGTTCATTAATTCATTACAATTCCGTGTCCCCTCTCTCCCATCCCCCTACCCAGTCAGTCACAATTCATTGCAATTACATGAGTCTTCTCTCCCCCACTGGGTGTTTAATATAAAAATAAATGGGATGCACACTGCTAGTGGTGGAGAAAAGGTTTAATGAAGACAGTCCAGCCATGGGATTCCCCCACCCGAAGCCTTTGCAATTGGGTAGTAGTCCCTATTGCCCTCATTTTAATCTGCCACTGGCTACGGGCCTCGAGTAATTACTTTAGCATGCTCTCGGGACACCTTTTTTGAGACTTTTGTTTTAAGTATTATTTCCTGAAAATCTGTAATGTTCCTGGTGCTACATTTTTACTTGGATGCAAGAGTAGAAAAACACTTTTTTTTTTTTTTTTAAAGTCACCACTGCTTCTGAATGTTCTAACTTGTCAGATTGCATTAAAGGGGTCCACCAAGGGTCTATTTTTCTTTGTCTCCAGACACAGTACTATTCCTGCCCTTGCTTTATACTTGGTTGAAAGCTCTGCCCCACTCATATAGACAAGTGCTTCTATGCCAGACACCGCCCATGCAATAAATGTTCTCTTCAAAGTATGTTTGTTTTTTTGTTCTACATTCATTGTGTTTTTGCTTTTTTTACCACAATATAATCAACAAAGGCCTTTGTTTTTGTTTGTTTTTTTTTTCTTTTCAAGTGCTGGAAAGAAAAATCTCTATGAGAAAACCCAGAGAAGAGCTAATAAAAAGAGGGGTTCTAGTGGAGGTTCCTGAAGGACCTGAAGGCAAGTAGCAAGTCCATCCATTTTTTATTAGATATGTTACTAACAACTTAATTGTCTTCCATTAAAATGACCTTGAATTTTGAGCTCCAGTGGTACTGATGTGTGCATTCTGTCAATTCTCTAAAATATACTGCAACAACATATAAATGATGCGTAGCTTTCATTGACTTTTGTTTGCATTTCTCAGATACTTCTGTTAAATCGGAGTCGCCTCCTTTAAGAAATGGCCATATGAGCCCAGGGCCCAGAGAGTCACAAGATGATAATGAAAAAAGTATAAAGCGGAACAGTCGAAAAGGTAATGGCTACACCAAGCTGGATCGTGTGTGTGTGTTTTTTTTTATTTTTTTTATATTTATATCAGTTCGATACACACAACCATCTTTTTAGATTCAGTAGGACCACGTCCCGATTCTCAAATTGAACCTGCACAGGAAGTCTTAACAGAATCTTCAAAGCAACCGCTTGCCTTACGAGAATCCTCGAAGCAGCCACTTCTCCCTCCAAAAAGACCACTGTCCACCTCAAATTCAGTTGCTCAGGATCATAGTGAGGGCAAGCGACCAGAACAACCCCAGCCTGTGACCCGACCGGTGAACACTACACCGTCACCTGCGCCTAGAACCCTTCTTCCACCAACAGCGCCTAAACAGCCACCTGTTCCACCGCCTAAGCCCCAGAACCGTAACAGCACCCCTCTAATGGGTAAGATATGCAAAGATTGTTGCACCTTTGGAGCTCTGACAAATTAACTTTTTTAAATTCTACCTTCTTCTTTAACACATGCCTTTTGTAATGGGTTGTATTATAAGATAGCATGGTCCAAAATGATTTTGTGCAATGTCCTATTCATTATGCTACAGCTTCGTTGGGTTGAAACATTAATAAAACCTCAGATCTTCTGCACACTTAATTAAGAATGGACAAGCAAATACTTTCATACATGAAAGTTTTTTATTTAATGCGATGTAAAAATGCTATAATTATCTTGTGTAATTTGTGCATTCTGCTATGTAATATGCGATGTCTACCTAGTATAGATTTGTGGAAATGTCCATGATTATTTTCTGAGGCTCGTGACCTGAGATTCGTGGCCACTAGAATAAAGAACCATTCTAGTATAGTCTTTGAACCAGCCGTATTACTCACAAGGCTGCTTCTTTTTGCTGAAATACTGTTTCCTGCCCCCGTACATAGTATAATTTTCACAGCAGACCAATGGAGTAGTAGCATTAGGGTTGTGACATCATGCTGCCCCCTTCCTTTTTACACCACTTTGAGAAATATCTAGTCATGACTTAGATCATTTATTACTGGTTCTGTCCTCTATTGCATGTAATAAGCGTTATGTATGCACAGAGGCATTGGTACTTCCAATTCTACTGTGGGACCTGACTTTCGCATGATCCGCTCGTCTAGTGAATCCTGGCACAGCAGGAGGCTGTCTTATCATGTAAATGGGTCTCCGAAGGATGCTTCAGTTACTGGGGAAAAATTAACAATAAAAGGAAAAAATGTTCCCCAGAGATCTTTTATGATTTCTTGAAGGACAAATTATGTTAAAATTAAAAACCTGTATAAAACATATAATAATGCTGCAAGTCTGTCATAAAGCCAAAAAAGGAGCTATGGTTAAAAATAGGAACAGTCCTCAGCAATCCCAGTAACTTAAAACCAAGCACAGATTGTCATGCTACACTATTAGGGAAAAGAAAAGATGATTAGTGAGTCTTCAAAATGGCAGTATCTGACTTTAAATGCATAGTGGCTAACCAGTCTTCGATCTGGTCTCTAGAAATATAGCCAACCACTTGCTGAATGATCTACAAAGATAGTGCAGATTCCCTGGACTGTGGGGACCTAAACTTTTATCTTAAATATTGATAAATATAATTTAAAAAAAACATTGATCACCTAAAAATCATGGGAATTAATTCTGGTAACCTATTCCCACTTTGTGGGATGCTGATCAGCGTTCCATAAGCCGCATACTGTTGGTTTGAAGATTGGACCATATCCAAGTCCAAGCTTGTAACTGCCGATATGCAGGGACTTAATTTCTGTGTTTTTTTTTTCCCCCTGTTGATTAATGTTGATGAGTGGAATATCTCCCTAACCACTTCTTCTTACTGTTCGCTTAGTGTACCAAGGTAATCTGTGTTATACTTAAATATACTGTGAGAAAAGAGTTCTGCTCAAGTAATACAAATTTTTAAAACCTTGTCAATTGAGTTCTTTGAGATCCTTAAAATGGCTATAGGGGTATATAATAGTAATACTGCACAAGGATCAGGCTGTCTGCTTTAGTGGGGTGAAAGATTGAAGTGTCGAAGGGGTCCAAAAATATTGAAAACCCTAAGTGCCCTGCTCTAGATATAATATGGACTTGAACATGGTTGTCTACAAAGGGAAATCAGATTTCTCTTTGACAATAAAACTGCCTCAATAATTTACCATGCCAAATATTTTTGCGTTGCGGATTTTTATATTTAGATTTTTTGTATGTCATATAAGTCTCAAACTATTACATCTGAATTATACAAATACTACTGTGAGCATTCAACTCGGTGTGTAACTTGTTAGCATATGGTTAGTTTTAAAATAATTGTAATTTTTATTCTAGCGGAACTGTGCTTGGCAATAGGTGGGACTACCCTCACGCCTGCCGGGTCTCGTCCCTCTCCACCACTTCCTTCTAAACGAGGACTTCCACCGTCTACGGATCTTATGAGCAACAAAGAGAAAACTGCTCGGCCAGTGTCGCTCCCTTCTGTTCTTGCAAGCGAAGTTCCAGCACATTCTCCCCCATCTCCAACACTTCCTCCTCAAGACCCTACTTTGTCGTTTTTGCCTGCCCAAGATCCTCCACCAAAAGTAATGCCTCTTCCAAGCACAGAAGGGAATAAAGGAGAAATGCCACTAAATGTGCCTATACTGCCTCTTCATATTCGCATTCAGCAAGCTCTTAACAGTCCACAGCCGATACCCACATTGGATAATTCTCAGCGGGCACACTCCCTCCTGTTTTTTTCCAATGAAGTGGTGTCAAGTGAGGAGAGAACACGTGTGAGATCCTTGCCTGTCACTATAGAGCTTCTTAAAGTGTAAGTTTTTACATGGCCATTTCCTGAAAAGCTGCTTTGCCTACTGTAATTCGAATTGTTTACTTGTCCACATGTTGGTATGTTAAAGTATATTAAAGGGTTATTCTCTCAGACGTGTGACAAATCCACAGGGTATGCCATATATGTGCGATATTTGTAGATCCCAACTCTATTTCCAGTGGTGTGGGATGAGTTCCTGGACTTTAAGTATGGGTCTCATAGTTGGAACCTGCATCTAATAGACATGACACACCTTAAGGATATTCAGTAAACGTCTGAGATTGGAATACCCCATTTAAAGGAAAATTCCTAGGACACTAATTAAAGGGGCTTTTCCATCAAGAATTTGATTGCAGAAATCTAAGTTGAGTCCTGAAATATTAAGTTGCAACATTGCAGTTTTAAGGCTGACACTTCAGTAGAGGTCCAATAGAAAATCCATCCATGATTAGGGACTGGTTTACAGTCAGAAACGTTAGGAAATTTATATTACATTGCTGGATGAAATTGAAGATGTCATTCATTTTTTAATCTAGCATTTAAATAAAGTTCTATTTTTCTACCTGTATTTTCACCTGTAAGAATTTTTTCTATTGGATTTATACAGCGCTGAGACTAGCTGAAGTGGCTTCCCCTGTTCCAGTTATTTCCATTATTTAGCAGGGGTGAGCTGGCTGTCCCTATTTTTTATTTCAGTACAGGTCTTAAGTAGGCCCCCTGCTTCATAGGAAACTGCAACAAAGCCCCATTTTCCTGCATATTAGAATTTGAGGCCACTCGCTGTGAAGTGATCATACCTCCAGAATCAAATAGGCCTGTGCTGAAGATTCTTACACTGCTGGTGGAGAATGGCTTTCACTCTGGAGTAGAAATTCTTAACTTCTCCTGTTATGGTGCTGCAGGACAATTGAACCCTTACTACCAGATTTTCCATCAGATCATAATTGATCACTGGAAGTGCCTGCAGAAAAAGCCTCTGCAATCAAGGCGCACAATTAATTTTGACAATTCAGTTGTACATTATACACTGTGTGCAGAATTATTAGGCAAGTTGTTTTTTACAGGATTATTTTTATTATTGGTCAACAACTATGTTCTCAATCAACCCAAAAGACTCATAAATAACAAAGCTTAATATTTTTGGAAGTTGGAGTGGGGTTCTTTTAGATTTGGCTATCTTAGGAGGATATCTGTTTGTGCAGGTAACTATTACTGTGCAGAATTATTAGGCAACGTTAATAAAAACCAAATATATTCCCATCTCACTTGTTTATTTTCACCAGGTAAACTAATATAACTGCACAAAATTTAGAAATAAACATTTCTGACATGCAAAAACAAAACCCCAAAAAATTAGTGACCAATATAGCCACCTTCCTTTATGATGACATTTAGCAGCCTTCCAATCTATAGATTCTGTCAGTTGCTTGATCTGTTTATGATCAGCATTGCGTGCAGCAGCCACCACAGCCTCCCAGACACTGTTCCGAGAGGTGGACTGTTTTCCCTCCCTGTAGATCTCACATTTTATGAGGGACCACAGGTTCTCTATGGGGCACAGATCAGGTGAACAAGGGGGCCATGTCATTATTTTTTCTTCTTTGAGACCTTTACTGGCCAGCCACGCTGTGGAGTAGTTGGAGGCATGTGATGGAGCATGGTCCTGCATGAAAATCATGTTTTTCTTGAACGATACCGACTTCTTCCTGTACCACTGCTTGAAGACGTTGTCTTCCAGCAACTGGCAGTAGGTCTGGGAGTTGAGCTTTACTCCATCCTCAACCCGAAAAGGTCCCACAAGTTCATCTTTGATGATACCAGCCCATTCCAGTACCCCACCTCAACCTTGCTGGCGTCCGAGTCGGAGTGGAGCTGTCTGCCCTTTACTGATCCAGCCTCTGGCCCAGCCATCTGGCCCATCAAGAGTCACTCTCATTTCATCAGTCCATAAAACCTTTAAAAAGTCAGTATTAAGATATTTCTTGGCCCAGTCTTGACGTTTTATCTTATGTTTCTTGTTCAAAGGTGGTCACTTTTCAGCCTTCCTTACCTTGGCCATGTCCCTGAGTATCGCACACCTTGTGCTTTTTGATACTCCAGTAACGTTGCAGCTCTGAAATATGGCACAACTGGTGGCAAATGGCATCTTGGCTGCTTCACGCTTGATTTTCCTCAATTCATGGGCAGTTATTTTGCGCCTTTTTTGCCCAACACGCTTTTTGCGACCCTGTTGGCTTTTTGCCATGAAACGCTTGATTGTTCAGTGATCACGCTTCAAAAGTTTGGCAATTTCAAGACTGCTGCATCCCTCTGCAAGACATCTCACAATTTTGGACTTTTCAGAGCCCGTCAAATCTCTCTTTTGACCCATTTTGCCAAAGGAAAGGAAGTTGCCTAATAATTAAGCACACCTTATATAGGGTTTTGATGTCATTAAACAACACCCCTCCTCATTACAGAGATTCACATCACCTGATTTACTTAATTGGTAGTTGGCCTCAAGCCTGAACAGCTTGGAGTAGGACAACATGTATAAAAAGTATCATGTGAGCAAAATACAACTTCCTAGTAATTCTGCACACAGTGTATGAGGGAAGTGGTTGTCCCTCTTATCTTGGTTTTTCTTGTAAATGGAAACGTGAGGGGTTTTTTTTTTCTCTCCTTACTTTGCAGGCCTGATGATGACGATGAAGAAATGAGCAATGGGGAAGAGGATTTCTCTCCTGAAGGGGGAATTTCTCGTGCCTCAAGAGTATATATTGGAGATGTTCCTGCTGTTACTGTAATTCCAAGCTACATTCCCCCATGTCTTCAGGAGGAGGATGAAGATGAATGTGTTAGTGATAGTGATTCAGAGGGGCCCATACTGTACAAAGAAGAGGAGGAGGAAGAGGATGATGATTCTTCAACAAGTAAGTTAAATACAGTAAAAATTCTCATAATTTGGCATCAATTGGATTCTGGATTATCTGATTTGTTTGGTGGTGGTTTTTTTTATATTCATTTTAATGTACATACAAGAGTAAATAACTTTCTCCAAGAGTCCTAAACTAAATGATACCACATTTTTTGTTCTGCTTTTTTTTTTTAATATAATTAAGAGGAATGTTGTAATTGGTGTTCCTCTACACTGGACAGAAGATCTCCCATAGTTGGAGCAATATTATGAAATGCATTAAGGTACATTAAAATAGTTTCTTCAGATATAAGAGAAATATAATTCATCATAAAATCCAACTATTCAAAGTTCTCAGCCTGTGGAGACATGGGGGTCAGCGGGTGCCCTGGTCTTATAGCCAAAACTGCATGTAGTTGGGAGCATCTTACTGAATGCCCACTCTTGATAATAATAATTTTATATATATTTATATAGCGCCAACATATTCCGCAGCACTTTACATTATTGAGGGGACTTGTACAGACAATAGACATTACAGCATAACAATAAACACAGATCAAAACAGATACCAAGAGGAATGAGGGCCCTGCTCGCAAGCTTACAATCTATGAGGAAAAAGAGAGACACGAAAGGTGGATGGTAACAATTGCTTTCCTCGTTCAGACCAGCCATCTTTCCCCATGGGCGTAATACTAAGACAACACAGGGCAAGGATAAATCAGTGTGGCAATTCTTTATTGAACCACAAAACAGGCAAAATACCCAAGATGGTGCAAAATTACAGAGTCTCGCTCTTCCGCTGACTTGTCGGGATAAGAGCAGCTGTGACTTCAGATCTCCCAGGGCCAACTACCCCACCTGTGGTACGCACAGAGAGGAGTTATTGACAGCTTAGTAAGATGACAGTCCATTGAGGTACAAGGCCAGGTGCCCAGAGGGTCACAACCTGACTTCTCCGAACAACTCCCTGGAGCTAGCTGAATGGTGGGTACCGTTTCGAGCTCCCACAAATGTATCCATGGGGCTCAGGTGACCGGTGGGTCCAAATCCTGACTACCCTGAATGTATCCATGGTATTGATTGTATATATCTCACTTATATAGCTCACATAGCCATTGTCCTTCAAGCCAGGATTCACAGGTAAAGGGGAAGAATGGTGACCAGATCAACTCGCATTCTTTAATCGATCTATTTGCATAGTTTTTCCTCCCTCTATTTTGCAAGTCAACAAACTGGCTGGTCTGAACATTGTGTAATCAGCATATCTGCAAACATCATTGTTCAATAACCCTGTATCACTAGTCATCTAGCACAATAAAGTGTTAATTTATAAGTCAATATTACAGGCTTAAACAAACAAAAGGCTGTGTTTTCTTGACCAATGCAAAAGTCAACATATAGATAAGTCTATTCCTTCTAGACGTCTGGTTAATCAAGATAAAATGCTGTGTCGTCATAGCCATTCATGATTATTTTCATAACTTTGACTGTCTTCTGAGAGTCACTACAGTCGCATAACTCACCAGTGCTTTTAGTTCTCAATAGCACCCACATATAAATAAGAGGTACAGTAACTGGGTAGATTTGCTAAAATTGTGTGAGTGCAATCTGGACAGCCTTGCAATGTACCATGTTTATCAGAGGGGTTCATGCTGTTTGCTAAATTTTATCACATTTAATTTTTGATTATTATTAGTTGGCTTTTTTGGTCCACTAATTTATGATAAATTGTGGTGCAACTTTGGCACACCTGATCACAATTTACATTTTGCCCCTTTTCTAGATGAATTTCTGGTTGTCTGTGTTCCTTGTTACGCATGCTCAAAAATGTCTATATCAGATAACTGTAGTGCACAGCATGTTAAACAGATTTTTAGCGTAAATAAACCAGATTTCTGGTGCTTTTAAGTTACTAAATCAGCCATATTGAATGTGTAGATATTATGTTTCTTGCCTTTTCCTTCAGGTTCAGTCAAATCTGGAATTGTATGATATTGAGTCACCTTTTTTATGTGTAGGCGCCTTGGCCAATAAAGTAAAAAGAAAGGATACTCTGGCCATGAAGTTAGGTGGAAAGCCAGGTCCTCAAGAACAAGACACAGAGTTACCTCATCGCAGCCGAGAAGAGTGGAATCAAATAAGGGAGCAGATTGGCTCCCAACTAAACCGAAGATTGAGTCAGAGACCCACAGCAGAGGAGTTGGAGCAGAGGAACATACTACAAAGTAAGAACAGAATTTAATGTGTATATGGAGAAGGACCAGGCTAGCTACAAATGCGGGGTGTGATAATATATGTTGGATTTGCAATAGGAAAATTCAGCAAGCATTTACTATAGATTCTGAAAATGTCACCGGTTTCTTCTGTAGATGTGTATAAGGATTAGCCCACATTTCATAACTTTCCCAAATTCTTATGAAAAATGATTCAGCACGTACTGCATTTAAATACTGTAGCAAATGTATTATATATTTTAGGTGTTGTTCCATTTTATACTGACTCCACCAAAATGTACACCGACTCCAACTCCACAGCCCTTGTCTGAAGGCACCATGTTATATTATAAGGAACCTGTCATCATGAAACTGCAGTCCTGTCGGCGGGCACCATGTTATTAGAGCTGATTAGCTTGATATATACACTGCTCAAAAAAATAAAGGAAACACTAAAATCCCACATCCTAGATATCACTGAATGAAATATTCCAGTTGTAAATCTTTATTCATTATATAGTTGAATGCAATGAGAACAGTAAAACCTAAACATATGATCAATGTAAATCACAACTAATATCCCATGGAGGTCTGGAGTTGGAATGATGCTCAAAATCAAAGTGGAAAATCAAATTGCAGACTGATCCAACTTCAGTGAAAATGCCTCAAGACAAGGAAATGATGCTCAGTAATGTGTGTGACCTCCACGTGCCTGTATGACCTCCCTACAACGCTTGGGCATGCTGCTAATGAGGCAGCGGATGGTCTCCTGAGGGATTTCCTCCCAGACCTGGACTAAAGCATCCTCCAACTCCTGGACAGTCTGTGGTACAACGTGACGTTGGTGGATGGAATGAGACATGATGTCCCAGATGTGCTCGATTGGATTCAGGACTGGGGAACGGGCAGGCCAGTCCATAGCTTCAATGCCTTGATCATACAGGAACTGCTGACACACTCCAGCCACATGAGGCCTAGCATTGTCATGCATCAGAAGGAATCCAGGTCCCACTGCACCAGCATATGGTCTCACAATGGGTCTGATGATCTCATCCCGGTACCTAATAGCAGTCAGGCTACCTCTGGCTAATGTCCAATGTCCGGTCTTTTGAGTGACTGACAGCTTTCTATGTATAACTGTGCAGATATACTGTCAGTCACTCATAGGACCAACCACAGGATGAAAAATCCCAGAAAGAGCAGAGATGTATATGAATTAAACTAAGATTATGCTAAATATTTTCTTCCAAAAACTATAGATAAAACTACTTGGCTCCTCCTGCTCTGTAACATGGTGCCTACAGGTTAGACTTCACTTTCCTTGTAAGAGCTCAATAGGGTTTTATTCTTGATGCGTTTTGAAGTAAACAAACTTCTTCAGGAGATCCATAAAAGTGCGTCATATTATAAAAGATTGCATTTTTCATGTAATTCACATTACAAAATGCCATGTTAAAAACTTGCCTCTAGGTGGAGCTTCTTATGAGGTAAAACTAGAAAATGTAGCAAGGAAATGAGAACATTTAAGAATGAAGAGATCAAGTCGGTCTTTATCTAAACAAACCAGATGTGGGATGAGTAGGTGTTTTTGCAAATAAATGCATTCCAGAGGCTTTTATATTATTACATGACATTCTTGTGCATATTTTACTTGTAGTAAAGAATGAAGCTGACAGGCTTGCAGAGAGACGGGAAATCAAAAGACGACTGACCCGCAAGGTATTTGCCTATAAAATAATTTATACTAGCTATCATTAAACAGCCTTTATTCTAGAGGAAAAAAATCTGACTATACTTATATTAAAAATCTCTGTTTTACAGTGGTCTAATTCTATTATTTTCCAGAACAGTCAGAAAAGTTATACCTTAATATATCTTCTCCTTTTGTGTGTAGCTTAGTCAAAGACCTACAGTGGCTGAGTTGTTGGAGCGGAAGATTCTTAGATTTAATGAGTATGTGGAGGTGACTGATGCACATGACTATGATAGGAGAGCGGATAAACCCTGGACCAAGCTCACTCCCGCTGACAAGGTAAGAGTCCACCTCCTTCTGTGCATTATTAAATGTCTGAATTAGCAGGCTTGCTGTACCTGCAAATTTCTAGCCAGTAAATATTCGTGAATGCATGATAAAATGGTCTGCACCCTTATATTTTGCTTCTAAGGCTATGTCCACACATTTAGGATTTTTTGCGTTTTTTCGCTATAAAAACGCGATAAAACTGCGGAAAGAACGCATACATTAAGCATCCTATTTTTAGAATGCATTTTTTGTGCACATGCTGCTTTTTTTTTCCGCAGCGGAATCGCATTCCGGAAAAAAACGCAGCATGTCCATTAAAGTGAGGTATCGTGGCGATTCCGCACTCATAGGAATGCATTGATCCTCTTACTTTCCACATGTGGCTATGCCCACCATGTGGGAAGTAAGTGTATCATGTGCGGTTGGTACCCAGGGTGGAGGAGAGGAGAGACTCCTCCAGGCCTTGAGAACCATATAATTGTTAAAAAAAAATAAATAAATAGTGATATTCTCACCTTCCGGTGACCCACGCAGTTTTCCCGCTCCTCGCGATGCTCCCGTTCCCAAGGATGCTTTGCGGCAGTGACCTGTGATGACGTGCGGTCTCGCTACATCATATGGGGTCATGCCGCAAAGCATTACTGGGACCGGAGCATCGCGAGGAGCTGGAAAGGCTGCCGGGTACGCTGGAAGGTGAGAATATCATGATATATAATTTTTTTTATTATTTTTAACATTCTGTCTTTTTACTATTGATGCTGCATAGGCAGCATCAATAGTAAAAAGTTGGTCACATTTGTCCAAGCATCAATAGTAAAAAGTTGGTCACATTTGCCAAACAAGTGACCAACCTGTCAATCAGTTTTCCAAGCGATGCTACAGATCGCTTGGAAAACGCTAGCATTCTGCAAGCTAATTACGCTTGCAGAACGCTAGTGTTTAGCGGGAATACGCATGCCTATTCCGCATGGGTTATACCCGTGGCAGGAGTTGCGGAATTGCTGCTGTAATTTCTGCGGCAATTATGCAACGTGTGCACTTAGCCTAAGGATGGAAAAGTTCACTATAGTCAGTGCTCACAGCCATGTGGTAGAAAGTGAAGTTTTGTTATCGAATAAGCTTTCTCTCAACCTCAATAAACATTCGTATAGTGATGCTAAAAGGATTGTACCCTTTTATACTTCAGCAACTTAAGGTACCGTCACACTAGGCGATCTGGATAGCGATATCGCTGTATTTGACACGCAGCAGCGATCTGGATCCCGCTGTGAAATTGCTGGTCGCTGCTAGAAGGTCTGCACTTTATTTGGTCGCTAGGTCGCCGTGTATCGCCGTGTTTGACAGCAAAAGCAAGGATACCAGCGATATTTTACACTGGTAACCAGGGTAAACATCGGGTTACTAAGCGCAGGGCCGCGCTTAGTAACCCGATGTTTACCCTGGTTACCATCGTAAATGTAAAAAAACAAACAGCACATACTCACCAGCGCGTCCCCCAGCCTCTGCTTCCTGACACTGACTGAGCGCTGGCCCTAAACTGAAAGTGAAAGCACAGCGGTGACGTCACCGCTGTGCTGTTAGGGCCGGAGCTCAGTCAGTGTCAGGAAGCAGACGCTGGGGGACGCGCTGGTTACCCGGGGACCTCGGCATCGTTGGTCGCTGGAGAGCGGTCTGTGTGACAGCTCTCCAGCGACCAAACAGCGACGCTGCAGCGATCGGCATCGCTGTCGCTATCGCTGCAGCGTCGCTTAATGTGACGGTACCTTTAGACTTAATATCCACTACTAGGACAACCCCTTCTTGATCAAAATGTTTGGCCCCCATGAAATAAAGCCTATACTTGCCTGCCGTTCTCACTGTGTCGGCACTCACTTTCTCGGGTCTGCGCTCTGCCTCACCATGCCTCACTGACTCTTGTTACTCACTATTACTTCAGGGGTTTTCTTCTTCTAGATGCCAGCAGGTATCTCCCCTTTGTTCTATCGGACCCGGTCTCTATTCTGCGGGCATTATCATGCACAGGGTCAACGGGATTAGAAAGGATTTGGGATTTGTTTCTCTGTGTGCAATTTTCTTGCAATTCTGATGTTTTTATACTAGGTACAGTGGTTTGTAGCAAAAGGAGATTGCTTATCTCAATGCAATTTTTGAGATATATATATATTTGACTGAGTCATGGACAATGTTACATTTTCTGTGGTCCATTATATACAGTTGTGCTTAAAATTTTACATATCCTGGCAGAATTTTTGCTTTCTTGGCCTTTTTTTCAGAGAATATGAATGATAACACTAAAACTTTTTCTCCACTCATGGTTAGTGGTTGGGTGAAGTCATTTATTGTCACAGCATGCACAGAAGTTGACACAAATGGGTTTGAATGGCTACTAAAGGTAACATCCTCACCTGTAATGCTACGTTCACATTTGCGTTGTGCAGCGCAGCGTCGGGCGCAGCTGCGGCGACGCATGCGTCATGCGCCCCTATATTTAACATGGGGGCGCATGGACATGCGTTGTCTTGCGTTTTTTGATGCTTGCGTCTTTTTTTACGCAAGCGTCAGGGCGCAGAGGACGCAGCAAGTTGCATTTTTTTGGCGTCCAAAAACACAACGCATGCGTCGCAAAACGCAGCGTTATGCATGCGTTGTGTTTGCGTTGTGTATGCGTTGTGCGTTGCGCCGCCGACGCTGCGCTGCACAACGCAAATGTGAACGTAGCGTAACCTGTTTGTAAAAGCGCCAAAACATTAAAAAAAACTATATACCGGTAAATGAAGTATCACTGTAATCGTACTGACCTGAAGAATAAAGCTGCTTTATCAATTTTACCACACGCAGAGCTGTATAAAAAAAAAATCCTTAGTTTTTGTTTATTGCTGGTTTTTGTTAATTCTACCTCACAAAAATTGGAATAGAAAGCGATCAAAAAATGTCATGTGCCCAAAAATGTTACCAATAAAAACGTCAACTCATCTCGCAAAAATCAAGCCCTCACATGACTGTCAGACGAAATATGGAAAGAATATAGCTGTCTAAATATGGCGATGCAAAGACTAGTTTTCGCAATAAAAAGCGTCTTTTGTGTGTGACAGCAGCCCAACATAAAAACCCGATATAAATCTGGTATCTCTGTAATCGCACGGACCTGAAGAATAAAATAGTCTAATTATACTGCATGAGGAAGGGTGTAAAAAAATAAATAAATAAATAAATTAACCAATTCTTCACCTTCTGTTGATTTGATCTTTCTGCCTCCCAAAGATTGCAGTATGGCTCGGTGCACATTTATCCTTCACTCCGCTCTGAGCGCCTACACTGGGGTTTCCGTGTAAATCTCTGAAATACAGGGTTCAGACGGAATCCCCTGCTGAAGATTCCCTTTATTGAGGAAGATGGAGGCACTATGGACACAGTCTGCTCTGTGATCCAGTGGTGTCCATCTTTTTAGGTGAGTATAAAAGCGCAAGCTACCACAGTTTTGTGCACTTCTGAAGCGGCCAGACAGGGTCCAGAGTAACCCTGCTGCCTCATTATAGTGAATGGTTCCCTCGGGCGCTTAATCTGTCATGTCACTCAGAGATGTAGATGGAAACCCCAATGAAAGTGCTGAGAGTAGAGCGCCAGATAAATGTGATAGTAAATGTTATGTAAAATGTTCCTAAGAAAAGCTTTAACTTAATCCACAAATAAAGCAATTCCCCACTCAGGTTCGTCATCTGTTAATGGAAATATTGTGGGCTTCCACATTACAGGTAGCACAAAGGCTCTGGAAAAGCGAAATGTCTCCTTGCCTGTTGTGAATTCTGTTTTTGGACTCCCTCTGCTGGCTGTTGGTGGTTGTGCAGTTGTCTCTGGGTTGTAATCCAGGGCAGGTGTTTCTGCTGATTGCAGCTCTACTAGGTATTTAGGTGTGCAGGATCCATTAGTCCTTGCCAGTTGTCCATTGTTCTTAGAGGGATTGCATCTCTGTCTGGCCCCTCATTCCCTGCTGTCAATTCAGCTAAGATAAGTGTCTGGTTTTTGTCTCTGCAGCACACATGCAGTGTGCTTTACAATTCAGTGCAATTCATTGTGTTTTGTCCAGCTTAGACTTTGTTTGGATTTTTCAGTCATGCTGGATTTTCTGGAGATGCAGATATACATACTATGTCTTTAGTTAGATGTAGAATATTTGTATTATCTGCTGTGGATATTTTTAGGGTTTTAATACTGACCGCTTAGAATTCTGTCCTATCCTTTTCTATTTAGCTAGAAGTGCCTCTTTTGCTAAATCCTGTTTTCTGCCTGCGTGTGTCTTTCCTCTTATACTCACAGTCAACATTTGTGGGGGGCTGCCTATCCTTTGGGGTTCTGCTCCGAGGCAAGATAGAATTCCCATTTCCATCTATAGGGGTATTTAGTCCTCCGCTTGTGTCGAGGTGTCTAGGACGTTAGGTACACCCCATGGCTACTTCTAGTTGCGGTGTCAGTTTAGGGTTTGCGGTCAGTACAGGTACCACCTACTCCAGAGAACGTCTCATGCGGCTCCAAGGTCACCGGATCATAACAGTACAACTGGCCAACAATGAGTTAAATGCATCTCAGAAGAAGGGAAGAAAGGTGTTGAGCCATTTTTTTTTCTGTAGTCTGTTTTGTCTTTCCTTCCCTCTTTTCCTCTGGGTGACTGAGGAGTCTTGTGCTAGCATGGATGTTCAGGGATTAGCTTCTCGTGTAGACCAGCTTGCTGCTAGGGTACAGGGTATTTCTGATTATATTGTTCAGACTCCGGTTTTAGAGCCTAGGATTCCTACTCCAGATTTGTTTTTTGGGGACAGGTCCAAATTTTTGAGTTTTAAAAACAATTGTAAACTGTTTTTTGCTCTGAAACCCCGTTCCTCTGGTGATCCCATTCAGCAGGTTAAAATTGTCATCTCCCTGCTGCGTGGCGATCCTCAGGATTGGGCATTTTCCCTGGAATCTGGGAATCCAGCCTTGCTTAATGTAGACGCCTTTTTTCAGGCTCTAGGATTATTATATGATGAACCAAATTCTGTGGATCAAGCTGAGAAGACCTTGTTGGCCCTGTCTCAGGGTCAAGAAGCGGCAGAATTGTATTGTCAGAAATTTAGAAAATGGTTTGTGCTGACTAAATGGAATGAGGAGGCTTTGGCGGCAATTTTCAGAAAGGGTCTTTCTGAATCTGTTAAAGATGTTATGGTTGGGTTTCCCACGCCTGTTGGTCTGAGTGATTCTATGTCTTTGGCCATTCAGATTGATCGGCGCTTGCGGGAGCGCAGAACTGTGCGCGCTGTGGCGTTGTCCTCAGAGCAGATGCCTGAGCCTATGCAGTGTGATAGGATTCTGTCTAGAACGGAACAACAAGGATTCAGACGTCAGAATAGGTTGTGTTTTTATTGTGGCGATGCTTCTCATGTCATTTCAGTCTGCCCTAAGCGTACAAAGAGAATCGCTAGTTCAGTTACCATCAGTACTGTACAACCTAAATTTCTGTTATCTGTGACCTTGATCTGCTCATTGTCGTCATTTTCTGTCATGGCGTTTGTGGATTCAGGCGCCGCTTTGAACTTAATGGACTTTGAATTTGCCAGGTGTTGTGGGTTTCCCCTTGCAGTCTTTGCAGAACCCTATTCCTTTAAGGGGCATTGATGCTACACCTTTGGCTAAAAATAAACCCCAGTTTTGGACACACATGACCATGTGCATGGCGCCAGCCCATCAGGAAGATTGTCGTTTTCTGGTGTTGCATAATTTGCATGATGCTATTGTGCTGGGTTTTCCATGGTTGCAGGTACATAATCCGGTGTTGGATTGGAAGTCTATGTTTGTGACTAGTTGGGGTTGTCAGGGGGTTCATAATGCCGTTCCTTTGATGTCAATCTCCTCTTCCTCCTCTTCTTAAATTCCAGAGTTTTTGTCTGATTTTCAGGATGTATTCGATGAGCCCAAGTCCAGTTCCCTTCCACCGCATAGGGACTGTGATTGTGCTATTGACTTGATTCCAGGCTGTAAGTTTCCTAAGGGCCGACTTTTCAACCTGTCTGTGCCTGAACATACCGCCATGCGGAGTTATGTTAAGGAGTCTTTGGAGAAAGGGCATATTCGGCCATCTTCTTCACCGTTGGGAGCGGGATTTTTTTTTTGTTGCTAAGAAGGATGGCTCCTTAAGACCCTGTATTGATTATCGCCTCTTGAATAAGATCACGGTCAAGTTTCAATACCCTTTGCCTTTGCTTTCCAATTTGTTTGCTAGGATTAAGGGGGCTAGTTGGTTTACTAAGATTGACCTTCGGGGGGCATATAATCTTGTTCGTATTAAGCAGGGTTATGAATGGAAAACTGCGTTTAATACGCCCGAAGGCCATTTTCAATACCTTGTGATGCCATTCAGGCTCTCTAATGCTCCATCTGTTTTTCCGTCCTTCATGCATGATATCTTCCGGACTTATCTTGATAAATTCATGATTGTATATTTGGATGACATTTTAATTTTTTCCGATGATTGGGAGTCTCATGTGAAACAGGTCAGGATGGTATTTCAGATCCTTCGTGATAATGCTTTGTTTGTGAAGGGGTCTAAGTGTCTCTTTGGAGTGCAGAAGGTTTCTTTTTTGGGCTTCATTTTTTCTCCCTCATCTATAGAGATGGATCAGGTTAAGGGTCAGGCCATTCATGATTGGATTCAGCCCACATCCGTGAAGAGCCTTCAGAAATTTTTGGGCTTTGCTAATTTTTATCGCCGTTTCATTGCTAACTTCTCCAGTGTGGTTAAACCCCTGACCGATTTGACGAAGAAAGGCGCTGATGTGACGAATTGGTCCTCTGCGGCTGTCTCTGCCTTTCAGGAGCTTAAACGCCGATTTACTTCTGCCCCGGTGTTGCGTCAGCCGGATGTTTCTCTTCCTTTTTAGGTTGAGGTTGACGCTTCTGAGATTGGGGCAGGGGCCGTTTTGTCTCAGAGGAATTCTGATGGTTCCTTGATGAAACCATGTGCCTTCTTTTCCCGTAAGTTTTCGCCTGCTGAACGCAATTATGATGTCGGCTATCGGGAGTTGTTGGCTATGAAGTGGGCGTTTGAGGAATGGTGACATTGGCTTGAGGGAGCCAAGCACCGTATTGTGGTCTTGACTGATCATAAAAATCTGATTTACCTCGAGTCTGCCAAGCGGCTGAATCCTATACAGGCTCGATGGTCCCTGTTTTTCTCCCGTTTTGATTTTGTGGTCTCGTATCTTCCGGGTTCTAAGAATATTAAGGCTGATGCCCTCTCTAGGAGTTTTTTGCCTGATTCTCCTGAGGTCCTTGAACCGGTCGGCATTCTGAAGGAAGGGGTGGTCCTTTCTGCCATTTCCCCTGATTTACGACGGGTTCTTCAGGAATTTCAGGCTGACAAACCTGACCGCTGTCCAGTGGGGAAACTGTTTGTTCCTGATAGATGGACTAGTAGAGTGATTTCTGAGGTTCATTGTTCTGTGTTGGCTGGCCATCCTGGTATTTTTGGTACCAGAGATTTGGTTGGTAGGTCCTTTTGGTGGCCGCCTTTGTCGCGTGATGTGCGTTCTTTTGTGCAGTCCTGTGGGACTTGTGCGCGGGCCAAGCCTTGTTGTTCCCGTGCTAGTGGGTTGCTTTTGCCTTTGCCGGTCCCTGAGAGGCCCTGGATGCATATTTCTATGGATTTTATTTCAGATCTTCCGGTTTCCCAGAGGATGTCGGTTATCTGGGTGGTTTGTGACCGGTTCTCTAAGATGGTTCATTTGGTGCCTTTGCCTAAATTGCCTTCCTCTTCTGATTTGGTTCCGTTGTTTTTTCAGCATGTGGTTCGTTTGCATGGTATTCTGGAGAATATTGTGTCCAACAGAGGTTCCCAGTTTGTTTCTAGGTTTTGGCGGGCCTTTTGTGCTAGGATGGGCATTGATTTGTCTTTTTCGTCCGCATTTCATCCTCAGACAAATGGCCAGACCGAGCAAACTAATCAGACTTTGGAAACTTATTTGAGATGCTTTGTGTCTGCTGATCAGGATGATTTGGTGGCTTTCTTGCCATTGGCCGAGTTTGCCCTTAATAATCGGGCTAGTTCGGCTACCTTGGTTTCGCCCTTCTTTTGTAATTTTGGTTTTCATCCTCGTTTTTCTTCGGGGCAGGTTGAGCCTTCTGATTGTCCTGGTGTGGATTCTGTGGTTGACAGGTTGCAGCGGATTTGGGCTCATGTGGTGGACAATTTGGTGTTGTCTCAGGAGGAGGCTCAGCGTTTTGCTAACCGTCGTCAATGTGTTGGTTCCCGGCTTCGGGTTGGGGATTTGGTCTGGTTGTCTTCCCGTCATGTTCCTATGAAGGTTTCTTCCCCTAAGTTTAAGCCTCGGTTTATTGGTCCTTATAGGATTTCTGAGATTATCAATCCGGTGTCTTTTCGTTTGGCCCTTCCAGCCTCTTTTGCCATCCATAATGTTTTCCATAGATCTTTATTGCGGAAATATGTGGTGCCCTTTGTTCCCTCTGTTGATCCTCCTGCCCCTGTGTTGGTTGATGGGGAGTTGGAGTATGTGGTTGAGAAGATTTTGGATTCTCGTTTTTCGAGGCGGAAGCTTCAGTACCTTGTTAAATGGAAGGGTTATGGCCAGGAGGATAATTCTTGGGTTTTTGCTTCTGATGTCAATGCTGCTGATTTGGTCCGTGCCTTTCATCTGGCTCGTCCTGATCGGCCTGGGGGCTCTGGTGAGGGTACGGTGACCCCTTTTCAAGGAGGGGGTACTGTTGTGAATTCTGTTCTTGGGCTCCCTCCGGTGGTTGTTGGTGGTAGTGCAGTTGTCTCTGGGTTGTAATCCAGGGCAGGTGTTTCTGCTGATTGCAGCTCTACTAGGTATTTAGGTGTGCAGGATCCATTAGTCCTTGCCAGTTGTCCATTGTTCTTGGAGGGATTGCATCTCTGTCTGGCCCCTCATGCCCTGCTGTCAATTCAGCTAAGATAAGTGTCTGATTTTTGTCTCTGCAGCACACATGCAGTGTGCTTTACAATTCAGTGCAATTCATTGTGTTTTGTCCAGCTTAGACTTTGTTTGGATTTTTCAGTCATGCTGGATTTTCTGGAGATGCAGATATACATACTATGTCTTTAGTTAGATGTAGAATATTTGTATTATCTGCTGTGGATATTTTTAGGGTTTTAATACTGACCGCTTAGAATTCTGTCCTATCCTTTTCTATTTAGCTAGAAGTGCCTCTTTTGCTAAATCCTGTTTTCTGCCTGCGTGTGTCTTTCCTCTTATACTCACAGTCAATATTTGTGGGGGGCTGCCTATCCTTTGGGGTTCTGCTCTGAGGCAAGATAGAATTCCCATTTCCATCTATAGGGGTATTTAGTCCTCCGGCTGTGTCGAGGTGTCTAGGACGTGTTAGGTACACCCAACGGCTACTTGTAGTTGCGGTGTCAGTTTAGGGTTTGCGGTCAGTACAGGTACCACCTACTCCAGAGAACGTCTCATGCGGCTCCAAGGTCACCGGATCATAACACTTGCCCCCCAAAAGAAATTTAGCAAATTTCTGTAGTGATGAGAGCCCACCTTAATTTAGTATTAGCTGGCATAATGTACTGGTGACTGAAAAGTAGTGGTCACCGCAACATACTGGCCACTACAATGGCAGTTTTCAATTTACACTCAGGAACATCCACTGCTGGTTGTTTCTGGAAAAACACCCATGTGGTCAAAATTGTCACTACACTTGTAGATAAATTCTCAAAGTGGTATATTTTCCAAATTGGGGTCTCTTGAGGGAGGGATTCTGCTTTTCTAGCACTTAGGTCTCTTTATATGTTGCCCGCAAACTAGGCTAGGAAAATCTGCACTCCAGGAGGCAAATAGCACTCGGTCTCTCCAGAGTCTCGTTGTGGGTCTTAGCAGTACTGTACATCCACATATGGGGTATTTCTACATTCAGCGAAAATTGTGGGACACATTTTGGTGCCATTTCCCATTATGAAAATGTAAAACTTAGTGCCAACACACAATCTTAGTGGTAAAAATGTACATTTGTTTTTTCTTCACTGCTGAATGGTATAAAATTGTGACACGTGTGGTGTCAATAAAATTACTGCACCTCTAGGTGAATTCATTGAGAGGCTTAGTTTGTAAAAAGTGGTCTCTTATGGGGTTTTTTGCTGTTTTGGCACCTCAGGGGCTCTGCCAAAGTGACACGGCACCCTCAAACCATTCCAGCAAAATCTGTACTGTAATATGGCCCTTCTTAGCTTTGCACTGTGCCTCAAAAGAAGTTTTTTCCATCATACATGACGGCACCACGAGAGAGGGGATCCGCCCATCAAGGACAGGAAACCTTCAAGATAAAAGGGGGCGGCTCCTCTCTCCACATCAGTTGGTTTCCTGTCCTTGACGGGGAACCCTCAAGATGGAAGAACGTCTGATGAAGATTGAAGAGGATGCCGGGGCCTGGGTCGGGTGGATTTGGGCAGGCGCTCTCTGCTGCACCCGTTACCAGGTACCCGTAGTCGCCTCGGGGGTCAATGTATATCATGCCCCCCCTGAGCGAAGCATGGCCACTGCCCGCGAGGCGAACGCCCGGGTGAAGATTCTCCACGGGGACCGCAGGCGCCCCCCCCCCCCTGTCGAGTAGAAATCCTGCTGTCCACGGGGGTCACCTTTTGGTGCCCCCCCTGTTGACCAAATGTGGCCATGCAGCCCGTGTGGCACACCGGTGCCCGGGCTAGGTAAGCTCCTCGGAGGTTTTTGAGCCTCCCTGTCGAGTGTAAAGAGCAGGTCTCCCCCCTTCCCCCCTTCTCCCTGTGTACCTGAAGCTGCAGAGCGGTTTGGAGCGGTGTCCGGAGCTGGAACATCTGACATGCTGAGAGCTGCAGCTGAGATCCGTGGCGTGGGCTCCAGCCGGCACCAGGTACCTAGGAATGGAGGTACGTGCGCAAGGGGAACGTTAAATGCGGGCAGAAGGGCAGGGGGACCAGAATCTTCGGCGCGCATCGGAAGTAAAGGCTGGATGCGCGCCCGGAAGTGAAGGAGCGTGCAGTAATAGCGTGTGCACGCATGGGACCCGGCGGCAGCACTCAGAGGCAGGATCAGCCAGGTGAATGGAGCGCGCACCGGAGGTGGTAGCCAAATGCGCGCTCCGACATCACTTTACTGTGCAAGCGTCGCGCAGGGCGGCCGACAATGGCAGGATCAGCCAGGGAGATGGTGGCTCTAAAAGCGCGCACCGGAGGTGGTTGCCGGGTGCGCGCTCTGACATGATTTTACAGCGCAGGCGTTGCGCTTGCGGCGGCAGGATCAACCAGGTGTTTGATTGTTTATAGGAGCACCGGAAGTGGTGCTGGCACGATCAGCCAGGTAATCATTTGACAGGTGTGATCATACACCTGATTTCTGAAACGGCCAGTAAAGGCAGGATCAACCAGGTGATCCATTAAAAAAAAAAAAAGGCTGAATCTATTTAAACAAGCCAGTTGCGCTGCCTTGTCACTAAACCAGGTCAGGTTGAAGGTGACTACTCTTGTTTCGTGGTGGTGTGTATAATGGAGAGCTTTTCACCAGAGCATTTGATGCCACAGCAAGAGGTGCAGGAGAGGCGGTCTCGCTCAAGTGAAAAGAGCCAGAACCGCCGTGGCAGCAGCAGAAGCCGCTCGGACAGCGTACGGACGGATCGCCATACCAAGGAGGGGTCCCTAGTCTCATTGGGAGACACGGAGAAAACCAGCCAACCTCCGGATCCGATACCCGTACTTTGAAAGCGTCCGAGTGGTGAGTGAACTGCGAGAAAGTCCAGTACGCTAATGTCTGTTCTTTTCTCTTCTCTTATCTCCGTCTCTCCCCTCTTTTCTTACATACATTGTGGGGTGGAGTATAGGAGGTCCCCAAAAAATATAAGGGAAAAACTAAAAATAAGGAGTGTCCCTTATGTAAAAAGCCTTTAAAGACATCTTGGGATAAAAGACTGTGTCAGGAGTGTATCAATAGGACGGTGGCGGAGGAAACACCCTCCTTTACGGACAGCCTAAGATCTCTCATCCAGTCCGAGGTCTCGAAGTCCGTTAAAGCATTGCAAACAGCCGACACAGATGCCAGATTCAGGGACAGATCCAGCCCCTCCGTAGCATCCCAGAGGGATTCCTCAGAGTCAGAGGGGGACTCAGATACAGCTCACTACTCAGATAGTAGCTCAGAGGAGGAGGATACATTTCCAGCAGAGGCTACGGACCGGCTTATAAAAGCTGTCCGTTCTACCATGGGGCTGGTAGATGAGAAGGCAAAAAAGACAGCCCAGGAACTTATGTTCAGTGGCCTACAGAAAAGAAAACGGAGGTCATTCCCTGTTAATGAACAATTACAAGAACTGATTAAAAGGGAATGGCAAAAAACGGAAAAGAGGTCCCAAATAACCACCTCCCTAAAGAGAAGGTATCCGTTTGAGGAAGAGGCGTCCTCATCTTGGGATAAAGCCCCAATGATTGATGTGGCAGTCTCAAAAGTTGCCATGAAATCCTCCCTGCCATTCGAGGACCTAGGTTCTCTAAAAGAGCCTCCTGACAGGAAGGTGGATAGTTCCCTAAAGACGGCATGGGAAGCCTCGGCAGGTGCACTAAGGCCAGCTATCACGGCCACTTGTGTAGCCAGATCCTTAAAAGTCTGGATAGACAACCTGGAGGAACAGGTAGAGCAAAAAGTTCCCAAGGAAGCTATTCTAGAATCAATACCAACCATGAGAGCAGCAGCTGTGTTTCTAGCTGAAGCATCAGCGGACTCGGCTAGGCTGGCAGCAAAATCAGCAGCGTTAGCCAACACAGGACGCCGTGCCGTATGGCTTAAATGCTGGCCGGGAGATACTCAGGCGAAGATGAAGCTCTGCTCTTTGCCTTGTGAGGGGAACTTCCTTTTCGGACCGGCATTAGACGAGGTATTGGAGAAAGCCGGGGATAAAAAGAAGAACTTTCCAAAACAGCCATTTCAGCCCTTTCGTCGCTCCTTTCGGAGAGGTAAAAAATTCCAGAGGCAGCAGTACAGAGACCGAGACAGGAGCAACCTGGACAAGCGACCCAGTGGAGGAAAGGGCTTCTATTTTGGCAAGTCCCCCAGAGACACCAAAAAACCCTCCCAGTGACGGTCCTTCTCAGGTGGGAGGGAGGCTCTCTCACTTCCTTCCAGCCTGGGAGAGGATCTCATCCAGCATATGGATCCGGCAGATCGTGGGATCAGGCCTAAAACTAAGATTCCACCACTGGCCTCCAAGAAGATATATGCAGACCCCGTTACAGTCCTCCCAAGAAAAACAAGACAGTCTGGAGGGGGAAGTAACATCACTCCTAGACAAGCACGTCTTGGAAGAGGTTCCTATAGATGAAAGGAGGGTAGGATTTTATTCCCCTCTTTTTCTCATAAAAAAAACGGACAACTCTTGGAGGACAATAATAAATTTAAAAGGCCTCAACAAATTTCTTTTAATACCATCGTTCAAGATGGAAACCATAAAATCAGCCGTGAAACTTCTCTATCCCCAGTGTTACATGTCCGTCCTCGACCTCAAGGACGCTTATTATCACGTCCCAATCAGACAACAAGATCGTCAGTTCCTCAGAGTGGCAGTTCAGATGGAGTCCCAGCTGCGTCACTTCCAGTACAGGGCTCTGCCCTTTGGGATAGCAACTGCCCCACGCGTATTTACGAAACTGATTGCAGAGGTCACAGCACATCTCAGGGAAAAAGACACTCTAATAATTCCCTACTTGGACGACTTCCTGATAGTGGGGAAGAACTTTTCTCACTGTCAGGAGCAGGTCAGGATAGTGATGGACACTCTACAGACACTGGGATGGCAACTAAATCTCAAAAAGTCCAAACTAGAGCCGGCAATGGTCCAGAATTTCCTGGGGATAACGGTAGACTCCGTGGCACAGGAGTGTCGCCTGCCAGAAGAAAAAGAAGGAAAAATCAAACAGATGATTATGGCCACATTAAAAAAAACCGGAAATGACTTTAAGAAGGGCCATGTCGGTGTTAGGGTCCCTAACCTCCTGCATACCGGCAGTAAAATGGGCCCAGTTCCATGCAAGAGAACTGCAATGGTGTGTGCTGCAGAACGATCGGGAACTTCATGGGGAGTTAGAGCAGAAGCTCACTCTCCCACTCTCTGTGCTCCAATCTCTCGGTGGTTACAGATAGTCATCCCCGAGAGAAGTTCCCTGGACATTCACAGCCTCCAAGGTAATCACAACAGATGCCAGTCCATGGGGGTGGGGAGCTCACTCAGACACACTATGGGTCCAAGACCCCTGGGCTCAAGAGGAGAAAGATCTATCCTCAAACGAGTGGGAGCTCCTAGCAATAGAAAAGGCGCTAGAGAGGTTACTTCCTCACTTGGCAGGTGAGAGTCCTATCGGACAACCGAACAGCGGTCGCATACGTGAACCACCAGGGAGGCACCCGCTCCCGGGCTCTGATGCACGTAACCACAAGACTCATGTCTCTAGCCGAAAGGCACTTCCTGTCATTATCGGCCCTGCATTTCCGAGGTGTGGACAACATAAAGGCAGACTTTTTAAGCAGGAACCACTTGAGGCAAGGAGAATGGTCCCTAAAAAAGTCAGTTTTTCAACGGATAGTGCACATGTGGTGAAAACCCAAGGTAGACCTTTGCCTCAAAAGTCAACAAGAAAGTCCAAAAGTTCTGCTCCCTGAACCCAGCAGACAGGCCATTGGCAGTAGACGCCTTCAGCATAGAATGGACGTCGGGACTCCTGTATGCCTTCCCACCGATATGTCTAATCCCAGCAGTTCTGTGGAAGATCAGGGAAGACAAGGCCAGAGTGATTGTGATAGCTCCCTTCTGGCCGAAAAGGCCATGGTTTTACTGGCTGAGAGTGATGTCAGTGACGGACCCGTGGGTTCTCCCGGAAGACCAGGACCTTCTAACGCAGGGTCCCTTCAACCACCCGCAGAACTCCGGGCTTCATTTGACAGCCTGGCATTTGAGCGGTCGTTACTAGAGAAAGAAGGGTTCTCAGCTGGGTTAATATCCACCTTGCTCAGCAGCAGAAAACCAGTAACGACCAAGATCTATGGGAGGATATGGAAGAAATTCCTGTCCAGCTCAGGGCCAATACGGGAAGGGGAGGTCCCGATAGTGGCAATACTGGAGTTCCTGCAAAAGGGCTTAGATCTGGGGTTAGCTGTTAGTACCCTCAAAGTACACATTTCAGCCTTAGCAGCCCTATTCAACTGTGACCTGGCAAGTAATAGGTGGGTGGTGAGGTTTGTCCGAGCCTGTAGTAGAGCTGACTCTGTTCCATCCCCTACTCCTCCACCATGGGATCTAAATCTAGTGTTAACAGCTTTGACAGAAAGCCCCTTTGAGCCTTTAAATACAGCATCTGATAAAGTACTGACATTAAAGACAGCTTTGTTAGTGGCCCGTACATTGGCCCGTAGGGTGGGGGATTTACACGCGTTGTCAGCTGACCCCCCTTACACACAAATTATGGACGATAGGGTTGTATTAAAATTAGATCCGGCATATCTCCCCAAAGTGGTATCGAGATTCCATAGAGCTCAGGATATAACCCTACCCTCTTTCTGTCCCAATCCCAGTAACCAAAAAGAGGAGAGACTCCATTGCCTAGACGTTAGGAGATGTATCCTACAGTATCTAGAGGTGACAAAATCCTGGAGGAAGCAGAGGGCTTTATTTGTTTAATTCCAGGGGTCAAGGAAGGGCCTTAAAGCCTCAAAACAGACTATAGCTAGATGGGTGAGAGAGGCCATTATTCTAGCGTATAGTAGTGCAGGCAGGGTTATTCCACAGGGTCTGAAAGCCCATTCCACGAGGGCCATGGCGACATCATGGGCGGAGAGAGCAGATGCTACAATCGACCAAATCTGTAAGGCGGCCACTTGGTCCTCTCCGTCTACATTTTTTAAACATTATAGGCTAGACCTATCTGCTACCTCTGATCTCACATTTGGGAGAAGAGTGTTACAAGCAGTGATCCCTCCCTAAAAGAGAATACAAATCTCTGTAACTCTCTCGTGGTGCCGTCATGTATGATGGAAAAACACGGGTATTACATACCTGGTAATGTGTTTTTTCATGAGACATGACGGCACCCTTATATTCCCACCCTTTTGATCACGTCATTAGTTGGGTGCATTATTAGCATTATTTGTATTATACACTCCCTGGTGTATCGGTGAATAGAACCGTATAGGATGTATTATTTATGTGTACACTAACCGGCGGAGTTCCTCTCGTACTCTGTAAAACAACTGATGTGGAGAGAGGAGCCACCCCTTTTATCTTGAAGGTTTCCTGTCCTTGATGGGCGGATCCCCTCTCTCGTGGTGCCGTCATGTCTCATGAAAAAACACATTACCAGGTATGTAATACCCGTGTTTTGATCACATATGGGATATCTGTGAACTCATGAGGAATTGCACAATAAATTCTGGGGTCCATTTTCTCATGTTCCCAACAAAATTTGAAGCTAAAAAACCTTTTTTTGTGGGAAAAATTAGTTTTTTGTTTTAGTGCTTTTTTTTCAATTCTTACTCTATTTTCAAGGCTCTACATTCCCAAAGGAGTCTAGTTTCCAAAATGGTGTCACTTGTTGGGGGTTTCCACTGTTAAGGCACATCAGGGGCTCTCCAAACGTGACATGGTGTCCCTAATCATTCCAGCAAATTTTGCATTCAAAAAGTCAAATGGCGCTTCTTACCTTCTGAGCGCTACCGTGTGCCCAAACCGTGGTTTCCCCCCACATATTGGGTATTGGCATGCTCAGGAGAAATTACGCAAATTGTATGGTCCATTCTCTCCTGTTACCCTTGCGAAAGTAACAAAAATTAGGTCTAAAGGAAAATTTTTGTGAAAGAAATTGAAATGTTTATTATTTCCTTCCGCATTCCATTAACCCCTTCCCGACCTTTGACGCCACGTAGGCGTCATGAAAGTCGGTGTCAATCCGACCTGTGACGCCTATGTGGCGTCATGGAATGATCGCGTCCCTGCAGATAGGGTGAAAGGGTTAACTCCAATTTCACCCGATCTGCAGGGACAGGGGGAGTGGTACTTCAGCCCAGGGGGGGTGGCTTCACCCCCCCCCGTGGCTACGATCGCTCTGATTGGCTGTTTCACTTTCAACAGCCAATCAGAGCGATTTGTAATATTTCACTATGAAAAGTGGTAAAATATTACAATCTAGCCATGGCCG
The DNA here is from genome assembly GCF_051348905.1 of Ranitomeya variabilis. NCBI lineage: Eukaryota > Metazoa > Chordata > Amphibia > Anura > Dendrobatidae > Ranitomeya > Ranitomeya variabilis. The sequence continues at coordinate 313,331,329 of NC_135234.1, read as the reverse complement.
ATGCTGCAATATCATCGGCCATGGCTGGAGACGCTGGTCTGCACACACACACACACCCCCCCCCCCCCCCCCCACCGCCACCGATCTCCTCCCCAGCCCTCCATTCTGTGCTCCACTCCCCTCCGTCCTCCTGTCCGCTCCCCCCGTCCTCCTGTCCGCTCCCTCCGTGCTCCGATCCCACCCCCCCTGCTCCGATCACCCCCCCGTGCTCCGATTCCCCAACCCCCCCTCATACTTACCGAGCTTCCCGGTGTCCGTCCGTCTTCTCCACGGGCGCCGCCATCTTCCAAAATGGCGGGCACATGTGCAGTGCGCCCGCCGAATCGGCCGGCCGGCAGATTCGTTCCAGCTACATTTTGATTTTATCACCCCCATACGTAGGGACAATAATAAAGAAAATATTTTTTTTCCATTACGGTTAGAACTAGGGGTAGGGTTAGGGGTAGGGTTAGGGTTAGAACTAGGGTTAGCGTTAGAATTAGGCTATGTGCACACAGTGCGGATTTGGCTGCGGATCCGCAGCGGATTGGCCGCTGCGGATTCGTAGCAGTGTTCCATCAGGTTTACAGTACCATCCGCTGTGCCCATGGTGCGGAAAATACCGCGCGGAAATGCTTTGTATTTTCCGCAGTGTGTTAATTCTTTGTGCGGATTCCGCAGCGTTTTACACCTGTTCCTCAATAGGAATCCGCAGGTGAAATCCGTATAAAAAACACTGTAAATCCGCAGGTAAAACGCAGTGCCTTTTACCTGCGGATTTTTCAAAAATGGTGCGGAAAAATCTCACACGGATCCGCAACGTGGGTACATAACCTTAGGGTTGGAATTAGGGTTAAGAATAGGCTTGTCGTTAGGGTTATGGTTAGGGGTGTGTTGGGGTTAAAGTTGTGGTTAGGGTTGGGGTTAGGGTTAGGGTTGGGATAAGGGTTAGGATTAGGGTTGGGATTAGGGTTAGGGTTGTGGTTAGGAGTGTTTTGGGGTTAGGGTTGTGATTAGGGTTATGGCTAGAGTTGGGATTAGGGTTAGGGGTGTGTTGGGGTTAGTGTTGGAGTTAGAATTGAGGGGTTTCCACTGTTTAGGCACATCAGGGGTCTCCAAACGCAACATGGCGCCACCATTGATTCCAGCCAATCTTGCGTACAAAAAGTCAAATTGTGCTCCCTCCCTTCCGAGCCCTGACGTGCGCCCAAACAGTGGTTTACCCCCACATATGGGGTACCAGCATGCTCAGGACAAACTGGGCAACAACTATTGGGGTCCAATTTCTCCTATTACCCTTGCGAAAATAAAAAATTGCTTGCTAATACATAATTTTTGAGGAAAGAAAAATGATTTTTTATTTTCACGGCTCTGCGTTATAAACTTCTGTGAAGCACTGGGGGGTTCAAAGTGCTCACCACACATCTACATACGTTCCTTGGGGGGTCTAGTTTCCAAAATGGGGTCACTTGTGGGGGGTTTCTACTGTTTATGCACATCAGGGGCTCCGCAAACGCAACTTGGCGCCCGCAGACCATTCCATCAAAGTCTGCATTTCAAAACGTCACTACTTCCTTTCCGAGCCCCGACGTGTGCCCAAGCAGTGGTTTACCCCCACATATGGGGTATCAGTGTACTCAGGACAAACTGGGCAACAACTATTGGGGTCCAATTTCTCCTGTTACCCTTGTGAAAATAAAAAATTGCTTGCTAAAACATCATTTTTGAGGAAAGAAAAATTATTTTTTATTTTCACGGCTCTGCCTGATGGTTTAAAGTGCACACTATGCATCTAGATAAGTTCCTTGGGGGGTCTAGTTTCCAAAATGGGGTCACTTGTGGGGGGACACAGGGGCACACAGGGGCTTTCCAAACGTGACATGGTGTCCGCTAACGATGGAGATAATTTTTCATTCAAAAAGTCAAATGGCGCTCCTTCCTTTCTGAGCCTTACCATGTGCCCAAGCAGTGGTTTACCCCCACATGAGGTATCGGTGTACTCAGGAGAAATTGCTCAACAAATTTTAGGATCCATTTTATCCTGTTGCCCATGTGAAAATGAAAAAATTGAGGCTAAAAGAAATGGTGTGAAAAAAAAAAAAGTACTTTTTCATTTTTACGGATCAATTTGTGAAGCACCTGAGGGTTTAAAGTGCTCACTATGCTTCTAGATAAGTTCCTTGGGGGTCTAGTTTCCAAAATGGGGTCACTTGTGGGGGAGCTCCAATGTTTAGGCACATGGGGGCTCTCCAAACGCGACATGGTGTCCGCTAAAGATTGGAGCCAATTTTTCATTCAAAAAGTCAAATGGCGCTCCTTCCCTTCCGAGCCCTGCCGTGCGCTCAAACAGTGGTTTACCCCCACATATGAGGTATCAGCGTACTCAGGACAAATTGAACAACAACGTTCGTGGTCCAGTTTCTCCTTTTACCCTTGGGAAAATAAAAAAATTGTTGCTAAAAGATCATTTTTGTGACTAAAAAGTTAAATGTTCATTTTTTCTTTCCATGTTGCTTCTGCTGCTGTGAAACACCTGAAGGGTTAATAAACTTCTTGAATGTGGTTTTGAGCACCTTGAGGGGTGCAGTTTTTAGAATGGTGTCACTTTTGGGTATTTTCAGCCATATAGTACCTTCAAACTGACTTCAAATGTGAGGTGGTCCCTAAAAAAAAAATGGTTTTGTAAATTTTGTTGTAAAAATGAGAAATCACTGGTCAAATTTTAACCCTTCTAACTTCCTAGCAAAAAAAAAATTTGTTTCCAAAATTGTGCTGATGTAAAGTAGACATGTGGGAAATGTTATTTATTAACTATTTTGTGTCACATAACTCTCTGGTTTAACAGCATAAAAATTCAAAATGTGAAAATTGCAAAATTTTCAACATTTTCGCCAAATTTCCGTTTTTTTCACAAATAAACTCAGAAATTATCGACCTAAATTTACCACTAACATGAAGCCCAATATGTCACGAAAAAACAGTCTCAGAACCGCTAGGATCCGTTGAAGCGTTCCTGAGTTATTACCTCATAAAGGGACACTGGTCAGAATTGCAAAAAACGGCCAGGTCATTAAGGTCAAAATAGGCTGGGTCATGAAGGGGTTAATTCATGTGAAGCACCTCAAGGGTTAGTAAACTTCTTGAATGTGGTTTTGAGGACCTTAAGGGGTGTATTTTTTAGAATGGTGTCACTTTTTGGTATTTTCTGTCATATATAGGCCCCGCAAAAATGGTTTTGTAAATTTTGTTTTAAAAATGAGAAGTCGCTGGTCAACTTTTAACCCTTATAACTTCCTAACAAAAAAGTTTCAAAAATTGTGCTGATGTAAAGTAGACATGTGGGAAATGTTATTTATTAACTATTTTGTGTGACCTAACTCTGATTTAAGGGCATAAAAACTAAAAGTTTGAAATTGCAAAAGTTTCTAAATTTTCGCCAAATTTCCGTTTTTTTTCACAAATAAACGGAAGTCATATCATAGAAATGTTACCACTGTTATAAAGTACAATATGTCACGAGAAAACAGTCTCAGAATTAGTGGGATCCATTGAAGCATTCCAGAGTTATGACCTCATAAAGTGTGGTCAAAATTGAAAAAAATTGGCCCGGGCAGGAAGGTGAAAACAGGCTTCTGGGTGATAGGGTTAAACTACATGAAAATGAAATTCAGACCAGTGACTCCTCTCTGCCATTCCCAGCTCTTATCTGACTTCAGCAATGTCATCATGTCCATATCAAGTAACTGCTGCAGACAATCACAGGTTGTAAGGAGGCATGCTGATGTAGGTGGCACAAGACCTCTCAGTTCATTGATTGTCTGCAGTTATTATTATTATTATTATTTATTATTATAGCGCCATTTATTCCATGGCGCTTTACATGTGAGGAGGGGTATACATAATAAAAACAGGTACAATAATCTTGAACAATACAAGTCACAGCTGGTACAGGAGGAGAGAGGACCCTGCCCGCGAGGGCTCACAATCTACAAGGGATGGGTGAGGATAGAGCTGGTCGTGCATTGGTTTGGTCGATCGGTGGTTACTGCAGGTTGTAGGCTTGCCGGAAGAGGTGAGTCTTCAGGTTCTTTTTGAAGGTTTCGATGGTAGGTGGGAGTCTGATATGTTGTGGTAGAGAGTTCCAGAGTAGGGGTGATACGCGAGAGAAATCTTGTATGCAATTGTGGGAAGAGGAGATAAGAGGGAAGTAGAGAAGGAGATCTTGTTAGGATCGGAGGTTGCGTGCAGGAAAGTACCGGGAGACGAGGTCACAGATGTATGGAGGAGACAGGTTGTGGATGGCTTTGTATGTCATGATTAGGCTTTTGTACTGGAGTCTCTGGGTAATGGGGAGCCAGTGAAGGGATTGACAGAGGGGAGAGGCCGGGGAATAGCGGCCCCCCTCCCTTCATCGGAAAAACATTAAAAAGACAAACCATTATACTTACCTTCCCTGTGATCCCTTGCAGCGTCCTGTTGTGATGCCAGTAGCGGAGTTATGCTTGTAAGCAGCGCATGGCAGTGACGTCATGTGCTGCTTACAAGCAGAGGACAGCTGCCGGAATACTCACTGCTCCCCATGCCAGGACTATGGACGTGTGGAGCAATGAATATTCATTGATCTTTAGTAGTGGGCACAGTAACCTCAGGTGCTGGCTTGCTGCAGCTGTCGGGCGATCACGCATGCCCGCTAATAAAGGGAATGAATATTCACTGGTCTCCATGCCCATGGGAATGGAGAGCAGTGAATATTCATTCCATTAAGTAGCGGGCACACTTCAGAGGCCAGCAGCTGCAGGAAACTGGCTGCTGCGGCTAACACCTGTGTCTGCTATTAAAGAAAAATTAATATTCATTTCTCTCCACTCCAATGGCCATGGAGAGCAGTGAATATTAATTTCTCTTTAGCAGCTGCAGCAGCCGACTGCGGCCTCCTGTGGTCCGCTGCCACCCTCTGTCTTATAGTCCAAAAAATACGGCAAGTTGGACCCTCAATATAGTATAAGCTGAGGGGGGCTTTTTCAGCATACAAAATGTGCTGGAAAAACTCAACTTATACACGAGTTTATACGATAGTTATGTAATAAATTACGGTAGCTAAATTGTTAATTATATAGTATGTTATATACATAATTTGATAGGAAGATATTTTGTACTAAAATAGAACTAATACTGTAGTGTTCAGTTCAGGAGGTATATAGGATTATATACATTGATGTATAAAAAGTAATAAAATGGCATGTCTGTCTCATAAGTCATATCGAATAAATTTTTTCACTGTCATGAAGTACAGTATATCACGAAAAAAAAAAAACTCCAAATCCCTGGGATCCGTTGATGTGTTCCAGAGTTACCTCTTAAAGTGACACTGGTCAGAATTTAAAAAATTGGTCTGGTCACAAAGGCCCAAACGGGCTTCTGTTGTGAAAGGGTTAACTTTTCTTATACAGAACATAACCCCTATAAAAATCATAATGGTAATGTATAAATTGTGGAAGCGCACCTTTCTGCCTCAGTTACAGTTCTCAATTACTTTGCCCCTTTGAAGCACTGCTGATTAGTGCTGAGCAAGTGTGCTCGTTACTCAAGTTTTCCGAGCATGCTCTGGTGTTCTCCTAGTATCTTGGGCGTGCTCATAGATTGTTTGTGTTGCCGCAGCTGCATGATTTTCGGCTGTTAGATAGCCTGTACACATGTGTTCAGGTTGTCTAACAGCAGCAAATCGTGCACCTGCGGGAACACAAACATAATCTACGAGCACGCCCAAGATACTCGGAGAAAACCCGAGCATACTCGGAAAACTCGAGTAACGAGCACACTCGCTTACCACTACTGCTGAGCTATCTCCCCATCCCTGCCCATACTGATACTGGAGGGGCCGAGAATCTGTATACAGTATCAGTGTGTGTGTGTGTAGGGGCCGAGTTCTCATTGTTCTCTTGTGTATAGCAGATGCTCACTGCGCACAAACCAGCGCTGGCCAATGTAGTCGGCATACGACACGGTGTGCACGCACTCTCCCTCTGCATGTCCATACAAGTGTGCGTATAGCTGCTGCTCGCTACGCACAGGATCAAACAGCAGCGTAAGGCACTATACACAGAGAGGGAGGTGAGCTCACGTACATAATGACATTGTGCACATTATCACACACACGAACGACACTGTATGCAGCTGCTTCCAGGTCAGTTATTATGTGCAGGACTGGGGAGTTGGATCAGACAGCCCTAAAAAAAAAAAGTGATTGCTGTCAATCACCATGAGGAAAGAGGCAGAGTATTGTAATTGAGGGGGCTTTAAGGTGGACCGAGCCCTTAGCCAAGAGTGTACCTAAAACCTGATTTATCAAGACCGGCGTTGTTCTCGCTGAGATGTGCTGGAGTTTAAAGGTACGTGTCCACGTTCAGGATAGCAGGCGGTTTGGACGGAGTGGCAAACCCGCTCTGCCCAAAGCTCCGCCCCCTTCTGTAGACGCGATGATGCCGGATGTGTTCATTGCACACATCCAGAATCATCTCACCCCACACATAGGGCCCTGTGTTTTACCTTGCGGCGGCGCAGCGTCGCCGCAAGGTAAACGGACGTGCTGCGATCTTAAAAGATGCGCAGCATGTCCGGAATTGCAGGGCCGCCGGGTGCGTGTTACCACGCATAGTGGAGACGGGATTTCATAAAATCCCCTCCACTATGCTGTAACATCTGGACGCTGCGTGTTTGACGCTGCGGCTCTACGCAGCGTCAAACACGCAGCGTTTCCTGAACGTGGAAACATACCCTTAAGGTTCCTGATTCATGAAGAACGGTGTGCGTCTCGGCACAAATCCTACTCCAGTCCCTACTCCAGAGAAAGATTTGTGGTGTAGAAAACACTGCCATTCCCCAAGAAATTGACAAACTGCAGTCATTGTGCCCCCATCTTTCCCAGGTGTGCCACTTTGTCAGAGCTGGGTGAAAATGGGGTAGAACGCCAAAAGTCTCTTTATTTTAGCTCGGACTCAATTTGCACCAACATTGTGTTTTTCAAAGCTTTTTACACCAGAATAGTAGCATAATAACTTTTATGTATCAGCCCAATGTGTCTAGTAAACTGCAACAATACACCTCTTTTGGGGATCTCAATATCTCCTGCCTCATGAGGTCCCATTACATCTTGCATTATTACCTCTATCGTTTATACTGACTGGACAGTAATCTTTCTAATGTGCTACTATGTCTGGCTATCTGATTCATCCGTCACATTTTTCTGTGTTACAGGCAGCAATCCGTAAGGAGCTAAATGACTTTAAAAGCACTGAAATGGCTGTGCATGACGAAAGCAAGCACTACACACGGTGAGTCTGGTAGTTAGATTCCCATAACTCCTAATGAGTATTAAGCCTTACAGTGATTGAGATAAGTATTTGATCCCTTGCTGATTTTCTAAGTTTGCCCACTGACAAAGATATGAACAGTCTATAATTTTAAGGGAAGGTTAATTTTAACATTGAGAGATAAAATATTACAAATAAAATCCAGAAAATCACATTGTATAAATTATATAAATTTATTTGCATTTTGCAGTGAGAAATAATTATTTGATCCCCTAACAACCATTAATAGTTCTGGCTCCTACAGACCAGTTAGACACTCCTAATCAACTCATTACCTGCATTAAAAACATCTGTCTTACATAGTCACCTTTATAAAAGACTCCTGTCTCACATACTCAATTATTATCAGTCAGACTCTAACCTCTACAACATGGGCAAGACCAAAAAGCTTTATAAGGATGTCAAGGACAAGATCATAGTCCTGCACAAAGCTGGAATGGGCTTAAAAAAGGGTAAAATCTTGTGCTTCCTTTCTACTTTTCCCTACAAGCCTGAGTCTGGTTGTGCACAAGTGTCCCCCAAACTGTCATACCACAAACATGGCAAATGGCTCCCATTTTATCTGTCCAACTGTATTCTAGGCTTATTTCTGTAAAGGATATTCCACTGTAGAGATTGTATATTGCATCTCTCAAACAACAATTTTCTATCTCCGTGTTTCATGTAGTTACAATATTGATTGTTCCAGATTTCCATTTTATGTTGAATATATTGTAACTTGCATTAGAGGTGTATGGAGAACTAGTAGTTGTTTCTGAAAAAATAAGAAAAAAAAAAAAGAAGATTAAGGCAAATAATCCGATAACTAATACAGATGAAACAAGACCTATAAAAGTCGGGGAGTGCGCGAGTCATCAGAAAAACATCCAATGGTGCACTGCTCCAAATACCTGACTGCTGCAGCCAATCACACACCACAGGGCTGGAGACCCTGCTACCCCAGCACATCACATAGACAATTGCTAGAATCACCACAAAAGACTTGTCTATCTCACAGGTCCCACAAGGAGTAGACCTTATATTGGAATGGCAATAACTGAGGTCCTTAAAATGCTACGGAGTGGTCCGCCTTAGCCTTTATTATAGTTTATAGAAAATGATCTTGTAAATTTTGATTATTTAATTGTAGCATGTCCCTATAATGTACTATATTAGTATTGTGGGAAATTGGAGTGAACAAGGATTTGTGGAAAGGTGACAAATTGAGATCAGTCAAAATATAAAAGGCGTTCCCTTTATACTGCTGTTACATACCGGTGGGGCCCCTAGTGTCTCTCCATTCCCTCTCAGAATGTCTACAACAATGTCCTCACCTCAGCCATTTAGAAAAGTATCCAGGCAGTGTGACTGACCTACTGAATATGTGTAATCGCCATCAGTTGTGGGAGGGAATCTAAGGGGGCGCTATAACGAGTATGTATCAATGATATCTAGACACAAGAGCTTTGGATTGATGACTCCAGTTGAAAACTAAAATTAGTTAATATGAAGGTTTCTACGATTGTGTCTTAGAATTAAACGGTAGTATTATCAAAAAGATAATCTGCTAAATGTGTGATGTTTTTTTTTTCTCTCGTTTGCAGATTTCATCGGCCTTAATAAAATCAAGAGAAATGTTAGGCAAGAAGCTCTTACTTGCATAGGAAGTTGTGCCAATCACAAGCCTGTCTTCCCTCTGATTGACCTCAGTCCTGCACATACATTAGGTTTAGGTGGTTTTGTAGAGTATGACTGTGTAGCTTGTGATTTCCCAGTTTTATCAGAACAATTTTCCCTATGGTGTAAGGGCTTGTGTCTTGTAATTAGAACCGTGGTTCTCCATATCAATTATCGCTGAGCTTCCAGTATTTTTCCTTGTGACACCAAGGACGTCTCTTCCAATCACATGTTCTCCCGATGCCTTAATTTCGCTGTCCAGGAGTCTGGGCCTGGCCCTGTGGGGGGTTTTATCTTAAATACTTTCTGTATTTAGAATCAGATTCACTAGAGTTTTCTTACCTGTGTGTGCAGGTCTTTCAATGGATACAAGGTATCTCAGGGATGACTGGTTTAGTTTGTGTTTTAAATTTAATACAGCACAAGTATTACATGGCTGACTAATATCAGGCCTTCAATCTGTAAGACCATTAGTCCCGTGTATAGCATATCATGGAGGTTTAGACTTCTACATGACCATGGAGACAGTGTTTGCAGTAACTCACTGTGAGATTGATACTGTCTACTCTAATGGTTTAAGAAATGGGAACCACTTTTATCACACTGATGCTAATAGCATACATTTTAGGCAGCATTATAAGCTGTAGCTTTTGAGGTCAGGGAGCCATGAGGATTGTTTTTTTTTTTTTTACACACCTGGTTTAATATAAGTAATACACTACGCCTTATTATAAACCATTAATGTGCTTTAGAAACAGGTTCTGAGAGGTAAAATCTGTATGTGTCTGTGTATATGTGTGTGTCTGTGTATATGTGTGTGTGTGTGTGTATATGTATGTATATATATATATATATATATATATATATATATATATATATATATATATATATATATATATATATGTATGTACCATATGTCTGACTTTGCAAGGGACAACTGGAATATTATTTTTCTGAATTTATGTATATATATATATGTATACTTGGATAGCATCTCCGTTTGTATATCAGTTTGTCTTAATCTGAATTTCACTGATGAAAATAAAAAAAATTATTTTAGGCAAAAATTGGCTTTTTGGTATGTTATTTTTCTAAGGAAATGTTTATTTACAAATAAAAAAAGAACTTTATGCAGTGGCGTCATGACAAAAATATATATACAGTGGGGAATATAAGTATTTGATACTTTGCTAATTTTGCAAGTTTTTCCACCTTCAAAGAATGGAGAGGTCTGTAATTTTTATCATAGGTACACTTCAACTGTGAGAGACAGAATCTTTAACCCCTTTCTGACGTACTATCCCGTCAAGGTGACCTGGGACTTAATTCTCAGGGATGGGATAGTACGTCATGTGCGATCAGCCGAGCTCACGGGGGGATCGCAGCCGGGTGTCAGCTGATTATTACAGCTGACATCCGGCACTATGTACCAGGAGCGGTCACGGACCGCTCCCGGCACATTAACCCCCAAAACACTGCAATCAAACATGATCGCAGCGGTCCGGCGGCATAGGGAAGCATCGTGCAGGGAGGAGGCTCCCTGCTTGCTTCCCTGAGACCCTCAGAACAATGCGATATGATTGCGTTGTTCCGAGCGTCTCCTCCTTCCTCCTCCCTGCAGGCCCCGGATCCAAGGTGGCCACAGGCATCGGCAAGCCTCCTGCACTGCCTGTCAGATCGCTGATCTGACACAGCGCTTTGCAAAGTGTCAGATCAACGATCTGACACTATACAATGATGTCCCACCCTGGCACAAAGTTAAAAAAAAAAATATATATATATATATATATATATATTATATATATATATATATATATATATATATATATATATATATATATATATATATATATATATATATATAGTGTAAAAAAATAAAAAATTCCTAAATGAAGAAGAAAAAAAAAGATATTGTTCCAAGAAATACATTTCTTTATGTAAATAATAAAAAAAAAAACAATAAAAGTACACATATTTAGTATCGTTCACATCAAAAAACATGGTGCAAAAAGACCACATATCTACTATGTAATTATCTAAGGGTCACTTCCATCTGTCTGTCACGGAAATCCCAAGTCGCTGATTGGTCACGGCAAAACAGCCACGACCAATCAGCGACGGACACAGTCCGGCGGCAAAATGGCCGCTCCTTACTCTCCCCGTAGTCAGTGCCCGGCGCCCGCTCCATACTCCCCTCCAGTCAGCACTTACACAGGGTTAATGGCAGCGTTAACAGACCGCGTTATGCTGCAGTGGAACGCACTCCGTTAACGCTGCTATTAACCCTGTGTGACCAACTTTTTACTATTGATGCTGCCTATGCAGCATCATTAGTAAAAAGATCTAATGTTAAAAATAATTTAAAAAAAAAAAAATAGTTATATACTCACCGTCCGTCGGCCCCCTCGGATCCAGAACAGGCCTTTGCCGCTCCTCGCGACGCTCCGGTGACCACTCCATGCATTGCGATCTCGCGAGATGATGACGTAGCGGTCTCGCGAGACCGCTACGTCATCAACTCGCGAGACCGCAATGCAATCTTGAGACCGGAGCGCGCGAGGAGCATCTATAACCACTTCGCCTGGATCCGGGGGCCAACGGAAGGTGAGTATATAACTTTTTTTATTTTAATTCTTTTTTTTTTAAACAGGGATATGATACCCACATTGCTATATACAACGTGGGCTGTGCAATATACTACGTGGGCTGTGCAATGTACTACGTGGGCTGTGCAATGTACTACGTGGGCTGTGCAATGTACTACGTGGGCTGTGCAATGTACTACGTGGGCTGTGCAATGTACTACGTGGCCTGTGCAATATACTACGTGGGCTGTGCAATATACTACGTGGCTGTGCTATTTACTACGTGGGTTGTTATATACTACGTGGCCGGCCGCGAACAATCAGGCGCAAATTGGCGCGGGATTTGAACCACGCTTCGCTATTTGGTCGCGGCCGGCCGAATCAATGTTCAATGTATTTTTCTAAAATCTTCATAAATAAACTACATACATATTCTAGAATACCCGATGCATTAGAATCGGGCTACCATCTAGTAGAGTATAATCCTTGAATTCAAATCTCTATCGATTAAGTACAAAATCAAAAAATATTTAAAATTAGAGCTACCGGACGCCACTCACACAATCCAAGCATTTCCGGCAGGGGCACATTTGCCTTTTCATATTTAGTAAGTATGTCACATTTCACCGCAATGCTTGGATTGTGATTATAGCGGTTAAATCTAGACCAGTTACTATGCACTAAGCACTTTACTTGTATTCGGTTTAATATTACTTCGAATGCTTAGGTCAGTACTGTTAGACTTGAAGTACCTATGTAGCTTAAATTTTATAGTGTTATTATAGTTTTGTACTGACCTATACTGCGGTATGAAATGCTGCAATAATTCTTTTAAAAGGCTTATAGATGTGCTGGTTGCATTCTGCCCCTGGATGAGTGGTGTCCAGTAGCTCTAATTTTAAATATTTTTTTTATTTTGTACTTTATCAATAAAGATATGAATTCAAGGATTATACTCTATATGTGGTCTTTTTGCACCATGTTTTTTGATGTGAATTATATGCTCTGAGTTTTGTGTCTTTCCATATTTTTTTTTGGGGGGGGATAGTTTTTGAGTTTTAATACATATTTAGTATTGCCGCGTCCGTAACGACCCGACCTATAAAACTGTCCCACTAGTTAACCCCTACAGTGAACACCGTAAAAAAATTAATAAAAAAACAGGCAAAAACAATGCTTTATCATACCGCTGAACAAAAAGTGGAATAACACGGGATCAAAAAGACGGATATAAATAACCATGGTACCGCTGAAAACGTCATCTTGTCCTGCTAAAAACGAGCTACCATACAGCTTCATCAGCAAAAAAATAAAGTTATAGCCCTCAGAATAAGGCGATGTAAAAATATTTTTTTTTCCTATAAAATAGTTTTTATTGCATAAAAGGGCCAAAACATACAAATATTATATAAATGAGGTATCGCCGTAATCGTACTGACCCGAAGAATAAAACTGCTTTATCAATTTTACCAAACGTGGAACGGTATAAACGCCTCCCCCAAAAGAAATTCATGAATAGCTGTTTTTTTGTCATTCTGCCTCACAAAAATCGGAATAAAAAGCGATCAAAAACTGTCATGTGCCCAAAAATGGTACCAATAAAAACGACAATTCATCCCACAAACCCACAAAGAACAAGACCTCACATGAGCCTGTGGACCAAAATATGAAAAAATTATAGCTCTCAAAATGTGGTAACGCAAAAACTATTTTTGCAATAAAAAGCTTCTTTTATTGTGTGACAGCTGCCAAACATAAAAACCCGCTATAAATAGTAGCTCAAACCCCCCTTTATCACCGCCTTAGTTAGGGAAAAATAATAAAATTAAAAAAATGTATTTATTTATATTTTCCCATTAGGGGTAGGGTTAGGGCTAAAGTTAGGGTTAGGGCTAAAGTTAGGGTTGGGGCTCAAGTTAGGGTTTGGATTACATTTACGGTTGGGATTAGTGTTAGGGGTGTGTCAGGGTTAGGGGTGTGGTTAGCGTTATGGTTGGGGTTAGGGGTGTGTTGGAGTTAGGGGTGTGGTTAGGGTTGGCATTAGGGTTAGGGGCGGGTTAGGGTTGGGATTTGGGTTAGGGGTGTGTTGAGGTAAGGGTTGGAGTTAGAATTGGGTGGTTTCCACTGTTTAGGTACATCAGGGGCTCTCAAAATGCGACATGGCATCCGATCTCAATTCCAGCCAATTCTGCATTGAAAAAGTAAAACAGTGCTCCTTCCCTTCCGAGCTCTCCCGTACGCCCAAACCGGTTTACCCCAACATATGGGGTATAAGCGTACTCAGGACAAATTGGACAACAACTTTTGGGGTCCAATTTCTCCTGTTACCCTTGGGAAAATAAACATTTGGGGGCTAAAAATTCATTTTTGTGGGAAAAAAAGTTTTTTTATTTTCACGGCTCTGCGTTATAAACTGTAGTGAAACACTTGGGGGTTCAAAGTTCTCACAACACTTCTAGATAAGTTCCTTGGGGGGGGTCTAGTTTCCAATATGGGGTCACTTGTGGGGGGGTTTCTACTGTTTAGGTACATCAGGGGCAACATGATGCCCGCAGACCATTCCATCTAAGTCTGCATTCCAAACGGCGCTCCTTCCCTTACGAGCTCTGCCATGTCCCAAAACTGTGGTGTCCCCCCCCCCCCCCCCACATATGGGGTATCAGCGTACTCCGGACAAATTGGACAACTTTTGTGGTCAAATTTCTCCTGTTACCCTTGGGAAAATACAAAACTGGGGGCTAAAAATCATTTTTTGGGGAAACATTTTTTATTTTTTTATTTTCACAGCTCTGCGTTATAAACTAGTGAAACACTTGGGGGATCAAAGTTCTCACAAGACATCTATACAATTTCCTTAGGAGGTCTACTTTCCAAAATGCTGTCACTTGTGGGGCGTTACTAATGTTTAGGCACATCAGGGGTTCTCCAAACGTGACATGGCATCCTATCTCAATTCCTGCCAATTTTGCAATGGAAAGTCAAATGGTGCTCTTTCCCTTCCGAGCTCTGCCGTGCACCAAAACAGTGGTTCCCCCCCACATATGGGGTATCTGCGTACTCGGAACAAATAGTACAACAACTTTTGATGTCTAATTTCTCCTTTTACCCTTGGTAAAATAAAACAAGTTGGATCTGAATGTCATTTTTTGTGAAAAAAAGTTAAATGTTGATTTTTTATTTTTTTTAAAACATTCCAAAAATTCCTGTGAAACACCTGAAGGGTTAATAAACTTATTTAATGTGATTTTGAGCACCTTGAGGAGTGCAGTTTTTAGAATGGTGTCACACTTGGGTATTTTATATCATATAGACCCCTCAAAGTGATTTCAAATGTGATGTGGTCCCTAAAAAAAAAAAAAAAAAAATGGTGTTGTAAAAATGAGAAATTGCTGGTCAACTTTTAACCCTTATAACTCCCTAGCAAAAAAAAAAATTTTGGTTCCAAAATTGTGCTGATGTAAATTAGACATGTGGGAAATGTTACTTAAAGGGCACCTGTCACCACGTTTTTGGAAGATGGGATAAAAATAGCGTTAAATAGGGGCAGAGGTGGGCGTTACATTAGTGTGTGTGTTATGCGTTTATTACCCACCTAAGTTGCCGAAATAACTTTGCAAAGTCTCCGTTTTCGCCTGTCAATCAGGCTGGTCAGGTCGCATGGGCGTTGTCTTCCCCCAGATTTGGCGTAGTTTTCCGTTGGTGGCGTAGTGGTGTGCGCATGCCCAAAGTCCGGAATCCTCTTCCAGGGGATTTAAAATAGCGCGGTGTTCGTTATTGCATTGGTGATCGGTGGGCGCGGCCATCTTCCTTTGGCCGCGCGTGCGCAGAAGCGGCGCTCTGCTGGCCGCGGCTTCAGGAAAATGGCCGCCGCGATATCCATCTGCGCACGCGCGGCATCCCGCGGCCATTTTCCTGAAGCCGCGGCCAGCAGAGCGCCGCTTCTGCGCACGCGCGGCCAAAGGAAGATGGCCGCGCCCACCGATCACCAATGCAATAACGAACACCGCGCTATTTTAAATCCCCTGGAAGAGGATTCCGGACTTTGGGCATGCGCACACCACTACGCCACCAACGGAAAACTACGCCAAATCTGGGTGAAGACACCACGCCCATGTGACCTGACCAGCCTGATTGACAGGCGAAAACGGAGACTTTGCAAAGTTATTTCGGCAACTTAGGTGGGTAATAAACGCATAACACACACACTAATGTAACGCCCACCTCTGCCCCTATTTAACGCTATTTTTATCCCATCTTCCAAAAACGTGGTGACAGGTTCCCTTTAAGTAATTTGTGTGACATATCTCTGTGATTTAAGGGCATGAAAATACAAAGTTGGAAAATTGCGAAATTTTCAAAATTTTTGCCAAGTTTCCGTTTTTTTTTCACAAATAAACACAAGTAATGTCAAGGAAATTTTACAACTAACATGAAGTACATTATGTCACAAGAACTGTCAGAATCACCGGGATCCATGCAAGCTTTCCAGAGTTATAACCTCATAAAGGGACAGTGGTCAGAATTGTAAAAATTGGCCCGGTCATTAATGTGCAAACCACCCTTGGGGGTTAAGTGGTTAAAAAAAAAATCTAGAAAATCATTGTATGATTTTTATATATTTATTTTCCATTTTATTGCATGAAATAAGTATTTTGATACAAAAGAAAAATAGAATTTAATTTTTGGTATACTAATTATGCAAATTCTCTTCAGAGAGGAAGAGAGCTAGAACTCTAGTGCCGCCTATTGGAAGGTAGCAATCCTACAAGTAAATGTTGACCCTTTAATGAGCCTTGTCACATGACTTAGGATAATAGCCAAACCAGAATCTCAATTTGCAGAAGTGCAAAGCGAAGATTTGGTTTGGCTGTGTGAGAGGCGTCAGACAGTTATCCAAGAAGTATTTGTTACGTGTTACGGAACCACTCAGCACCCAGAATATGTTGTGCAGTTATATGTATGAATAATAGGTTCCATGTGAGATGCATCAGCCCAGGCTGCGCCCCTGGGCAGAGGGGACAAGATTTGTGTCCTGTGAATAAAGTGTGGTGAGACTGGAAATACGTGAAGAAGCAGTCAGCTTTTATATGCTGTCATGTAATCAAGGAATTCCAGCCAGCGTCCTTCATTCAGACTCCAGCCAAAGCAAAGTGGACCTCCTGAAACACGGGGTGGTACTGAAAGAGGTACCCCAGCTCGGTAGACCCCGTTACAGTATTGTTTCTCCTTGCGGAGATCGACATGCTAAGCATGCCGAGATGAGGAGACTTAAAGCCACAATGCTCCTCTGGGTAATATGCTAATTATGCAAATTGTCTCTTCAGAGAGGAACAGAGCTAGAACTCTAGTGCCACCTATTGGAAGGTAGCAATCCTACAAGTATAGAAACCTTTGATTTCAATTACTGAGGTCAGACATTTCCTGTAGTTCTTGACCAAGTTTGCACACAATGCAGCAGGGATTTTGACCCATTCCGCCATACAGATCTTCTCCAGATCTTTAAGGTTTTGGGGCTGTTGCTGGACAACATTAAGTTTCAGCTCCCACCATTTTCTATTAGGTGTACATCTTGAGACTCCAGGACCATGAAATGGTTCTTACAGAGCCACTCTTTAGTTTCCCTGGCTGTGTGTTTCAGGTCATTGTCATGCTGGGAGACCCTGCCGCGACCCATCTTCAGTGCTCTTACTAATGGTAGGAGGTTGTAGTCTTGTCTCCTGTGCAGAAAAGCACCCCGAAAGAATGATGTTTTCTTTCACCCATGACAGCGATAGAGGGGTTCCACCCTTCAAGGGCAGGAAATCTTCAAGATGAAAAAGGCGGCGCCTCTCTCAGTATCAGTGGTTTCCTGTCCTTGACGGGGGAACCTTTCCTGCTCGGCGACAGAAGACAAGTTCCCAGACCTGGGCCAGTCAGTCATGTCTTTTTTTTTCTCTCTTAATGGTATTGTTGTCTTTCTACTGGTTGCATCCTGGCTTTTATACTCTTCATATTGCAGTGCGCCTGGTTCTTTAAATATTGGTCAGTCATGGCAGGGCACCGTGTCTGCTGCTGCCGGTGCCAGAAGTGCTGTTGGGGGAAGTGTTTATGGAAAACTAACCACAGGAGTTGTGCTCTGTGTGGCCAGGGGTAATCGAGGGTATGGCCTAAAAAATTGTGCCAGTTTTGTATCGATGAGACCATAGCGGAAGAGGCCCCAAACTTTTCCTCCAGATTAAAATCCCTCAATAAGACAGAGGTAGAGAATTCATTGAGATCCCTATCCCACTCAAAGCAAACACCCTGCAGTCACAAGAGATCTCCCACAGTATCCTCCACCGATTCAGATGGAGGAGGGAAGTTTGGATGATTTGTCAGGGTCAACCTCATCTGAATGTGCCTGAGGAGTGGGTTACAGTTTTCTTTTCTCCTGGAATAAATAGGCAATCTGGTAAAGGCTCTAAGGTCCACAATGGGCTTGGTCGACCAGAAGTCAGAAACTCCGTTCAGCACTTAATATCTGGGACTCTGGATCGGAGGAAGTGTAGGTCCTTCCCTATTAATGAGAAAGTACAAGGACTCCTAAATAAGGAATGGAAAAGGCCAGAGAAGGGCCCCCTACCATCTTCCTTTAAAAGGAAATACCCCTTTGATGAGGAGGCAACAATATCCTGGAATAAAGCCCAAAATTGGATGTTGCCTCTCAAAGAAATCATCCATTCCCTTTGAGGATACTGACCTGTTAAAAGACCCACTAGACTCTAGTTAAACATGGGACAAGAGCTTCCGTAAATTTCTGATAATACTCATTAATCAGACCATCCGGGCCTGGGGATTTCTGGGATTTTAATGATTTGATTGTTTCCCTAATCTCTGATTCATTAAAGGGTTGGTTAAGAGTGAGCAAGTCTGTTTTGTCAATTTGATGGAGACTTAATCTGTCCAGGAATTCTATTGTTTGTTGGGTTCTTGTTGGAAAATCTGACTTTATATTGTACAATTCCCTATAAAAATTAGCAAATTCCTCTGCAATATCCTGCGGATGGTATTTTATGTCCCCATTGGGAGTTCTGATTTTGAGCACCCTGTTTTTTATTCTTTCTTTCTTCATTTTTGCCATCATGAATTTAGTGGGCCTATTCGTTTCAGCATATGTTTTAAATTTAAATTTATTTGAAATTTTTTCAAAGTCTTCCATGATCACCCCATTCAAATCCTGTTTTAATCTAAAGGTACCGTCACATTAAGCGACGCTGCAGCGATAGCGACAGCGATGCCGATCGCTGCAGCGTCGCTGTTTGGTCGCTGGAGAGCTGTCACACAGACCGCTCTCCAGCGACCAACGATGCCGAGGTCCCCGGGTAACCAGGGTAAACATCGGGTTGCTAAGCGCAGGGCCGCGCTTAGTAACCCGATGTTTACCCTGGTTACCAGCGTAAAAGTTAAAAAAACAAACAGCACATACTCACCAGCGCGTCCCCCAGCGTCTGCTTCCTGACACTGACTGAGCTCCGGCCCTAACAGCACAGCGGTGACGTCACCGCTGTGCTTTCACTTTCAGTTTAGGGCCGGCGCTCAGTCAGTGTCAGGAAGCAGAGGCTGGGGGACGCGCAGGTGAGTATGTGCTGTTTGTTTTTTTAACTTTTACGCTGGTAACCAGGGTAAACATCGGGTTACTAAGCGCGGCCCTGCGCTTAGTAACCCGATGTTTACCCTGGTTACCAGTGTAAAATATCGCTGGTATCCTTGCTTTTGCTGTCAAACACGGCGATACACGGCGACCTAGCGACCAAATAAAGTGCAGACCTTCTAGCAGCGACCAGCAATTTCACAGCGGGATCCAGATCGCTGCTGCGTGTCAAATACAGCGATATCGCTATCCAGGTCGCTGCAACGTCACGGATCGCTGGCGATATCGCCTAGTGTGACGGTACCTTAAGAGTGTCAGTGTATATCTGTTGGGAGTTGTTATTGATAAGGGTTTCATTTGTCCTAATCTGTGTCTGAATGGTTTTAATCCTTTCCCTCCTCTTTGAATTATTTTGTGCTGTCAGTTGGATCATCTTTCCCCTCACCACCGCTTTGTGGGCGCACCATATTGTAAGAGGGCTCATTCCCTCAGTTTCGTTCTCCTTAAAGTATAATTTCAGAGAGGACTCAATCTCTTTTCTGCACTCTGGCGTGTTCAACAAATAATTGCTGCACTTCCAAAGAGCGCTGTTTTTGAAAATAGGTCCAACCACAACTTCCGTTATGATGGGAGAATGATCTGAGAACGTCTTGTCTATAATGACTGATTTTTTTATGTTGGTGAGGGAGAAGATGTCTGTGAGAAAAAGGTCTATCCTTGATGAGGTTTTGTGAACAGAGGAGAAATGTGTGTATTCTTTTGATGATGCATTCAGACATCTAAACGTGTCGTATAATTCATTGTTCAATAGCCAATTTCCTAGGTCTCCAGATAGGTGTCTAGTCAGTGATGAAGAGTCTATTTTACTATCAGGCACCATATTGAAGTCTCCCATTATGTATAATTTCCCTTTTCTATTTTTTTGAATTTTTTTGGCAATCTTATTAAGGAAGTTCATTTGCTTTTTATTAGGGCCGTATATATTGACAATCGTGCACGTAGTTGAATTTAACTCGCAAACCACAATGTGATATCTACCCCCTGGGTCAGTGTGTTCCTCAATGAATTTGAAGGGGACTGTGTTTTTTTATTAAGGTGATCACTCCTGCCTTTTTCTTTGAGGCTGACGACTTGAACGAGTGTGCAAAGTCTCTGCTGGAGAGGTGTGGATAGTTATCATTCTGAAATTTCGTCTCCTGTAAACATGCGACATCAACCTGAAGCTGTTTCAATTCCCTCAAAAGCGTATATCTCTTCCAGGGACTGTTAAGCCCCCTGACGTTGTAGGACGCGAACCTGATCATTACCGTGTGGAGATGTAAAACCTATTGGAACACTTAAACTTAGAACAAAGAAGTTAGTGAACAAGAAATTGAACAAAATAATACAATACGATCAACTGTAATATATTAACTCTAACTGGGCTTCACAATCCGGACAGTTCCCAGGGGAGATGCTAGAAGCTACTCTTATAATGATCCCGAAGTCTCAGAGTGATGCGGAGGAGGTCGGAAATTTCAGGCCAATATCTCTCATCAACACGGATATCAAGATTTACTCCAAAATCATGGCCACAAGGTTGAGAGTTATACTCCCCAAGTTAATCAACAGTGACCAAACAGGTTTCATAAAAGACAGGCAAACATCCGATGGGACTAGAAGGCTTATAAATATTATTCATAAAATTAACTCCACTCATACCCCGTCAATACTGGTAGCCTTGGATGCTGAGAAGGCTTTCGACCGAATTAATTGGCCCTATCTAAAAAGAGTCCTTCTGAAATTTGGCTTTGATAACTCATGGGTGGATTCGGTCTTTTCCCTCTACTCCAGCCCAAGTGCTAAAGTCTACATTAACAATAGCCTCTCCAGGCCTTTTGAGATAGGAAACGGTACGAGACAGGGATGCCCATTGTCACCCCTGCTCTTTGCACTGGCAATTGAGCCTTTGGCGGAGGCAGTGAGACAAAATATTAATATCTCGGGAATTGAATCCACACTCAGACAGTTCAAGATTAGTCTGTTTGCAGACGACATGTTGTTGACCCTCACAGACCCACTTAACTCTACCAAAGCTTTAATGGAAACTCTCAGAGAATTTTCCCTGATTTCTGACTTTAAAATCAACAATCATAAATCTAAAATTTTGCAGTTCCACATGACTGACGATTTGATAGAGTCTGTTAAGAAGGTATCGGACTTCTGCTGGGAGAGGGAGGAAATCAGCTACTTGGGGGTTGCATTTAGGAGGAATATGGCAGATACTGTCAGCGCGAATTGCAGATCATTATTGTCCACTATTACAAAGGATCTACTGGCATGGGAAAATGTGGGATTATCTTGGTTCGGAAAAGTTTTGGCAATCAAAACAATAATTCTACCTAAGCTGTTATATTTATTCAGAACTTTACCCTTGAACTTTCCAGCAACCTTCTTCAGAGACTGCAATAAAAAAATCTTTGAATACATCTGGAAGGGGAAGAGAGCTAGAGTCTCCAGGGACATCATGCACAAAAGTAAGTCCAGTGGAGGAATGGGAGTCCCAAACATACATGCCTATTACTTAACAAATTTAATCAAACAGAGCCAATTTTGGTTAATGGAGGGTATAACACCTGCATGGATAGATTTGGAGGCACAGATTCATGATACCAAACCAATAAAGAGAATCCTCCTTGAACATATATTTAATCTAAATATTCATAAATCAAAACATCCTATCTTATCGGCAATTGTATGTGCTTGGGGATCCCTGACCAACCAAAAGGACAAAACAGATGGAAACAAATGGAGACAAACTTCCATTGACTTTAATAGCTACTGCCTTCGGGACCACTTTCCCAGAAAACTGGATAAAGGGGGGTATAGACAAGATGGGTGATCTGGTCTGTGATAATAAGATCAAGACCTTTTCAGAAATAAAGAAAAAATTTAACATCCCATCGGAAGAAATCATGCAATTCTTCATAATAAAGGATTTAATAAAAAAAATTATTGGGTAGAGCTACTATTAAATCAGAAATTTCCCACCTCCTCCTCAAAAATACTACACATAAGATTTTCTGGAGTACAGGATTCATATACAGGTTTTTTAATAAGGACAGTGAGTTTGGGAAAAATCGGTACATACAAAAATGGGAGAAGGAATTACAGTTTAGGGTGTCTAGGAAAAAGTGGGAGATTGCCATTAACTACACTTATGCGTCAACAATTTCGATTCCTCTGCATGAGTCCTATCTCAAGATTCTAACCAGGTGGTATCTCACACCTTCCAGAGTTGCACATTTCAGGGAGGACGAGTCCCCATTATGTTGGAGAGGTTGTGGAGGAAAAGGTGACATGTTGCATGTCTTTTGGTCGTGCCCGAAACTTGGGGGTTTGTGGAGAGAAATTTCGGAATACATCAGCAAACTGATTAGCAGAGACTTTGTTCTCTCTTCGCTAGGCCTACTGTTCTCATTGAACTTGGAAGACATCCACCTTTCCACAAGACATGTCATCATCCATATCCTGTTGATTGCAAAAAATCTGATTGCTGCATTCTGGAAGAGACTTGAACCCCCAAGGCTCCATGACGTTGTGGACAGGCTACAAACACACAATGCGCTTGATCTTAAATTTGCTATAATGAACGATTGTATACATAAATATAAAAAAAAGTGGAATATTTGGAACACCATATACCAAAACCAAAGTTAATTGTTAATTGTGGAGTTACGGAATGTTGATGCATTCCTTACGTGTATATAAGTTTACCTTTAATATAGGAAAATCGAAGCTGGTGACAACAAGACAGATTAGGAGACAAATCTTTACAAGCAATAATAGTCTGTCTACACTACGGTTATTTCTTTTACCTTTCCTCCCCCTTTCTCCCCCCTTCCCCCCATCTCACCACTTCCCTTCCCCATGTTCCTTCATATGTATCTATAGATGAAGCATATATCAATACAAAATTAATGCATAAAGTTTGTTGTTATGTTTAAAAGTTTAATAAAAACACTTGAACCACAAAAGACCCACTAGACAGAAAAATATCAACTTTTCTCAAGGGTACCTGGGAGTTGTCAGATGGTGCACTGAGACCAGCCATCGCGGCAACTTGTACAGCCAGATCTCTTATGGTCTGGCTGAGTAGGTTAGAAGATCAGCTGAGGGATGACTCACCCCAAGACTTCATCTTGGCCACACTTCCAGTGATTAAGGAGGCGGCGGCGTTCCTTTCAGATGCCTCAGCAGATTCAGCTAGATTGGCAGCGAGATCTGCAGTGCTGTCTAATACAGGTCGTAGAGCGGTCTGGTTAAAGTGCTGGCCAGGAGACATGCAGGCAAAAAGTAAGTCTTGTTCTCTCCTTTCTGAAGGACATTGCTTATTTGGCACAGCTCTGGACGATATCCTGGAAAAAGCAGCGGATAATAAGAAAGGGATTCCAAGATCTCCCTTTTTCGTCCTTCAAACAGTCCTTTCGGAGGAAAAACTTCAACTGAAGGAGACCGGCCATAGAACAGGTTGGACGATCATCCCAGGAAGGGTAAAGGATTCCTTTTCGGTGGTCTCTCCCAGCATAACAGACCTCCAAATTACTTATTTCCCAAGGTGGGGGGGGGGGGGACTCTCTCTGTTCCTTCCAGTCTGGGAATTTTCTCCAGAACTCAAATCCTCGATCTGTTAAAATTGAGATTGAGCCTGGAGTTTGTAAAGTATCCACCATAGATTTGTCGTTCCTGCTCCATGAGCGTATCTACTGGAACAACGCGCATTAGAAACAGAGGTTTTAAACCTCTTAGAAAAGAACGTTTTACAGGAGGTCCCACCAGAAGAAAGGAGGAGAGGATTTTATTCCCCTCTGTTTCTCATAAAGAAACCGGATGGCTCATACAAGAGGATTATCAACCTGAAAAACTTGAGCAAGTTCTTAAAATTCCCACCTTCAAGATGGAATCAATAAAATCAGCAGTACAGTTGCTCTTTCCTGGATGTGTTATGGCCGTCCTGGATGTGTTTTACCATGTGCTAGTACATGCAACATTCCAGAAATTATTTCAATACAAGGCCCTTCCCTTCGGCCTAGCAGTAGCTCCCCCTGTGTTTATGAAGCTAATAACAGAAATTACGGCCTACCTCAGGGAAGAAAAGCGGCTGATCATTCCCTCTCTAAACGATTTCCTAATAGTGGGAAGCTCATACGGTCATTGTCAGAGTCAAGTGGAGGAGCTTGGCACCATCTTAAAGCGCTTAGGATGGTGTTTGAACATAGTAAAATCAAGGTTAGACCCACAAAGGACACAGATCTTTTTGGGTCTCTTGATGAACTCAGTCTGACAGGAATATCGTCTACCGGATCAGAAGAGAGAAAATTTAATCTGCTCTCTACCGCAATACAAAATCCGGTAATTACCCTCTGGAAAGCAAAAATGGGCCCAGATTCACTCAAGGGAGTTAACATGACACATACAAGTGCTTCTCACTAAATTAGAATATCATCAAAAAGTTAATTTATTTCAGTCTTTCAATACAAAAAGTGAATCTCATATATTATATAGAGTCATTACAAACAGTGATTTATTTCTGTTAATGATTATGGCTTACAGCGAATGAAAACCCACAAGTCATTATCTCAGTAAATTAGAATGCTTTATAACACCAGCTTGAAAAATTATTTTAAAAATTCCAAAATGTTGGCCTACTGAAATATATGTTAAGTAAATGAACTCAATACTTGGTCAGGGCTCCTTGTGCATCAATTACTGTAAATTTGTACACAAATTTTTGTGGGAAAAAAAGAATTTTTATTTTCACCGCTCTTTGTTATAAACTGTAGTGAAACACTTGGGGGTTCAAAGTTCTCACAACACATCTAGATAAGTTCCTTGGGGGGTCTACATTCCAATATGGGGTCACTTTTGGGGGTTTGTACTGTTTTGGTACATCAGGGGTTCTGCAAACGCAATGTGATGTCCAGGGGTGAACCTAGCCTCTCTGCTGCCTGAGGCGAATGGCAAAATGGCGCCCCCCCCACCCGGTAGTAAAATCAGTACAAATAAATCTGGTTTACTCTTTACTAGCCTAACCTGACGCACATGGAAAATACATACACTTTTAAATAGGATTATATTTGAAACATCGATCTTTACACTTCTTCAGGGACTAAATGCCGCCTGAGGTGAAGTGATCAACTTGCTTCATTTTAAGTGTGCCCTTGGCCGGGGAACAGTGCTTACTGTAGCGCTTCTTCCCCGGCAGGCGTCTGTGTCATACAGATGCGGCACACAGTTGCCACACGTATTACACACACGGACACGAATATCTCCAGTACCGTTTTTTCCGGTACCGGAAATATCAGGATATGTGAAACCAGCCTAAAGCCGCATTTACACATTCAGTATTTGGTCAGAATTTCACCTCAGTATTTGTAAGCCAAATCGGGAGTGGGTGAGAGATCCAGAAGTGGTGACGTGTTTCTTTATACTTTTCCTCTGATTGTTACTCTCCTGGTTTTGGCTTACAATTACTGAGTAGTGTTGAGCGATACCTTCCTTCCTTCGGATAGTATCGGCCGATACCCGAAAAATATCGGATATCGCCGATACCGATACCCGATACCAATACAAGTCAATGGGACACAAGTATCGGAAGCTATCCTGGATGGTTCCCAGGGTCTGAAGGAGAGGAAACTCTCCTTCAAGCCCTGGGATCCATATTCATGTAAAAAATAAAGAATTAAAATAAAAAATATGGATATACTCACCCATCTGGCGGCCCCTGGACCTTACCGATTGTAACCGGCAGCCTCCGTTCCTAAGAATGAGGAGTTTAGGACCCTCGATGACGTCGCAGCTTGTGATTGGTCGCGTGCCGCTCATGTGACCGCTCACGCGACCTGGTGAGTATATCCATATTTTTTATTTTAATTCTTTATTTTTTACATGAATATGGATCCCAGGGACTGAAGGAGAGTCTCCTCTCCTCCAGACCCTGGGAACCATACACTGGGAACTTCCGATTCCGATTTCCGATACCACAAAAATATCGGAACTCGGTATCGGAATTCCGATACCGCAAGTATCGGCCGATACTTGCGGTATCGGAATGCTCAACACTAATACTGAGGTAACATACTGAACATGTGAACGTGGCCTGATAGCGTGTTTCTGTTACTTCTGACTTCCCGCAGACAGCTGGAGCGGACCGCGACACCTATCTGACCCGTAACGGACCGGGACCGCCCCTGGGTGAGTATAATATAACCTTTATTTCTCATCTTTCAGGTTACATCGGGGGCTTATCTACAGCATTACAGAATGCATTACAGAATGCTGGAGATAAGCCCCTGATACTGGTGGCCGCAGCTCATATACGATTTTTGGGGTGACAGACGCCCTTTAAAAAGGTACTACTGGCCTCTCAGATCCTCAATATTAATTTGACCTGATAGCAAAATGACTATAGTTGCCCATAGGATATGTCCTCCACTTGCCCAAGTAAGTCACAATAACATGTATGGGTATAGCATCCTTTTCTTATAAGCACCACTTATTTGTACCATATAAATGAGATCATGTATATACTATTCATCCTATGCTATCAGGTCAGATTAATATTGAGGATCTGAGAGGCTAGTAGTACCTTTTAAACACCCCCGCCCCCTTTTTCTGTTTGTTGGTTATAGGGAAAGGAAGAACAGAGAGAGAGAAAGAAAGAAAGAAAGGAGAGAGAGAGAAAGAAAGAACAGAGAGAGAAAGAAAGAAAGAACAGAGAGAGAAAGAAAGAGGGGAAAGAAAACAGATAAAGAAAGGGGAAAGAAAGAACAGAAAGAAAGAAAAAGAAAGAAGGGAAAGAAAGAACAGAGAGAGAAAGAAAGGAAAGAAAGAACAGAGAGAGAAAAAGGGAAAGAGGGGAATGAAAGAAAGAACAGAGAGAGAAAGAAAGAGGGGAAAGAAAGGAGAGAGAGAGAAAGAAAGATGGTAAAGGAAGAAAGAATAGAGAGAGAGAAAGAGGGGAAAGAACAGAGAGCGAAAGAAAGAGGGGAAAGAAAGAAAGAACAGAGAAAAAAGAAAGGAGAGAGAAAAAAAGATTAGAGAGGGAAATAAAGAACACAGAAAGAAAGAACAGAGAAAGAAAGAACAGAGAGAAAGAGAAAGATTCTATAAAGATACTATAGCGGCCCGGCTCCCATTGTAATGCCCACCTGAGCATCCCGCTGCAGGACATATCATGATCCACTCACATGGCCGATTCCAAGGCGATCCCGCTGTCCGCGTTGTCGGAGGAGGACACGGTGATGGATCTGAAGCATTCCCTGAAGTGCCTCCATGGTTCCGTCACAATCTCCTCCCGAAATTACATAATTTCCGGTCAGCTTCCAGCACGTTACTTCCGGTGGAACGTCACGTGCGAGTTTTAAAGTTCTCCTCGGGGCTCCGCCGTGTACTCCTGTGTCCACAGGAAAAGTAAGCTCCCGACCGGGACAGCCTCTCAAAATCGTGACTCTCCCGCTGGATCCGGGACGGTTGGGAGGTATGAAATTTGCTCCCCACCATACACCGACCTCGTACACGCACGGCTCCACACACCTCATACACACATGGTTCCGCTTTGTATGCCTCTTACACACACGGCTCCGCTCCGTACACCTCGCGCACACACACGGCTCCACTCTGTAAACCTTGTACACATGCGGCTCTGCTCTGTACACCTTGTACACATGCGGCCACGCTACGTACACCTCCTACACACATGGCTCCACTCCGTAAACCTTGTACACATGCGGCTCTGATCCATACACCTCATACTCATGCTGCTCCGCTCCATACACACACGGCTCCACTTCGTACAACAAGTACACACATGGCTCCGCTCCAACCACCAAGTATACACACGGCTCCACTCCGTACACCTTGCACACACACGGCTCCGTTCCGCACAAATCGTACACACACGGCTCCACTCCGTACACCAAGTACACACGGCTCCACTCCATACACCTCGTACACACACGGCTCCGCTCCGTACACCTCGTACACACACGGCTCCGCTCCACACACCTCGTACACACACTGCTCCGTTCCGTACACCTCGTACACACATGGCTCCACTCCGTACACCAAGTAAACACACGGCTCCGCTCCATACACCTCATACACACACGGCTCCACTCTGTACACCAAGTACACACACGACTCCACTCTGTACACCAAGTACACACACGGCTCCGATTCATACACCAAGTAAACACGGCTCCACTCCATACACCTCGTACACACACGTCTCCACTCCGTACACCAAGTACACACACAGCTCCACTCTGTACACCAAGTACACACACAGCTCCACTCTGTACACCAAGTACACACACGGATCCGCTCCATACACCAAGTACACACACGGCTCCGCTCCATACACCTTGTACACATGCGTCTCTGCTCCGCACAAATCGTACACCATGGCTCTGCACACCTCGTACACACATAGCTCCGCTCCACACATCTCGTACACACACGGCTCCGCTCCGTACACCTCGTACACACACAGCTCTACTCCGTACACCGAGTACACACATGGTTCCACTCCGTACACCAAGTAAACACACGGCTCCGCTCCATACACCTCATACACACACGGCTCCACTCTGTACACCAAGTACGCACATGGCTCCGCTTCATACACCAAGTACACACACAGCTCTGCTCCATACACCTTGTACACATGCATCTCTGCTTCACAAAAATCGTACACACATGGCTCCACTCCTTACACCTCGTACACACACGGCTCCACTCCGTACACCTTGTACACACACAGCTCCGCTCCGTACACCTCATACACACACGGCTCCGCTCCGTACACCTCGTACACACACGGCTCCACTCCGTACACCTTGTACACACACAGCTCCGCTCCGTACACCACATACACACACGGCTCCGCTCCGTACACCTCGTACACACACGGCTCCACTCCGTACATCAAGTACACACACGGCTCTGCTCCGCACACCTTGTTCACACACTGCTCCGCTCCGTATACCTTGTACACACACGGCTTCGCTCCGTACACCTCGTACACACACGGCTCCACTCCGTACACCAAGTACACACACGGCTCTGCACCGTACACATCCGGCTCTGCTCCGCACACCTCGTTCACACACTGCTCCGCTCCGTATACCTTGTACACACACGGCTCTGCTACATCCACCCTGCAAACCCCTCCTGACCCCACACATAAACTTCCCCTCATCCAGCACCATGACAATAACCACAGGAGAGTCCTGCATACACGAGGACCCTGATCATGTGACCGCTAACTCCTCCCCCTCTTGTGACCTCATCACAGGTCCTGTGTGCACAGAGCAGCCATCCATGAGCAACCCGAGGACATGCATGGAGAAGAGCGACTTCAGCGTCAGGACCTGTGATGATGTCACGTGAGTTGGGGAGGGCTGGATGAGGAGATCCAGGATGGAGCCCTGAATAGACTCAATAGCTTAGTGTAGTAACTGAACCTGCATCTCCGACGCAAATCCAGTTACTACACCGACAGAATCTGCCGCCCCTTCTCTTCAGGGACGGCAGTGCCGCCTGAGCCAAAGAGCTCAACTCGCCTCATGGTAGCGGCACCACTAGTGACACCTGCAGACCATTCCATCTAAGTCTGCATTCCAAACGGCGCTCCTTCCCTTCCGAGCTCTGCCATGCGCCCAAACGGTGGTTCCCCCCCACATATGGGGTATCAGCTTACTCAGGACAAATTGGACAACTTTTTGGGTCTAATTTCTCCTGTTACCCTTGGGAAAATAAAAAATTGGGGGCGAAAATATAATTTTTGAGAAAAAATATGATTTTTTATTTTTACGGCTCTACATTATAAACTTCTGTGAAGCACTTGGTGGGTCAAAGTGCTCACCACACATCTAGATAAGTTCCTTAGGGGGCTACTTTCCAAAGTGGTGTCACTTTTGGGGGGTTTCAATGTTTTGACACATAAGGGGTTCTCCAAACGTGACATGGCGTGCCATCTCAATTCCAGTCAATTTTGCATTGATAAGTCAAACGGCGCAACTTCCCTTCCGTGCTCTGCCATGCTCCCAAACAGTGGTTTACCCCCACATATGGGGTATCAGCGTACTCAGGACAAATTGCAAAACTATTTTTGGGGTCCAGTTTCTTCTGTTACCCTTGGGAAAATAAAAAAAAATTGGGGACAAAAACATCATTTTTGTGAAAAAATATGATTTTTTATTTTTACGGCTCTACATTATAAACTTCTGTGAAGCACTTGGTGGGTCAAAGTGCTCACCACACATCTAGTTAAGTTCCTTAGGGCATCTACTTTCCAATATGGTGTCACTTGTGGGGGGTTTCAATGTTTAGGCACATCAGGGGCTCTCCAAACTCGATATGGCGCCCCATCTCAATTCCAGTCAATTTTGCATTGAAAAGTTAAACGGCACTCCTTCCCTTCCGAGCTCTGCCATGCTCCCAAACAGTGGTATACCCCAACATATGGGGTATCAGCATACTCAGGACAAATTTTACAATAACTTTGGGGTCCGATTTCTCCTGTTACCCTTGATAAAATAAAAGAAATTGGAGCTGAAGTAAATTTTTTGTTAAAAAAAAGTTAGATGTTCGTTTTTTTTAAACATTCCAAAAATTCCTGAGAAACACCTGAAGGGTTAATAAACTTCTTGAATGTGGTTTTGAGCACCTGGAGATGTGCAGTTTTTAGAATGGTGTCACACTTGGGTATTTTCTATCATATAGATCCCTCAAAGTGACTTCAAATGTGATGTGGTCACTAAAAAAATGGTGTTGTAAAAATGAGAAATTGCTTGTCAACTTTTAACCCTTATAACTCCCTAACAAAAAAAAAATTATTTCCAAAATTGTGCTGGTATAAAGTAGACATGTGGGAAATGTTACTTATTAAGTATTTTGTGTGACATATCTCATATCTATGTGTGATTTAAGGGCATAAAAATTCAAAGTTGGGAAATTGCGAAATTTTCAAAATTTTTGCCAAATGTCCATTTTTTTCACAAATAATCGCAAGTAATATCAAAGAAATTTTACCACTATCATGAAGTACAATATGTCACGAGAAAACCGTGTCTGAATCATCAGGATCCATTGAAGCGTTCCAGAGTTATTAGCTCATAAAGGGACAGTGGTCAGAATTGTAAAAATTGGCCCGGTCATTAATGTGCAAACCACCCTTGGGGGTAAAGGGGTTAAGGGGAATGTCTTTTGGGGGTTTTATGAATAAAGTTTATTGTTCGTGAAGCCACCTGTGGTGTTCGGTCAGTGGGGACCAGCGCTGCTTAAAGGGGTCCTCTGGGGTGATGGTATGCAGCAAGATGCTGCTGCTTCCCACAGGTGAAGTGGGGTTCCCAGGGCTTCCCAGGTGTAGGGCACCGATGGTGTGGTGGATGGTATGGCAAAGAATGAGGACACAGGTTTGCAGTCTTTTACCTGGTTTACTGATGATAGCAGTCCTCAGTCCAGGGTACCAAGTGCAGAGTAGCTGTGGTCCAGCCGGCTTGGAGGCAATAGGGGATTCCTCTCACAGGTGAGATCCGTAAGCCTTCCCTACTTGTGCTACTTTAGTTGGCGAGGTCCCTGCAGCTTGAAGATGTCTGTACGATAGGCAGTGCAAGACGGTTTATAGGGTCTCTATCATGACCCGGGCTCTCAGGTTACTGCTTCACCTCAGACTTGATGCAGGCAATTGACATACATTCCTACGCCCTCCGGTTCTGTCGCGCGTCCTGGATAACAACACGGCCTCGGGCTCCAGGTACCCGGTTTCTGCGCTCTGGCTGTGAGGGTGTCCGTCCGCTGTTCCCCTGCTGAGCCTCTTCCTCCTCTGTGCTCCTTTCCTCTAAGCTCCTCCACTATTCAACTCCTTCAAATTCTCACTCTTTCCAGGGGTCGCAGCTCCTACGTGGCTGCTCGGCCCCTCTGTCTGTTCCAGACGTCCTTCTCCTCTCACTCTCTCCTCTACCCCTGGCTCACTCCTCCAGACCAGGAGGACTATAGCAAAGGGAAGATCCCCTGAATCCAGGTCCTGAGCTCCCCCTCCTGGCCTAGATTCAGAAGTGTTGAATGTGAGTGCCTTACCTGATAAAGAGAATCCACCTTGCCTCGAAGCATGACATCACCCTCCCCAAAGGGAAGGCAACATCACTGTAACAACCGGTTCCCGGGGAGTTACACATCCTTCTCCTTATTTCCTGTGTGGTCTGTCCAACATAAATGTTTGGGCAATCACAGAAAATAGTGTAGACCAAATTGCGGGATCTGCAGTTGAAAAATTATTTTGGCCAAATCTGAAAAGGTAAACACGAGACTGAGTAGCCATCCTCAGCAATCATGTATTGGCAGATATTACAATTTCCCAAAGGTCCTCACACCACAATTTTTGCCCTTCTAGCTACCAAACACAGGGAGTGAGAGACAAAAGGAATTGTTCTCTGATCACTTAAAAGAATGTCCCAGTTTTTATTCAAAACTTCCCGGATCTACGACCACTGGTTGTTGAAGGTAGTGATAAGGGGAAGGGGGCGAGAAGATTCACGTACCTTTTTGATAAAAAAGTTATTCCTCCCTTGTTGGAGTGCATCTGAAAGATCTCTTGCTTGTCTTAAATATTCCGTATCTGTGCTACAATTTCTTCTCAAGGAGGAATTGTCCCTTCGGGATCCCATTTTTGAGAAGATGAGGGTGGAAGCTCGTATAGTGGAGGAGACTATTAGTCGCTGTTGCTTTGCGGAATAAAGAACACACAAGTTCGGAGTTTTCAATGGCAAATTTGAGATCCAAGAAATCAATGGAAGAATCTGAAATAACATGTGAGTTTGATATTAAAATGGTTAGGATTAAGATCTTCAATGAATAGATTGCAGTCTTCCAGGGAACCAGTCCACAGCAGCAGAATGTCATCAATATAGCATTGCCAGATTAAGACATTCGAGTCAAAAGCCTGATGTTTATATACAATAGTCTCCTCCCACCACCCAAAAAACAGATTTGCGCATGAGGGCGCGCATCGTGCCACTATAGCTGTGCCAGCTGTCTGTCTATAAAACTTCCTGTCAAAGACAAAATAGTTCTTGTCCAATATGAAATAAAGCAATTTTAAGATGAAATTATCCAGTTCTTTAGATCGCTCAGAAGTTATATCAAAGAAGTATTTGACTGCCTGCATACCTGATTGGTGTGAAATACTCGTATAGAGGGATTCAACATCCATGCTGACAAGAAGAGTCCCAGCTGATATCTGCAGATCCTCCACAAGCTGCATCATTTTTTCACTACTGGGTTTTGTGATATCCACAATCTCTATGTTGCAGGTTTTTGCATTTAAACCTATATGCAGTGTATACAATATTGTCCTGCCTTTGTCTATCTTTATCTCTCAACACCTGTAGTGTGACCAGAGTTATTGAATCATTGCATCATTATATTGATTGTATTTTTCTATAACTATTATCTACCTCCACAATTTATGTGCATGTCCAGGGGAGCCTACCATGGGGCTTTCTATTAAGTTTCCACAATTAGTGATGGTTTGGGGAGCCATGTCATCTGTTGGTGTAGGTCCACTGTATATTATCAAGACCAAAGTCAGCACAGCCATCTGCCACGAAATTTTAGAGCACTTCATGCTCCAGAGGATTGGG
This sequence comes from Ranitomeya variabilis, assembly GCF_051348905.1. NCBI lineage: Eukaryota > Metazoa > Chordata > Amphibia > Anura > Dendrobatidae > Ranitomeya > Ranitomeya variabilis. The sequence goes on along the minus strand of NC_135234.1, from coordinate 313,297,446 downwards.
AATATGCAGGAGAAATCTTGGAGGCGGGTATGTGAGGAACGAATAAGTGTGGAGGAGAGAAGGAGGTCTTGGGAGGATCAAAGATTACGTGAGGGGAGATATTGGGAGATTAGTTCAGAGATATAGGGAGGGGACAGGTTATGGATGGCTTTGTAGATCAGTGTTAGCAGTTTGAACTGGATTTGTTGGAGAATTGGGAGCCAGTGGAGGGATTTGCAGAGGGGAGAAACAGGGGAGTAGCGAGGAGAGGGGTGGATTAGCCGGGCAGCAGAGTTGAGGACAGACTGGAGTGGTGCAAGAGAGTTAGCGGGGAGGCCACAGAGGAGGGTGTTGCAGTAATCGAGGCGGGAGATGATGAGGACATGCACAAGAGTTTTAGTAGATTGAGGGCTGAGGAAGGGATGGATTCCGGCAATATTTTTGAGTTGGAGGCGACAGGAGGTGGCAAGAGTTTGGACGTGTGGTTTCAAGGACAGGGCAGAGACGAGAGTTACTCCGAGGCAGCGGATTTCAGGTGCGGGTGCTGCATTCATTGAGGGGATACTAGTTAGACTATTGCTCTGGATGCCCCATGTTGGTGCTATCATGGTCTCCAGTACAATTCAGATTGCAATGATTTGATGCGCTTTTGTTTTTCAGTGCATCCCCGGTGTGGACCTGCAGTGATGTTCTGTCCATTCTACTAAGGACAGTGTGGTTCCAATTATGCATTAAAATTTACTAACATTAGTGTTTTGGTTTTGCTGTGTTATAGCACCATCTAGTGGTTACATTTATAACCTGTGTTTTAGTTATAATTAGAGTGTTGCATTATGGAATTGTACCAATGTATGCTGGGAAAGAGAGACTCCATTACTTTATGTGTACTTCCTGGGACACACGCGTTCATGTGCTGTGCTGAACTACCTCACTTAGTTTCCATCCTGGTTAAGTTTATCCGGTAAGATTGTTATCTCTGTTCTTGCAATATAGTGTTCTACAGAATGTGATTTATTGGTTATCAGCTAGTACTTAGGAAATCTATTATCAGTGACTTGCTGTATGTAGTTATATATAGAAGTTGCATCATCCTGTATTTTTCTTGCTAGTTGTAAAGTATCAGCTGTGCTGTTATTTGGCTCAATACTTATCCATATCATTTGTATTCTTATAGTTTTACCGCATTTTCAATACCTGTTTCCAATAAACAAGTTAGACTACAGAGAACAGTCTGCTTATTTGGAAAACAGAAGTGGTTTATGCTGTATGTTGGATTACACACCGTATCAACGTGTAAGAAGACAGAACAGTAAAACGGATAGCTAGACGCCAGCGATAGAAGTAAAACGGAGGCTAGATGCCAGTGATAGCAAATACCACTTACGGAGCCGCTTGTATCATACCGCACTGCCTGCAGATACTGCAGCGGCCACCATACAGTCACAAGTACCGAGAGTGCAGCTCACCAAGCGTGACACGTCTCAGCCCACGCTGAAGTTCATTTCTACCCGCTCTGAGATGTCCTACAGTCTGCAAACAGACACGAAATGTCTACAAGTCGAGCATCGTCACTAGGGACCAGGTCCAAAACAAGCCGCTCTAGCAAGTCGTCATAGAAAAAGTCTATAGCTCTCGCCCGTGCAGAAGCTGAGGCGGCGAAAGTAAGATCCTCCTTCGTTGCACAAGAGATGCAGTTAAAGTTAAGACAAGCAGAGCAAGAAGCAGAAAGAGCCCGTCTGCAAGAAGCAGAAAGAGCCCGCCTGCAAGCAGATAGAGAAGCAGAAAGAGCCCGCCTGCAAGCAGATAGAGAAGTAGAAAGAGCCCGCCTGCAAGCCGATAGAGATGCAGATACAGCACGCCTGCGATCGACTTTGGAAAGGCTCTCCGCTGAAAAAGAAGCAGCAGCCGCAATAGCCAAAGCTGAGTTCCTAGAAGCCGTGGAGTTTCCTGAATCTGACCGAGACAGCGACGTACGAGGACCAGACCTTGATCGACAGGACCCAGCCCAAAGCGTCTCAGAATATGTCCACCAACACCCTAGAATAGACGATAGATCCGTTACACCAACCAGCCTATACAGATTACCAGAGATCCTTCCTCCAAATGCCGTACTGGAAGCAGGAAGGTACACTGCGAAACGACGTCGACCACCACTACCGTCTTACAGAACAGAAGGTACGGCCTCCTCCCAGACTGACAGGGACACCCTTCGCCTCTGAAAGGTTTTATACAGACTTTCCTAAGCCAGAAGCTCCTACCAGGTATGAGGACGCACCACACACACCGCATGACAACAGCACACCAGCTCATGTCGGAACTGACTCAGCCACTATGAACTTTGCAAGGTTCTTTACCCGCCGGGAGCTGGTGACCAAGGGACTTGTAAAGTTCACTGATCGAGCTGAAAGCTGTAGAGCATGGCGAGCCTCCTTCCAGAACGCCATCAGAGACTTGGATCTTTCCAGTAGTGAAAAGTTAGATCTACTGGTAAAGTGGCTGGGGAACGAGTCAGCTGAACACGCCAAAAGAATCAGGAACATTAACATAAAGTACCCACACACAGGACTTCGTATGGTGTGGGAGAGACTTGAAGAATGTTATGGGTTAATAGAAGCTATAGAAAACGCTTTGTATAAAATAATTGATGATTTTCCCAAGATAGCAAATAAGGGTTATCAAAAGCTCAGGGAACTGAGCGACTTGTTAATGGAGGTACATGCTGCTCAGGCAGAAGGTGACCTACCAGGGTTGGCATTCCTGGACACCGCCAGAGGTGTCAACCCAATTGTCCAAAAGCTCCCTTACAACTTACAAGAAAAGTGGGTCAGTCATGGGTCCCGTTACAAACAGGCTCATAAGGTACCATTTCCTCCTTTCAGGGTGTTTGTAGACTTTGTTGCTCAGCAGGCTAAAGTTAGAAATGACCCCAGTTTCGATTTCACTATGTCATGTACCACTGCCTCTGGTGTAAAACCCAGTAAAACACCAGTGGCAGTCCACAAAACTAATGTTGCCTCCACAGATTTTCCTTACAGGGCAAGTAAGTCCTCTCCAGAAGAGGACAAACTGCAGGATCCCAGCAAACACTGCCCCCTACACAAGAAACCTCATCCTCTACTAAAATGTAGAGCCTTCAGGGAGAAGTCTCTAGAAGACCGTAAGAGTTTCCTAAAGGAAAACAAGATATGCTTCAGATGCTGCGCGACGACCTCACACTTCGCCAAGAACTGTGAAACCAGTGTGAAATGCGCAGAATGTAGTAGTGTGGAGCACAACTGTTGTGAACTATATTTCTTGGCTCCCTCTTGTGGTCACTAGCGGTATTACACTTGGATCATCTTTCTCCAGGTTTGTACCCACCTGGTTCGTTAGGCCTTGGGTGTTCCTATTTAGACTTCCTGGAAACTCAGTCTAGTGCCTGGAATCGATGTAGTCAGTCTATGTCTGTTTGCTCCTGACTCCTGGTCTCCTGTTCTTTGCAAGATAAGCTAAGTCCTGCTTTCTTATTTTTGTTTATTCGCTTTGCTTCTATTTTGTTCCAGCTTGTTCATAATGTGATTCCTGATTTTTGCTGGAAGCTCTAGGGGGCTGATATTCTCCCCCCACACCGTTAGTCGGTGCGGGGGTTCTTGGATATTCAGCGTGGATATTTTTGTAGGGTTTTTGCTGACCGTATAAGTCTCCTTCCTATTTTCTGCTATTAATTAGTGGGCCTCTCTTTGCTAAATCTAGTTCATTCTTACGTTTGTCTTTTCTTCTTACCTCACCGTTATTATTTGTTGGGGGCTTGTATTATAACTTTGGGGTCCTTTCTCTTGAGGCAAGTGAGGTCTTATTTTCTCTGAAAGGGTTAGTTAGTTCTCCGGCTGGTGCGAGACGTCTAGAATCAACGTAGGTACGTTCCCCGGCTACTTCTAGTTGTTGTGCTAGGATTAGATATACGGTCAGCCAAGTTACCACCTCCCTATGAGCTGGTTTTTGTGTTTGCGGACTTAGCTGGAACTTCTGAGATCCTCTACCACTAGGATCATAACACACAACACGGCCTTACACCCTGAACCACCCTCAGGGGTATCGTCGCGAGTAGAAGAGTCTGCCAAAAAAACAGATGGACACTGATATAGATACCCCAGTGGTCACTTCAGTGTACAGATATCTGCAAGGAACTTGTAGCAGGAAGATCCTGCTCGAAGATCTGTCTTGTCAGAGTATTCCCAGCGAGCCAACGGGATAAGGCAATCAAGGTATATGCAATCTTGGATGATCAGAGCAACAGGTCTCTAGCTAAGTCCTTTCTCTTCGACACCTTCAACATTGCTGGTCCCAGCTCTCCGTAGTCCTTGAAGACGTGTGCAGGTACTGTCGAGACGGCGGGGAGAAAAGCGACCGGATTCAAAGTAGAGTCTATGGACGGTCAAACCTGCTTATCCTTGCCATCAATACTGGAGTGCAACCAGATTCCCGACAACAGGTCTGAGATACCTACACCAGAGGTAGCAGCTCATCATACCCACTTGAAACGTATAGCTCACCTGATACCGGAACTGGACCAAGGAGCTCCAGTCGTCTTACTCCTCGGAAGAGACATACTACGGGTCCACAAGGCTAGAGGACAAATTAACGGCCCACAGAACACCCCATATGCTCAGAAACTTGACCTAGGATGGATCATCGTGGGAGACGTCTGTTTGGGTGGAGCACACAGGCCGACATCAGTCAACAACATGCTCACCAATACTCTTGAAAATGGACGTCCGTCTCTCTTCCAGCCATGCGAGAACAGTTTCCTGATTAAAGAATTGCCACACAACGCCCCTCCACCTTGTCCGTTAGCTGATCCTTCCTGTGAAGACCATGCATGCGACGGTGAGCAAGATCATATAGGGTGCACAGTTTTCCACAGGACAAGAGAAGACAACCAGGTAGCAACGTCCATAGAGGACAGACTGTTCTTGGACATCATGGAGCGAGAGATAGTAAGAGATGAATCAAAGAGTTGAGTCGCACCTTTACCATTCAAACCACAGAGGCAACGCTTACCCAACAACAGAGAACTTGTCTACAGTAGGGTTGAGCGACTTTCATTTTTTTAAGATCGAGTCGGGTTTTGCGAAACCCGACTTTGTCCAGAATCGAGTCGAGTGCAGTCGGCCGATTATCGCTAAAAGTCGGGGATCGACCGAAACACGAAACCCAATGCAAGTCAATGGGGAAGCATAGTCGACAGTGAGTGGAGGCCAGGAAAACACCTACAGTGCCCATTTTAATGCCAAAAACATCCATTCTTGTTTCTGAAGCTTGTCAATCTTAATTAACTTTATAATAATAGTTGGGCATTGGAAATTGGGGGTCATTTGGCAAAAGTTGTGGGGGGTAGGGCTGGTTCAAGGTTTTAGTGGGCCCAGGAAACGTGGACTACGTCACGGCAGTAGAGCAGTGAGAGGTAAGTATGTCAAGTTTGCAAGTGCTGTGATCCTAAGCAAGCAGGGGGGGCCCACTCGTTGGCATTGGCACTGGCACAGGGCCCCTCAAAGTACAGCGGTGTGTTTGCACGGCGGGGGTGCCTCCCACCAGCAGCGACACTTTTGCATACTCTGAGGGGCCCTGTGCCAGTGACGTCGCCAACGAGTATGCCCCCCCACCTGATGAAGGAACCTGCACTTTCATCTGCACCTTCCTCTTTGTCCCTGTGTAAGGTGGTATAACATGCGGGAAGGGGAACCTTACTTTCAGCAGGGTCAGATTCTGGCTGTGTAGAGTGCAAGGGGAATGTAGTGGTCTAGGTCAATGTACCAGCAGACTCATCTAGCAGTGGCTGGGCAATGGGCAGGATGAGGAGGAAACACAGATATAGGGCCAAAGAATAAAGTAGGCTAAATGCAGTTCAAAATTGGTAACAGGACTAAACAGGCGGCATTGCTTTGTTCAGTGGAGTAGCAAACCCAGGAGCAGCAGACACTGTTTTAAGGGCCCAACCACACTAGTAGGCAAAATGCAGTTTAATATCTGCTACTATAGGCCAAAAGCCTAAAGTCTGAAGCTCAGCTTTATACAGTGGAGGACAACACCAGGGAGCGGCAGACCCCGTTAGTAGGCCGTAACCACCAAGCTTTTTAAAAAACAGCACTTAATGAGAGCCAGAAGGTTGAAGCTCAGCTTTATTCAGTTGAGGTCAACACCAGGGAGCGGCAGACACCGTTAGTAGGCCGCAACCAAAGTTGAAGGCCAAATGCTGTTTAATATCTGATACTATAGGCCGAAAGCCAGAAGGTTGAAGCTCAGCTTTATACAGTTGAGGACAAACAAAAGGGAGCGGCAAACAGAGGTATTAGGCCCCAAACACCAATTTTTTTTAAAAAAGCACTTAATGAGAGCCAGAAGGTTGAAGCTCAGCTTTATACAGTTGAGGACAAACACCAGGGAGCGGCAGACACCGTTAGTAGGCCGCAACCAAAGTTGAAGGCCAAATGCTGTTTAATATCTGATACTATAGGCCGAAAGCCAGAAGGTTGAAGCTCAGCTTTATACAGTTGAGGACAAACAACAGGGAGCGGCAAACAGAGGTATTAGGCCCCAACCACCAATTTAAAAAAAAAAAAAAAAAATGAGAGCCAGAAGGTTGAAGCTCAGATTTATTCAGTTGAGGAGAACACCAGTGAGTGGCAAACAGAGGTATTAGGCCCCAAACACCAATTTTTTTTAAAAAAAGCACTTAATGAGAGCCAGAAGGTTAAAGCTCAGATTTATTCAGTTGAGGAGAACACCAGGGAGCGGCAAACAGAGGTATTAGGCCCCAACCACCAATTTAAAAAAAAAAATAAAAAATGAGAGCCAGAAGGTTGAAGCTCAGATTTATTCAGTTGAGGAGAACACCAGTGAGCGGCAAACAGAGGTATTAGGCCCCAACCACCAATTTTTTTAAAAAAGCACTTAATGAGAGCCAGAAGGTTGAAGCTCAGCTTTATACAGTTGAGGACAAACACCAGAGAGCGGCAGACACCGTTAGTAGGCCTTAACCACCAATTTTTTAAAAAACAGCACTTAATGAGAGCCAGAAGGTTGAAGCTCAGCTTTATACAGTTGAGGCAAACACCAGGGAGCGGCAGACACCGTTAGTAGGCCGCAAGCAAAGTTGAAGGCCAAATGCTGTTTAATATCTGATACTATAGGCCGAAAGCCAGAAGGTTGAAGCTCAGCTTTATACAGTTGAGGACAAACAACAGGGAGCGGCAAACAGAGGTATTAGGCCCCAACCACCAATTTAAAAAAAAAAAAATGAGAGCCAGAAGGTTGAAGCTCAGATTTATTCAGTTGAGGAGAATACCAGTGAGCGGCAAACAGAGGTATTAGGCCCCAAACACCAATTTTTTTTTAAAAAAAAAGCACTTAATGAGAGCCAGAAGGTTAAAGCTCAGATTTATTCAGTTGAGGAGAACACCAGGGAGCGGTAGACACCGTTAGTAGGCCGTAACCACCAAGCTTTTTAAAAAACAGCACTTAATGAGAGCCAGAAGGTTGAAGCTCAGATTTATTCAGTTGAGGAGAACACCAGTGAGCGGCAAACAGAGGTATTAGGCCCCAAACACCAATTTGTTTTTTAAAAAAGCACTTAATGAGAGCCAGAAGGTTAAAGCTCAGATTTATTCAGTTGAGGAGAACACCAGGGAGCGGCAAACAGAGGTATTAGGCCCCAACCACCAATTTTTAAAAAAAAAGCACTTAAGGAGAGCCAGAAGGTTGAAGCTCAGATTTAGACAGTGGAGGACAATTTGAATTAGGGACTGCAGACAGACTTAGTAGGCTGTCCCCTGTGGACCATGCATCCACCACATTAACCCATTGCGCCGTAATGGACACGTAACCTTCCGTGGCCATGCCTACAGGTCCATGCGTCTGTTGTCAGGTGCACCTTTGTACTCACAGATTGCCAGAGTGCATGGACAATGCGGTCTTTTACATGCTGGTGGAGGGTTGGGATGGCTTTTCTCGCAAAAGAAGTGTCGACTGGTTAGCTTGTAGCGTGGTACAGCGTAGTCCATCATGGCTTTATTAATATTAAATAAAATATATAAATAGGCTCTATGAACTTTTAAATAGGTTCCAGGGGTACATTGCAGCATTGGTGTGGTCAGCGGAGGACGATTGCAAGGAGGGACCGCAGACAGGCTAACGAAGGCCTAAAATAACAAAAAATAGGCTCATGGCAGTTTTAAATCGGTTACTTGGATACACAGGCAGCATTGTGGTCAGTGGAGGAGTATTGCAAGGAGGGACCGCAGACAATCTAATGAAGGCCCGCAGACAGGCTAATGAAGGCCTAAAATAACAAAAAATAGGCTCATGGCAGTTTTAAATCGGTTACATGGATACACAGGCAGCATTGTGGTCAGTGGAGGAGTATTGCAAGGAGGGACCGCAGACAGGCTAATGAAGGCCCGCAGACAGGCTAGTGAAGGCCTAAAATAACAAAAAATAGGCTCATGGCAGTTTTAAATCGGTTACTTGGATACACAGGCAGCATTGTGGTCAGTGGAGGAGTATTGCAAGGAGGGACCGCAGACAGGCTAATGAAGGCCTGCAGACAGGCTAATGAAGGCCTAAAATAACAAAAAATAGGCTCAAGGCAGTTTTAAATCGGTTACATGGATACACAGGCAGCATTGTGGTCAGCGGAGGAGGATTGCAAGGAGTGTCTGACACAGATAGTACTCACAAAAAATAAATAGATGTTAATGTCTCGCAAAAAAAAAAAAAAAAAGTGTGACATACTTAGGTACAGGGGTGGGGCTCATCTGCTGAGTTTCTGACATAGTAATTTGGCAGTAAGTATTTACTGGTGTCAATATGGGACACTGACCCAGACTACTTTAACTAGCATCATAGATGTCAACAAATTGGTATTGTCAGTGCCAGGCATTGAATGATGTCAGCGCATAGACTAAACATTGGTGGAGCTGTGCGAGATAATTTTGCACGTGGTAGAGCACAGTTTGAGCTGGGGGGGGGAACTCTCTTGTGGCCGGCGGTACCGTCCCAGGGCCCCTCATGTTACAACGGTGTGTCTGACGTTGGGTGCGCACCACCACCCCCAGAGACACTTCATTGTACTATGAGGGACCCAGTGGCAGTGCCGTCGACCAAAAGCGGGCACACCCACCTCTTCAGACAATCAGCACTGTAACGGGTGCTTGTGCCAAGTGGCGAGACCACGGCCCCGTGGGGGGAATTTTCCCATTGAGGGAGGTGTAAACATGTCGTATGCTGGACAAACAGCTGCTGCAAATTAAGAGATTGGAACACTCAGTAAGACCAGTCCACAAGCAAGACCTTTTTATAGGAAAGCTAGGTGTCAGCCGGGAAAGGTGGGGCAAAATAATTTGAAATCCAGGAGTGGTTCATTTTAATGAAGGTGAGATCATCCACATTTTGGGTAGCCAGACGAGTCCTTTTTTCGGTTAATATTGAACCAGCAGCACTGAATACTCTTTCTGATAGCACACTAGCTGCTGGGCAAGCAAGCTCCTGCAATGCATATTCTGCCAATTCAGGCCAGGTGTCTAATTTGGATGCCCAGTAATCAAATGGGAATGACGGTTGAGGGAGAACATCGATAAGGGATGAAAAATAGTTAGTAACCATACTGGACAAATGTTGTCTCCTGTCACTTTGAATAGATGCTGCAGTACCTGTCCTGTCTGCGGTCATTGCGAAATCACTCCACAACCTGGTCAGAAAACCCCTCTGTCCAACGCCACTTCTGATCTGTGCACCTCTAACACCTCTGCCCTGTAGCCCCCTGCAGCTTGTGTGAGAACCATCACCGGCGCTGTGTGCTGGGAATGCCTGAATCAAACGGTCTACAAGAGTAGCTTGTTTGGTTGCTAATATTTGTTCGAGGTTCTCATGTGGCATAATATTTTGCAATTTGCCTTTATAGCGAGGGTCAAGGATGCAGGCCAACCAGTAATCGTCATCGCTCATCATTTTAATAATGCGTGGGTCCCTTTTGAGGATACGTAAGGCATAATCCGCCATGTGGGCCAAAGTTCCAGTTGTCAAATCTGCAGTTGTGCTGGTTTGAGGGGCAGTTACAGGCAAATCTACGTCACTTGTCTCCCTTAAAAAAACAGAACCCGGCCTTGCAACGCCACTAATTTCTGTTGGCCCAGGAGAAGCTTCCTCATTAAAAAAGTACTCATCCCCATCATCCTCCTCGTCCTCCTCCTCCTCTTCGCCCGCTACCGCGTCCTCTACACGGCCCTGACCAGACAATGGCTGACTGTCATCAAGGCTTTCCTCTTACTCGGCTGCAGACGCCTGCTCCTTTATGTGCGTCAAACTTTGCATCAGCAGATGCATTAGGGGGATGCTCATGCTTATTATGGCGTTGTCTGCACTAACCAGCCGTGTGCATTCCTCAAAACACTGAAGGACTTGACACAGGTCTTGTAGCTTCGACCACTGGACACCTGACAACTCCATGTCTGCCATCCAACTGCCTGCCCGTGTATCCTCCCACAAATACATAACAGCACGCCTCTGTTCGCACACTCTCTGAAGCATGTGCAGTGTGGAGTTCCACCTTGTTGCAACGTCGATGATTAGGCGATGCTGAGGAAGGTTCAAAGAACGCTGATAGTTCTGCATACGGCTGGAGTGTACGGGCGAACGGCGGATATGCGAGCAAAGTCTGCGCACTTTGAGGAGCAGGTCAGGTAACCCCGGATAACTTTTCAGGAAGCACTGCACCACCAGGTTTAAGGTGTGAGCCAGGCAAGGAATGTGTTTCAGTTGGGAAAGGGCTATGGCAGCCATGAAATTCCTTCCGTTATCACTCACTACCTTGCCTGCCTCAAGATGTACAGTGCCCAGCCATGACTGAGTTTCTTTCTGCAAGAACTCGGACAGAACTTCCGCGGTGTGTCTGTTGTCGCCCAAACACTTCATTGCCAATACAGCCTGCTGACGCTTGCCACTAGCTGTCCCATAATGGCACACCTGGTGTGCAACAGTGGCAGCTGCGGATGGAGTGGATGTGCGACTGCAGTCTGTGGATGAGCTCTCGCTTCTGCAGGAGGAGGAGGAAGAGGAGGAGGGGGGGCGAACGCCTACAGCCAACTCTTTCCTTGACCGTGGGCTAGGCAGAACTGTCCCAATATTGCTGTCCCCTGTGGACCCTGCATCCACCACATTCACCCAGTGTGCCGTGATGGACACGTAACGTCCCTGGCCATGCCTACTGGTCCATGCATCTGTTGTCAGGTGCACCTTGGTAGTCACAGACTGCCTGAGTGCATGGACAATGCGGTCTTTAACATGCTGTTGGAGGGCTGGGATGGCTTTTCTAGAAAAGAAGTGTCGACTGGGTAGCTCGTAGCGTGGTACAGCATAGTCCATCAGCGCTTTGAAAGCTTCACTTTCAACTAACCGGTAGGGCATCATCTCTAATGACATTAGTCTAGCAATGTGGGCATTCAAACCCTGTGTACGCGGATGCGAGGATGAGTACTTCCTTTTCCTAACAAGAGTCTCATGTAGGGTGAGCTGGACTGGAGAGCTGGAGATCGTGGAACTAGCGGTGGTGCCGGTGGACATGGGTGACTGAGAGAGGGTTGGAGATCGTATTCTTGCTGGTGCCCTACATGCAGTGTTTCCTACTACTAACCTGGTGATTCCCTGACTGCTTTGGCCTGGCGACGAAAGCTGCACAGATACTGCAGGTGGCGCGGGAAATGGTGGGCTTACAGGGAGGGAAGGGATGTAGCGTTGCTGACTAGCTTCATTGGCCGAGGGTGCTGCAACCTTTAGGGACGTTTGGTTGTTAGTCCAGGCTTGCAAATGCATGGTGGATAAATGTCTATGCATGCAACTTGTATTTAGACTTTTAAGATTCTGACCTCTGCTTAAGGTAGTTGAACATTTTTGACAGATGACTTTGCGCTGATCATTTGGATGTTGTTTAAAAAAAATGCCAGACTGCACTCTATCTACTATCGGATACCTTTTCAGGCATTGCAGACTGAGCTTCTTTAACCGGATGGCCACGCTGTCCTCCAACTGGTTTTGCCACGCGTTTTTGGCCAGATACGGGCCCGGCAGATAGAACCTGTTGTGATGTTGATGCCTGCTGCGGCTCCTCCTCCTCCGCTTCAGAACTACTGCCGCCTGCACCCTGTTCCCCCAATGGCTGCCAATCGGGGTCAACAACTGGGTCATCTATGACCTCCTCTTCTATGTCATGTGCAACTTCGTCTGTGTCACCGTGTAAGCCGGTGGTATTGTGTTCGTGACGAGGCACCATAGTCTCCGCTGGGTTTGATTCTGCCTCAGTACATTGCGAGGGCAATGTTCTGGTCTGAGTCAAAGGAACAGCATAGTAATCTGGCTGTGGCTGTGCATCTGTGCACTCCATGTCCGATTCAACTTCTAATAGGCATGGCCTGTTAACTGTTTCACTGTCTAACCCAGGAACGGTATGTGTAAAGAGCTCCATGGAGTAACCTGTTCTGTCGACTGACGCATCCTTCACTGTTGTTCTGGGTGAAGGACACAAGGAAGCGACTTGTTCCTGACCGGGAGCATCCACTGACGATGCACTGCTCTGACATTTGGCACTTTCCGAGGAGGAGGCGAAAGAGCTAGAGGCAGAGTCAGCAATGAAAGCCAATACTTGTTCCTCCTGCTCCGGCTTCAAAAGTGGTTTTCCTACTCCCAGAAAAGGGAGCGTTCAAGGCCTTGTGTAGCCAGACAACGAACCTGGCTCAACAACTCGAGACTTAGGTGCTGTACTGCTTTTACCACGACCACCTGATGCTCCACCACCACTACCATCATTACCAGCTGACAATGACCGCCCACGGCCACGACCTCTTCCACTAGACTTCCTCATTGTTTGCAAAACGTAACCAAAGTAACGGTATTTGTTACTGTAAAACAACTTATAAGGTGAACTCTAACTTCTGTAGGATTTATATATACCTTTATAGGTGCCTGACACTGAAAGGAAAATCAGGCCCAATGTTACACACTAGGTTTTCTGTGCCCCAATAATTTGAGACAGATGGCACACACAGGACCAGCACTAAAGCAGAAATGCCAATCTTAATCTCCCACTATTTTATTTTTTTTTTCTGGGAGAATTTAAAAAAAAACAAAAAAAACAAACAAACAATATTACAATACACACTAGGTTTTTGTGGCACACAATGAGAGACAGATGCCACACACAGGACTGGCACAGAGGCAGACTTGCCAATCTTTATCTCCCACTAATTATTTTTTTTTGAAAAGGGAGAATTTACCCCCCCAAAAAAAAAAATGGGCAAGTATTACACAGTGGTTTTCGGTGGCACACAATGAGAGACAGATGCCACACACAGGACTGGCACAGAGGCAGACTTGCCAATCTTTATCTCCCACTAATAATTTTTTTTTTAAAGAGGGAGAATTTACCCCCCCCCAAAAAAATGGCCAAGTATTACACAGTGGTTTTCGGTGGCACACAATGAGAGACAGATGCCACACACAGGACTGGCACAGAGGCAGACTTGCCCATCTTTATCTCCCACTAATTATTTTTTTTTTAAAAGGGAGAATTTACCCCCCCCAAAAAAAAATGGCCAAGTATTACACAGTGGTTTTCGGTGGCACACAATGAGAGACAGATGCCACACACAGGACTGGCACAGAGGCAGACTTGCCAATCTTTATCTCCCACTAATTATTTTTTTTTTTTAAAGGGAGAATTTACCCCCCCCCCAAAAAAAATGGCCAAGTATTACACAGTGGTTTTCGGTGGCACACAATAAAAGACAGATGTCATACACAGGACTGGCACAGAGGCAGACTTGCCAATCTTTATCTCCCACTAATTATTTTTTTTTTTAAAAGGGAGAATTTACCCCCCCCCCAAAAAAATGGCCAAGTATTACACAGTGGTTTTTGGTGGCACACAATGAGAGACAGATGCCACACACAGGACTGGCACAGAGGCAGACTTGCCAATCTTTATCTCCCACTAATTATTTTTTTTTAAAAAGGGAGAATTTACCCCCCCAAAAAAATGGCCAAGTATTACACAGTGGTTTTCAGTGGCACACAATGAGAGACAGATGCCACACACAGGACTGGCACAGAGGCAAACTTGCCAATCTTTATCTCCCACTAATAATTTTTTTTTTTAAAGGGAGAATTTACCCCCCCCCAAAAAAAAATGGCCAAGTATTACACAGTGGTTTTCGGTGGCACACAATGAGAGACAGATGCCACACACAGGACTGGCACAGAGGCAGACTTGCCAATCTTTATCTCCCACTAATAATTTTTTTTTGAAAAGGGAAAATTTACCCCCCCCCAAAAAAATGGCCAAGTATTACACAGTGGTTTTCGGTGGCACACAATGAGAGACAGATGCCACACACAGGACTGGCACAGAGGCAGACTTGCCAATCTTTATCTCCCACTAATTATTTTTTTTTTTAAAGGGAGAATTTACCCCCCCCCCAAAAAAAATGGCCAAGTATTACACAGTGGTTTTCGGTGGCACACAATGAGAGACAGATGCCACACACAGGACTGGCACAGAGGCAGACTTGCCAATCTTTATCTCCCACTAATTATTTTTTTTTTAAAAGGGAGAATTTACCCCCCCCAAAAAAAATGGCCAAGTATTACACAGTGGTTTTCGGTGGCACACAATGAAAGACAGATGCCATACACAGGACTGGCACAGAGGCAGACTTGCCAATCTTTATCTCCCACTAATTATTTTTTTTTGAAAAGGGAGAATTTACCCCCCCCCAAAAAAAAATGGCCAAGTATTACACAGTGGTTTTCGGTGGCACACAATGAGAGACAGATGCCACACACAGGACTGGCACAGAGGCAGACTTGCCAATCTTTATCTCCCACTAATTATTTTTTTTTTAAAAGGGAGAATTTACCCCCAAAAAATGGCCAAGTATTACACAGTGGTTTTCAGTGGCACACAATGAGAGACAGATGCCACACTCAGGACTGGCACAGAGGCAGACTTGCCAATCTTTATCTCCCACTAATAATTTTTTTTTTAAAAGGGAGAATTTACCCCCCCAAAAAAATGGCCTAGTATTACACAGTGGTTTTCGGTGGCACACAATGAGAGACACATGCCACACACAGGACTGGCACAGAGGCAGACTTGCCAATCTTTATCTCCCAGTAATTATTTTTTTTTTAAAAAGGGAGAATTTACCCCCCCCCAAAAAAAATGGCCAAGTATTACACAGTGGTTTTCGGTGGCACACAATGAGAGACAGATGCCACACACAGGACTGGCACAGAGGCAGACTTGCCAATCTTTATCTCCCACTAATTATTTTTTTTTTAAAAGGGAGAATTTACCCCAAAAAAAAAATGGCCAAGTATTACACAGTGGTTTTCGGTGGCACACAATGAGAGACAGATGCCACACACAGGACTGGCACAGAGGCAGACTTGCCAATCTTTATCTCCCACTAATTATTTTTTTTTTTAAAAGGGAGAATTTACCCCCCCCAAAAAAAAAATGGCCAAGTATTACACAGTGGTTTTCGGTGGCACACAATGAGAGACAGATGCCACACACAGGACTGGCACAGAGGCAGACTTGCCAATCTTTATCTCCCACTAATTATTATTTTTTTTAAAAGGGAGAATTTACCCCCCCCAAAAAAAAATGGCCAAGTATTACACAGTGGTTTTCGGTGGCACACAATGAGAGACAGATGCCACACACAGGACTGGCACAGAGGCAGACTTGCCAATCTTTATCTCCCACTAATTATTTTTTTTTTAAAAGGGAGAATTTACCCCCCCCAAAAAAAATGGCCAAGTATTACACAGTGGTTTTCGGTGGCACACAATGAGAGACAGATGCCACACACAGGACTGGCACAGAGGCAGACTTGCCAATCTTTATCTCCCACTAATAATTTTTTTTTGAAAAGGGAGAATTTACCCCCCCCCCAAAAAAAATGGCCAAGTATTACACAGTGGTTTTCGGTGGCACACAATGAGAGACAGATGCCACACACAGGACTGGCACAGAGGCAGACTTGCCAATCTTTATCTCCCACTAATTATTTTTTTTTTAAAAGGGAGAATTTACCCCCCCCAAAAAAAAAATGGCCAAGTATTACACAGTGGTTTTCGGGGGCACACAATGAGAGACAGATGCCACACACAGGACTGGCACAGAGGTAGACTTGCCAATCTTTATCTCCCACTAATTATTTTTTTTTGAAAAGGGAGAATTTACCCCCCCCCAAAAAAAATGGCCAAGTATTACACAGTGGTTTTCGGTGGCACACAATAAGAGACAGATGCCACACATAGGACTGGCAGAGAGGCAGACTTGCCAATCTTTATCTCCCACTAATTATTGTTTTTTTAAAAGGGAGAATTTACCCCCCCCCAAAAAAAAATGGCCAAGTATTACACAGTGGTTTTCGGTGGCACACAATGAGAGACAGATGCCACACACAGGACTGGCACAGAGGCAGACTTGCCAATCTTTATCTCCCACTAATTATTTTTTTTTGAAAAGGGAGAATTTACCTCCCCCCCAAAAAAATGGCCAAGTATTACACAGTGGTTTTCGGTGGCACACAATGAGAGACAGATGCCACACATAGGACTGGCAGAGAGGCAGACTTGCCAATCTTTATCTCCCACTAATTATTGTTTTTTTAAAAGGGAGAATTTACCCCCCCCCCAAAAAAATGGCCAAGTATTACACAGTGGTTTTCGGTGGCACACAATGAGAGACAGATGCCACACACAGGACTGGCACAGAGGCAGACTTGCCAATCTTTATCTCCCACTAATTATTTTTTTTTAAAAGGGAGAATTTAGAAAAAAAAAAAAAAAAGGCCCAGTATTACACAGTGGTTTTCGGTGGCACACAATGAGAGACAGATGCCAGTAATCTCAGGAAAGTATGGCAGGCAGCTATAAAAAGGACTGCTGCACACAAAAGTGGGGACAAACACACAAGATAGCTGTGCAGAAAGGAAGGAACAACAGGATTTGTGCTTTGAAAAAAGCAGTTGGTTTGCACAGCGGCGTACACACAAAGCAACGCAGCTATCAGGGAGCCTTTTAGGGCAGCCCAATGAGCTACAGCGCTGAGGAAAAAAAAATGTAGCTTCCACTGTCCCTGCAAACAAAAGGTGGTGTTGGACAGTGGAAATCGCTACAGCACAAGCGGTTTGTGGCTTTATGTACCCTGCCTATCACTATCCCTGCTTCTGAAGAAGCGGCAGCAACCTCTCCCTACGCTCAGATCAGCAGCAGTAAGATGGCGGTCGGCAGGAACGCCCCTTTATAGCCCCTGTGACGCGGCAGAAAGCAAGCCAATCACTGCAATGCCCTTCTCCAAGGTGGTGGGGACTGAGATCTATGTCATCACGCTGCCCACACTCTGCGTCCACCTTCATTGGCTGAGAAATGGCACTTTTAGCGTCATTGAAACGCGACTTTGGCGCGAAAGTCGCGTACCGCATGGCAGACCCCACACAGGGATCGGGTCGGTTTCATGAGACGCCGACTTTGCCAAAAGTCGGAGACTTATGAAAATGAACGATCCGTTTCGCTCAACCCTAGTCTACAGTCAATTTGTCTCCCTTACACGCAAACTGCAGAAGACACCAGAAACAAGAGAACCCTTCTTTACCTTCATGGAGAGAATATTCCAGAGCGGCCACGCGGAAATTGCACCTGTACTTCAAGATTCCGAGGTATGTTGGTACTTACCTATTTTCGGCGTGTATCATCCAAAGAAACCAGGTCAGATAAGAGTGGTATTTGACTCAAGTGCCAGATACGAAGGTGTTTCAGATACGAAGGTGTTTCTTTAAACGAAGTCTTCCTGTCTTGTCCAGCCCTCAACAACAGACTTCTGGGAGTACTTCTTCGTTTCCGCAAAGATGCAGTAGCATTTATGGCCGACATACAACAGATGTTCCACTGCTTCCTTGTTAAGGAAGAACACAGAAACTACTTGAGGTTCTTCTGGTACCGCAATAATGACCCCTACAAGGACATCGTGGAATATCGTATGAAGGTACATATCTTCGGGAACAGCCCCTCCCCTGCTGTCGCTATCTATGGCCTTAGACATTCAGCCAGAGAGGGTGAAGCAAAGTATGGATCGGATGTAAGATCGTTTGTAGAAAAGGATTTCTACGTAGATAACTGCCTGAAATCCACACCCACAGATGAGTCGGCAGTCAGTCTCCTAAAAAGGGCACAAGAAATGCTCGCTTCATCCAATTTGAGGTTGCACAAAATTGCTTCCAACAGCCAAAAACTAATGGCAGCCTTTCCCTCTCAAGATTACTCAACCAATTTAAAAGACTTGGATTTAAGCATGGACTCCCTTCCTATGCAGCGGAGCCTTGGGTTACTCTGGGATTTGAAAAAGGATGCATTCACCTTCCAGATCAGCGAAGAAGAGAAACCCTTCACGCGTAGAGGCGTCCTGTCCGTAGTAAACAGCTTGTATGATCTTAGGATTTGTAACTCCTGTAACTATCCAAGGTAAAATGATGTTGAGAGACTTTGCCCAAGAGACGTCCGATTGGGATGATCTGCTTTCCATCGAGAAAAGAGACTCGTGGGCAAGATGGAAGAACTCTTTAGAAGCCCGGTCAAGTCTCTAAGTGGCACGACCATATGCTTCCGTGCCATCAACAGAAGTCAAGATGCAAAGGCTTTGTATCTTCTGCGATGCCTCAACCAAAGCAATTGCAGCAGTAGTGTATTTGAAAACTACTGACACCAATGAACAATGCCATGAAAGGCTTGTTATGAGCCGGACAAAACTGGCCCCACTCCGTGAACACACAGTACCAAGACTGGAACTCTGTGCAGCTGTGCTAGCGGTAGAGTTAGCTGAACTTATCTCGACAGAAGTGGACCTGGAAGTCAAAGAAGTCGAGTTCTACACTGACAGCAAGGTAGTGCTGGGGTACATTTGCAATGAAACTCGTCGCTTTTATGTCTATGTCAGCAATCGGGTGCTAAGGATCAGGAGATCCACCGACCCTAAACAGTGGCATTATGTGTCCACACACCACAATCCTGCGGACCACGCAACCAGATCCATTGAAGCAAGACACCTTAAGGACACAACCTGGTTTACTGGCCCTACATTCTTATAGCGTTCGATGCCATACATTGACGAGTCAAACACCTTTGAATTGGTGGATCCAGAGGCAGATGAGGAAATCTGCCCTCAGGTATCCATTCTACGTACGGTGGCTAAAGACAATCACCTCAAATCCCACCATTTCAACAGGTTCTCAACTTGGAATTTGCTTGTTCGTGCCCTCGTTTGTTTAATTCCTCAGACCAGTTGCGGAACTTGTCTTACTGTTTTCGCCAAAAGAGCTGTGTGTGGCATCGGTTGATGCCAAGCGGGGAGTGTTCTGTCCATTCTACTAAGGACAGTGTGGTTCCAATTATGCATTAAAATTTACTAACATTAGTGTTTTGGTTTTGCTGTGTTATAGCACCATCTAGTGGTGGTTAAATTTATAACCTGTGTTTTAGTTATAATTAGAGTGTTGCATTATGGGATTGTACCAAGGTATGCTGGGAAAGGGAGACTCCATTACTTTCTGTGTACTTCCTGGGACATACACGTTCATGTGCTGTGCTGAACTACCTCATTTAGTTTCCATCCTGGTTAAGTTTATCCGGTAAGATTGTTACCGCTGTTCTTGCAATATAGTGTTCTACAGAATGTGATTTATTGGTTAGCAGCTAGTACTTAGGAAATCTATTATCAGTGACTTGCTGTATGTAGTTATATATAGAAGTTGCATCATCCTGTATAATTTTCTTGCTAGTTGTAAAGTATCAGCTGTGCTGTTATTTGGCTCAATACTTATCCATATCATTTGTATTCTTATAGTTTTACCGCATTTTCAATACCTGTTTCCAATAAACAAGTTAGACTACAGAGAACAGTCTGCTTATTTGGAAGACAGAAGTGGTTTATGCTGTATGTTGGATCACACACCGTATCAACGTGTATGAAGACAGAACAAGTGACATGACCTTAATTTATCTATGTCTTTAGTGCCAAGAGGTTGATTTATTTCAGCAGGAGAACCAATGCAAATACCATAATTGATGTACTTAGTGAGATATTAAAAGAGAGCCTGGTTATAGCAGGTGGATAGGTGATCTTGTCTATCTGTGTTACAACCCATATACTATTAGTAGTTGCGTCCATTTTTTGCACAATACACATTTTGCACTCACTTTTTTAGTAGGTTATCTATGAACCTTTTTGTTGCTTTAGTTTTAAAAAAGCATGCATGAATTGGCCAAATTATGTGCTAAGAGTCTCATTTTTCCTAGTATTCAGAAGCAGTATTGCTATTCATATTTCATATATTTCACATTGACATGCTTTATCACGATAGAGTGCAACTTTTTTTGTATATTTTATATGGAGGTGGCTGCTCCTAGTATGCACCTATCCACACTAGCTTGGATGTGCCAGTCAGTCTTTTGTTATTTCTATGTTAGCTTACTGACTGAGCACTCTGCCCTTCAACATGTGGTGGTTTTAATTATAGCAGGATCCTTCCTACCCATAAATGCAGGTTTTGCTGAAAGAGGTGTTGACATTTACCCAGGTATTCAGACTTCAGCCTGAGAGAGGTATTCATATTAGATATGTAGGAACCCATCAGTTTTGAGACCACCTTGACGTTGGTTGATGGGCTTGCATGAATTGGCCAAATTATGTGCTAAGCATCTCATTTTTTCCTAGTATTCAGAAGCAGTATTGCTATTCACATTTCATATATTTCACATTGACATGCTTTAGCACGAGAGAGTGCAACTTTTTTGTATATAGCTTCTTTAGCAATGACCTTTTGTGGCTTACCCTCCTTGTGGAGTGTATCAATGACTGCCTTCTGGACATCTGTCAAGTCAGCAGTCTTCCCCATGAACATCATATACTAGCGAAAAAGGAAGCATAGACACCAAAGATTATAAAAGGATACATATAGATATTTTATTTAATTCCCAATGTCAAAAAATAACATACAAACAAATACATACATGACAGAATACAAAAAAAATTCCAACATGTGGAGAGGAGGAAAGCCAACCAGTACATTAAAGGTAGGACACACATCCATAGTATGACCTGGGTGAGTATCGAAGGACCCTAAATTACCAATAATCCTACACTGAGGAATCATCCCTTAGAGACCAGAGCCCCATATAGTGATTTCATCACTCCCCCTTTGAGAAAGCGATCACGTGAAACGCGCATCAGGGGTTGTGGGAAGGCCACACAGGAGCCCTGACTTATTATGGGTGAGTTCATGTTGTCTCATTGATATGTGTGAACATGGGATATATCGGCTTTTATGGTAATATGGGGCTCTGGTCTCTAAGGGATGATTCCTCATTGTAGGATTATTGGTAATTTAGGGACCTTCGATACTCACCCAGGTCATACTACCGATGTGTGTCCTACCTTTAGTGTACTGGTTGGCTTTTCCTCCTCTCCACATGTTGGAATTTTTTATGTATTCTGTCATGTATGTGTTTGTTTGTATGTTATTTTTTGACATTGGGAATTAAATAAAATTTCTATATGTATCCTTTTATAATCTTTGGTGTCTATGCTCCCTTTTTCGCTAGTATATGATATTTTGGAGTAGGAGTGACACTCCTATATATTTCTTTCTATATTTGGGAGAGCTTTTTGGTACTGAACATGCTCTCGGCCATTTATGCTATTACGTGCTTATTGTTTATTGTATTTCCCCATGAATGTGCAGCCTACTGAAACAGACTAAGGGACCTTTTTAAACGCTTAGGAAGCTTATGAATGAGTTTTTTGTTAATTAGCCTAATTTACTGAGATAATGACTTTTAGGTTTTCACTGGCTGTAAGCCATAATCATCAACATTAACAGACATAAACATTTGGAATAGATCACTCTGTTTGTAATGACTCTATATATGAGTTTCACTTTTTGAATTGAAGAACTGAAATAAATTAACTTTTTGATGATATTCTAATTTTGTGAGAAGCACCTGTGTATACTGTACATATTATACACTGTTCAAAAAGAATAAAGGGAACACTTACACAACACAATGTAACTCCAAGCCAATCACACTACTGTGAAATCAACCTGTCAAGTTATGAAGCAACACCGATTGGATTGTGAGAAGGAGTGATTCTGCAGGAGGTGATCACAGACCATTTCTCGATTCTCATTTTTTTGTCTATTGTTTTGGTCACTTTTGCATTTTGTCATTGCTCTCACCCCTAAATGTACTGTACAGTAGCATGAGGCAGTGTCTACAACACACAGAAACAGGAAGAACAGATGGCTAGCACACGACTAGAGTTTGAATGTAAGGTGCCAGTGAATGGAATTAATAATCCCATAGATAAGTAAAGTCTATAACCACTGCACTCATAACAGGAGATTTGCTTCAAGTGAATATTTTTATTTATAGGTGATAAGCGATAGGCAATTTGACGTTTCGGCCACACTGTGGCCTTGATCCCAATGTTACGTTATATTGTTATTTCAACAAGTCGGACTTGTACAACCCCTTTGGGAGAAGATATGTTTGATAGGTATGTCCACGCTGGAGAAGCTTCTCCCCGCTGAGGCACAGC